>NC_090785.1:15177500-15552500 GCF_040054535.1 Antennarius striatus | reverse complement strand
ACAGTATATGCTGCTACATACAAGAAAGTGATGGTTTGCTAGGTGAGATTGTAGCACCCTCCTGTACCCTAACGTTAGTTCTTTCTCTTGTTCAGTTTGAGCCCAAGTGACTGGTGAAATATTGCTAAACATTGCATGCTAAATTAGACAAAACTCAGAATATTTAGTTCTTAATTTGTCACACCTAACAGCATGCAAGAAAACAACAAGAACAACAACGACGAAAGACATTGGCGCCGTTTCACAAAGCAGGTTTGGTGGAAAACTTACGTAAGTTAACGCTGAAATCAGGGAAAACCAGGGTTTTTGGTTTCACAAAGGGAGGTAAGTTAATCCAGAGTTAGAGCAATAACCCTGGTCTGTTTCATGAAGCTAGGTAAACTGAACCTCTGGATTTGTTACCGCAGTAACAGACTCTCTGAAGCCAACCTGGTCGGGAGCAGGTTTTATTCCACAAACCCAGGGTTTCCTCTTGACTCCGTCCATTTTCACCGCCGCTCACGTCGTTTCATGTCCTGTCCTGTCAGACGGAAAGTTTCACCGACGTTCGGTTTTATAAATAACTCCGTATTTTAGAGGCCAACATGGTACATTCGTTTGAAGAGGATCTCATAGATGGAGTTGCAGCATTGATTTATAGACAATTAAATGTTTTTGTATCGCGTTCAGATGTCCCGTCATATCCACACAGATCGGTACCGGTTCTCACACACACACACACACACACACACACACACACACACACACACACACACACACACACACACACACACACACACACACACACACACACACACACACACACACACACACACACACAAACTTCCCTTTGGCCAGCGTTTTTGTCCCGGATATGTGCGTTGTCATGTGGACGAAAGGCGTAACCGACACAAAAAGCCTCACTGCCCGATGCCTTACGCTGGGGGATCCCAAGGTGTTCCCAGGACAGTGTTGAGATATAATTCAGAGCTTGCTTTCGAGAAAACTATGAACATTATTTTTGAGTGTTTAAAGTCAATATTAAACTCTGTCAGGGAAATTGTACTGACAGGAAAGCCGTTTGAAGCTCTTGAACTGTCTGTACTAAATTAGTGTGTCATATATAAATGCCTTTTCCAACTTATTACAGGCAAGAGGCAGGGCACACTTGGACAAGTCAGAAGTTCATCGCATACATATCAGTGTGTGTGTGTGTGTGTGTGTGTGTGTGTGTGTGTGTGTGTGTGTGTGTGTGTGTGTGTGTGTGTGCTTTTGTTTTGCTTGTTGAGAGAGAGAGCAGGAGAGATAGAGAGAGAGAGCGAGAGAGAGAGAGAGAGAGAGAGAGAGAGAGAGAGAGAGAGGCATAACCGTAAGATCTTTTATTTTTTACTTCTTGCCTTAAATTTACCTATAATGAGCAAAGCCAAGAAAAAGCCATATTCTAAAGATCATTGCATATATTATTCATACGTTATTGACATAGACAGGACATATTGGTAAAAAACACAAGGTTGTTCTTTGTTGGGTGAAACAATATATGAAAGGCAAAGATCAATTTCTCAGTCAACTGCACTGCTGCATACTTTAGAGTCATTCATTCCTTTATCTTCTTGAAGATCAGACGATCATAATCTTCTCGTCTTCAGCTGCTACCCTGAAACCAGGTCACTGGTCATGATGGAGCCTATCCCAACTGACTATGGGCAAGAGGCGGGGTACACCCTGGACAAGACACAAGTACATTGCATAAATTTGTATGTATGGCTGTGTATGTGTGTATGTGTGTGTGTGTGTGTGTGTGTGTGTGTGTGTGTGTGTGTGTGTGTGTGCGTGTGTGTGTGTGTGGGGGGCTTTGCTGTGTATGTGTCATTGATGATGGCTGCAGAAGAAATGGGGCATCAGGGCCCTGAGGATATTTTTATGGACCCACTTTCATTTTTATTTTAACAAATTCTGGCATTGGTTGTGTGATTCTAGTCATCCATTCGTCTTGTTAATGAAATAAATGCTATTAAATAATGATACTGTATATCACGACAGTTTACCCAAATTTCATGGTACATTTAGACTCTTAAGCATGTGTTTGTAAGATATTTTAGTCTTTATTCTAATTCATGTTCTGACTTGCTTTAATAAACACATATTCAAACCTGTTCATGCAATGTTTAACAACCATAAAAAATTAAAAACCAATATAATTTACCTGTCATAGAACAAAATTTACTGTTTTTTAATAACTTTAAATGAATAAATGAATGAATAAATTCACTCAAATTTGTTAGTTACTACAAGTTCATTTTCAACAATACAATGTTAAATACTATGCAAATGTTTTTATCCATCCATCAATTTTTTTGAAGACCTGAGACCAGGATACACTTGTCTTCAGCCACTTTTCCACCTCGCGGGTGTTGCTGGAGCCTATCCCAGCTGACTACTGGCGAGAAGTACTCCATGCATGTATCACCAGCACATTACACATGCCTATTATTACGGACACTTACGGTCAATTGGGAGTGAATATTTCAGTTTACTGTGCTTGTTTTTCAGCTGTTGAAAAACAGGCACAGGATCGAACTGACGCCAACCAGCATTTTTTTTATAGACCAACAAACATTGTGGAGGAATTGTGGACATTAACACAGTGCTTGCAAAAGGGAACGAAATCAGTGGAGGAGACAACAGATGAGTGTGGACAGGAGATATTAAAATCCATGTTGCCCGACAGTCATCACAATTAGAGCTGGCTGGGGAACAAGATGGAGGAGCCAACCTAACAGGACGCAGTTTGATGTGCTTCATTGAAACATGGTTACGATTCCAGATAACAACGTTTCCATTGAGGGCCCCCAGATAGTTTGTCATGACAAGGGATGGTACCGGGACTGATAAAACGTGGAAGTCTTGTCTTGTTCTCGTGCACTACATTGAACTGTTGTCTATTGGGCTTCATCCATATATTACCTGCGTCCGTTAACCCTACGTCTTGGAGTAGAGGAGGATCATTAGAAATTAGAACACTAACTTGCTAGGACACAAAAAAAATGTACATACTGTACCTGTGTATACATTTTTATATGTTTTCTACTCTCTATTTATTACAATTTTCTTCTCGGCTCATCATTCTTCAATTGTTTTTATTCTGACATTCTTTGTTGTTGTTTTTTTGGGGGGGGCAGTGTAATTATTACAAAAAGCAGTTCCCGCTTCTTGGATCAATAAAGTATGAATCAATAAAGCATCACATCCGACTAGTTTCCCGTTCTGCAGCAACCCACGCCAATCAGCACGGCTCCATATGCACATCTCCACACTCATCTTCCTCATCTCGACTTCACCATACTCATAAACAACTGTAAAAAAGATTAAAACGTGACATACTGTATGTGTCTGCGTGTGCTTGTGTTTGGTACGACACAGAGGACACACTCGATACGAAAACACACACAGACACATACAGGCACACACGCACACACACACACACACACGCAGGCTACTCATACACAGACCAAATTGGTACTAATTAGTAAGCCAGATACTAGCTGAGTTCAACAACAACTGAGCAACTTGCTGTGTAGCTCTGAGCCAGGTCATTGCCACACACTGCTGCCTTACTGCTGTACACAAATTCCACCTCAGGGACCAACAGGCCCTTATCCAGGAGAGGGGGTCTTGTCAATGACTCCTGTCAGTCATAACTGTCATGACGTCATGATGGGTGCTTATCCTAATCAGGTAATTTTTAGAATCTTGGATGCGTTTCTGGACATTAATGTACAGTCGATGCAGGACCTGTTCCAGATTCTGGATGTTAGTAGGGTTAGGGAGGACCAAGATGTATATAGAGACTTTAAAAAAATACACCATTCAATACGATCTTTCACATAAAAAATACATCTTGTTAGTAAAATACAATTATTACTAGCAATCACATGACAAAATGTAAAGTATGCTGCTTGCCAAACAGAACCATAACTATGAGTCGTGCACTTAAAAAAGCATCTGAAAATGAAAATGCCATTCTCTGTCATAAAAAGGGTAACAAGCGCTGTTTTGATGGAATTCAGTCTTTGGAACATCATAAATCATTTAAATTTGACTATTAAAACATGCTTGTGTATAGTCTGTAATAGTGCTGTTAGAGACAAATTCTATTGTGTATTAAGGTTTTTGTTCTTTTTGTTTATACTTACCAAAAAGAAAGAATATAAGCATATACGGTTTTAATCTGTACACATGATCTATGACCGACAAAATGATTAGAAATAATACGTGAAAACACGGGCTATCGGGAGGCTCCTGCAAATCAAACTAGCATTTGAATGGATATCTATACTTTATTAATGAGAGACAAAACACATTCAGAAATGATCAATCTTCAACCTACGATCTGCTCAGAACTGGCATAAAGGTTTCATGTAAAAACATTGCACAGCAAGTAAGCAAACTGTCATGGTTGTATTTTTTTGCTCTTATCATGTTTCTCTGGCAGGACGGTGGCCCAGTCGGTAGCGCTGTCGCCACACAGCAAGGTGGTTCCAGGTTCGAGTCCCGCTCTGCGAAGTTTGCATGTTCTCCCCGTGTCTACGTGGGTTCTCTCCGGGTCCTCAGGCTTCCTCCGACCTCCAAAAATTGACCATAGGAATGAGTGTGTGTGTGCGTGTTTGTGTGGCTGTGTGTAGCTCCGCGGTGCACTGGCGTCGGACCGGGGTTTCCCTGCCTCACGCCCTAAGACAAGCTGGGATAGGCTCCAGCTCCCCACAACCTGCGCAAGTGAATGAAACGGGTTGAGAAAATGAGTGAAAGAATGAATGTTTCTCTGCCCTGCTCTCCCTCTCCCTCTCTGCAGTGCTGGAGCATGGCAGGAGGCGAGTCTGGTCTCCACACCTGAGCTTCACCAGGCTGGTTACCCGGGGCCTATTTAGCCATATTTCCCCTTTTGTTCAGCGCTGGAAGAGTTCCAAGTCATGCACTCGCTGTTGCGCCATGTTGCTGACCTTGTCTCCTGCCATGCATTCCAGCTGCAAGCTTTAGTTTCCAGTGATTCTCTTGTTTTTGGTCTTCACAAGTATTTCTCTAAGTAAGATGATTTTCCATTGTTACTAGTGATGGTGAGATGAAGCGTCATGAGGCTTCGAACCATTTTAGGCAAGTGGTTCGAGTAATGGTTCTTTTCTTGATGCTTCTTTTCTTGATGCTATCAAATTAAATTAAATTTTTTTAAAAATCATGTGCACACGAAACCACCTGCTGGCCTTGGATACAGTTACAGTTAGCTGTTGTGACTTCATGTGTGATCCATTCCGACATCTGTTTTTGCTCTTGGAAATGACTCTGTACTACAAAAAAGAAGTATGACCAAATAAATAATTGACAAATTGTATGATAAGTGTATGATATATGTGTGTAGATGTATATGTATATGTACTGTATATATATATATATATATATATATATATATATATACGTGCGTTGAGTTTCACGGCGGTGAAAAGTCTGTTCTATGAACCAGACAAAGTGGACCAGACAAAGTGGCGTATAATTACACCACATGAAAAAACATGACATTAAAATCAGATTAAATTCAATACCAATGGACCACTCAGTTCCAACAGGGCGGGTTATTTCCTGATCTGAAGTTTGAAGCAGATATTTAAGCCCCGACGTTTGTCTTCTTTTATTAATTAAATCTTGTTTCCATTGATCGGTAGTCCAGTGGGAGGTGAGGTGCCTATTCGCTGCTGCACTGTGTGTCCTAAATAATATTTAACCAGTTTTAAAGTCAGGTTGCTAATTTACTGGCAAATGCAACACTCTGAATTTTAGAATTGACTTTAACGTTGGTGCCTCACCGTGACCCTCACCATATATCAGACGTCATCATTTCCGACCTCTCCCTCTGATTAAGTAAGACTCGATACACGCTTGGTGGAAACACCCCCTTCCATACTCGGCACACGCTCTGAAGCCTTGATACAAAACGTCACATCTCTAGTTGTGACTTTGTTAGCTAGAGTTATTTCTTAAACGGTGAGTCTCTGTTGTTACTTTACTAGTTAAATTCTTCCCTCGAAGGTGATTTTTTTTGTTGCTACTTTGTTAGTCAAGCTTCTCCCTCGAAGGTGATTTTCTGTTGTTACTTTGTTACAACAGAAATCAAACTTTGTTTAGCATTTCTCAAGAAAGTGATTTTCTGTTACTTTGTGCTTAATAAACTGTTTGCTCTTGTACTCATTATCCGGGGCCCTGGCCTTACTTTTGCCTCGTGGCACACAACACGTAAGTCACAAATACTGTATAATCAATAACAGAATTAACTGAACTTTGGAAGGAATATGGGGAATTGGTTTAGTGTTGTAGCAAAAAAATGTAAAAATAAAAATATCTGTATTTTTGTTGATTAAAAAAAAAAAAATTGAAAGTCGGCCATTCATTGAAGATGTTACATCTGATGACGGATTTAAGCCAGACAGCTGGAGGATGTAATCAGGCCTAAAAAAAATGTCTCAATAGGAAAAAATATCAGTTGCAGTGAGAGAGTTTGGGGGATTTGATTATTCCTCCAAGTAGTTTTCATACCGGCTGAAAAGGCTATAAATAAGTAACCATCAGTGTTGTATCACAATGTAATGAGCACTCACAAAAGACTGCATCATTCATAGACAAAACTTAACACCACGCATCACGCTGTGTGAATTGAATTCCACATTTCATAAATTGTTATCCTGCGTGTCATAGACTATATATATGGTACTGTGTGTCTGTGTTGGGCCCTACCGTCATGGTTCACAGAGGCTGGACATGGATGATGGATTTTTTCTATGGTACTGCTCAGCAGCTCTGATATCCGCATTGTGCTGATATTTGCTTTCATTTTGCAGCTGCAGTTTCAGAGGAAGCTAGCTCAGGAGGATCAACTTTGAGCAATTTAAACAAAAACTGCAAGTTCTTAAAGGAAAATGTGCCTTGTTTTGTACACAACACCCATCAATTACACAAATTGCAGCCACATATTGTCTCAATCACTGGTTACTCAAACACAGTAATTGTTCTCCCAGGAAGTAACAAGAAACAGCAACAGGTAGCTCAATAACACTTCCTGACTAATGTGCTCTGTGCCACTGATTATCCTCCATGATGGTACTATTACTCTTCTCTCCTAGCAAAACAGATAGACAACAAATTGACTGCATAATCTAAGGCGCAGCCCACCAATACAGGCATGAACCAGTGCTTGTGAACCTGTTTTTCTGCGTGTCATCTAGGGTTTAACTCTTCAATGGGTAAATGAGCCAAAAAAGTTTTCAGTTAATTCTCAGTGAACCCTCTGCAGTACAGCACTTTTGTGGTCAAGATGAATCTTTTAGCTTAAAGCATTCAGGACCACAAGTAGATGGGCTTAATACACTTCTTAGCTTAAACACTGCACTCTACATTTAAGTACTCTGAAGTCAAATGCACTGCTACATGAATCACTCAATGTGCTGTATAGAATAGTGGGTATTGCAGTGCTTCAGAGAAAACATGAGGGTATTTTCTTTTTAATTTCTTAAACTGACAATTTGAAATGGACATTAAATTAACCATATTCTTCTTCATCCATGCAAATGCTACAAACAAATGAGCGAGTTTTGGTAGCAAAACTATTTATGGATGATATCTGTGGCTGTATTTTGTTTAAAATAGAAAAAAATGCATTTGACTGCATTGACAGTGAAAAGTTTGTGAGGTTTCTAACTTCTCAACTGTTGGGTTTCTCTGTGTGTTAAAGCGCCTTGAAATGTCTGCCAATGTGATTAAGTGCTATACAAATAAAGATCAAAAGGTTGAAAAGCTATACAGTATTCAACGTATCACAAATTCAAATCAACGTGTTGAACAATATTTTTTTAAATAACTGAATAAAAGACAACATTGATAAATGCATCAGTCTCTGATCTGATCTGATCCCGACATCTGTTCAGAGACGGTGGAAATGAAATTACAAAGCTGATCATTTACTGGCCAGGTTTACAGTACTGACCTAGTGCTACATATATAGCTGTGTCATGTGTAGCTGCATGTAAAAGCAGTTTGGTAGCTTCTTATGTTCATCTTCGTCTTCCTCCATCAATTTTCTCGTAGACTAGATGACCATAATCATCTCGTCTACAGCCGCTTCTTCCACTTTGCGGGTCATGGGGGTTGCTGGAATAGGTTCCAGCAACCCCCATGATCCCAGCGGGCTACGGGCGAGAGGCGGGGTTTGACCTGCCTGGACGCATCACTAGTGTATCTCGGAGCCCCATGAAAGACAAACAAGCACTCACACCTACAGACAATTTAGAATCGATCAGTTCACCTAAATAGTATGTTTTTGGGAGGACGCCCGAGAACCCAGAGGAAACCTGTGCAGACAAGGTGAGAACAAGCAAACTGCTCACAGAAAGGAACTGAACCGAGAACCTTCCAACTGTGAGGCGACAGCACTAACCACTCCATCACCGTGCCACCCTGGGTCTTTCTCACATTTTGTAATTCAGCGTTGGTGCTCTATAACTGCACGTGTACCTTTGATCAATAAAATTATTTGGCCCATAGACCCATATGCACTTTGTGTTTGAGTTGGCAACTGTTCTAGTGCCCAGTCTCAGAAAAGCAGAGGCCAATGTATCACAAAGGCCTTGGATGAGTTCCAGTTTAAATTTCCAAGTGTGTGTCTCATAGCTGGTTTTTCATTTTGTATTTTTATTCCTGTAACTCGTTATGTTACATGGCGGTAAGAAGCACTATCTAATGAAAAACATTTCTATACCAATTTGACCTTCACATATGTGGATATTCTTTTATAGATTAAAAAAAAAAAACTCCTAAGAACTACTTTTTTAACTTGTGGTGATACTTCTCAATTTGCATTTTTTTATTTGGCTGTTTATATGCAATTGTGAAAACACCATGTTAGGATCGTCCGAAAGCCGTTACAGACAGTTACGAGTGTGACACACCACATGATGGTGTGTCACACTCGTAACTGTGTCTCCATCATACAGAGTCATCCTAAATGTTTCACGAGCTACTAACAAATTCCACGCACGTCTCTGGAGACCAGGATGACTGAGCGTCTACACACACATTAAGGAGAGCTGATTCACATTAAGGTATCAGATGTTGACTCCTTTACAAATTTCTTATTCTCTCTGGGGGAAATCAACAACCAAAATCCTTGTTGGCCATGATCACCACTAAATAAAACACTGTGATTATCTATTGATTGTAGTCTGATTTGTCTTAAAGGGTTTCATTCAGATGAACACTGTGAATGAGTGTGGTTCTCTGCAGTCGCCTGCCAGGTCTCCCTTGTGCCATGGTTTTATAATGATTTCATGCCCCAATGAGCTGCTCACTCTGTTGAACAGAAAATTTGTGTTCCTTGCAATTTCTTATTAACTTCAATTTTGCCAAATAAAAAAAAAAGAATCAGTACAAACAAGCCCCGTCACACCTTGGTCAGAGTATCACAGTCAGGTTTTTGGCCATGAAATCCTTCTGTTTACAGGAGCTTAAGAACTCCAAGATAATTAAAATGACAGAACATGTTTGTTTTTTTAACACTTTAAGACATGGAAAAGCTCTAAATAAAACATGTTGTCCACTGAGTCAAAGGGTTTGATTAGTATTAAATTAATCCACAGTTAGGTTAGCCAAAGAAATGATAATTTTCTGTCTGCATTTTTTTGTCTGTATTTTTAATTTATTGGCTGGGGAACAGCGTTGGAATGTGCTTCTTATTTTATCCATGATACCACAATGAAGTGACATGCCAATAGCGTACTTAAGATGTCTCAAAAGAAAAATGATTAGGACACGAGAAAAAAACACAAAGATTAATGTGGTTCAATATTCCAGTAATTGTTTTTCCATGCGTTTGTCACTGCTCCCTATTGACCTCAGTTCACCTTTGAACCTTTAAGAAGGGTTAACAAGGATGAATTATCCAGAGTGTGCTGTTTGTGGAATGGTTTCTTATGGTTAGGATTGTAAAAATAAAGTTTCTTTAATCATCTGATGAAAGCAGTTGGTATTACGGTTAAAGTTTTTTATGTTGGGCCTCGTGGTCCATGGCAAGGCCTGGACTATTTCACTGAGCCTTAGAGGCTTGTATGTAAGCTCTGATGCCTGACAAGGACAAAAAGAAAGAACAATGGGAGCACAAAGGAGACTGCATTTCCCATTGGGCAACATAATACCTGTGTTATAAATCCCTACTCTCAGACTATCTGCTCTCATTGGGTGATAGACACTAAAATCCACAGGGTTCCCTCTTCCCCCTGTAGAGTCAACCAGGATTTAAAAACAGGAAGCTCCTGAAAAACACCTTCTTTATCATTCCTTTTTCCCCAGCTACACCATGCAAGCACGGAGCATGTCATTATAGCATGAATGCAATTAATTTGTATCTTCTTCAAGCCAAAGTAGCATCACTACCACCCTCGCAGACTGCTAGACATAGCAACCCACAAGCTCGTAATGCAACCGGATGATCACCTGAGTCCCTCACATTGGCTGGAGACGACGTCTCCTCTCCAGTTCAGCTATATCGGTAACGCTGCCACCCACGATCCGCCATGGACCAGCTGGCATCGAATTGTCACAACACACGCTCTCAGGACCAACAAAAGTACAGACGAATCCTCTCACCAGCTGCTTTCAAAAAGCACCCTGTTTCCAGGGTGCTGCCCCTTATTTATTTTTAATATTAGTAAAATGGTGCTTTTCAATAATGGTTCAATCAATGATGGTTAATCATCTTCATAACTATAATCATTATTTTAATGGGAACCAAATTTACCTTACTTTGGCCGAATTAATTGGTGCACTGTGTAATTATTAAACACAAATCCTACATTTTGGGATTATTAATGATTGTTTTCAATAATCATTGATAATATTTAATATCCAGTGGCCTCCAATATCCAACATTAAAAATATACAGTATAAACAACATAAAATTGAATGAAATAGCTTTAATAAGCTTTCCAGAGAGTTTCATAGCAAGATATTAATTTTATGCAAAGCCTCAAATGAGATTTCTGATACTGAGGAGAAGCATGAATGAGAATAAAATTTTCTGTTTAGCATGAGTTTGGTATCCAAAGCAATTTGCAGTCAGTGAAATGGGAAGATACACCCTTGCCAAACTGGAACATTCATGAAGTCAGAGTGCATAAAGAATATTCTAGTTCATTTATTTGAAGTGGACACTAAGCAGTCCTTCAAAACGGAAGCCTGTCTGAGGATCTGAACTGTTTCAAACTAGAGCCAGCAGGCCAAATGGTTTCAACCTCCATCAGTGGCCATGCATGTTAACACACTGGCTGTCAGTGGCCCTCTCACAAGGCAAATATCTCCTCAGAGGGAAATTCATTGCTGCCTTTTCATTTGCATGTGATTCGGTTGGTGAGTCTGCTACACAACATGTCATCTTTCTCAGAGTGATTCAAACCATTTCTGATCTAATAACTGGCCAAAGTTTTAATATATTTCTGTAACATTTTCTATTTTGAGTTAAAACTTTTGTACTTTGGTTGGTTTTTTTCCAAGTATTAAATCGCTTGATTGTATTTACAAATAAAATATTAAAAATTACTGAACTGTAACCAAATGAAAGCAATTTTTTTCTTTCAAGGGTACTCATGTGAAATACAGTGCCTTGCGAAAATATTGTCCCCCCAAGACCTTTTTGACAATTTGCTACATTTCAGGCTTCGAACTTAAAGATAACAAACTAAAAATATCTTTCAAGAATCAACAACATGTGAGACACAATCGTGAAGTGGAACCAAATTTATTCAACATTTTATATTGTATTTACACATAAAAAACTGAAAAGTAGAACACGCAAAAGCATTGGCCCCTTGTTCTCTCAGCTCAGCTAACTGACTCCAGAAGTCCCCTGATGACTTCTGAATGATCCAATGTTGACCTGAACGACTAACAATGACAAACAGAGTGCACCTATGTGTCATTTGGTCTCAGTTTAAATGCACCTGCTCTGTGATGGTCTCAGAGGTCTATGAAAGGAACACTGGAGAACAAACAGCATCATGAAAACCAGAGAACACACCAGGCAGGTCAGAGATACAGTTGTGGAAATGTTCAAAGCAGGAATGGGATACAAGAATATTTCACAATATATAAACTTCTCCCGGAGCACTGTGCGAGCAATAATATCAAAATTGAGAGAGCATAAAACTACTGCAAACCTCCCAAGACCTGACCGTCCCTCTGAACTGTCAGCCCAAACAAGGAGGAAACTAAGCAGAGAAGCAACCAAGAGGCCCATGATCACGCTGGATGACCTGCAGACATACACAGCTGAGGTGGGACAGTCTGTCCAAAAGACAACCATTAGTCGTACTCTGGAAAAATCTGGCCTTTATGGAAGAAGAAAGAAAGAAAGAAAGTCAACTTTATTGATCCCCTACAGGGAAATTATCTTTACTCTCTTTTTTACATGCGTATATGTATCAAACCATGCATACAAAGTTGTGTACAGGCCCCTGAACAAACATGACACACACTAGGGGCCTGTAGGCATGCGGTTAGTACATTTGTTAGTACATGGGGAGGCAGAGTGAAGGGTTGCGACTTCGGGGTGCGCCCCAAATGAGCAGCTTGTGGGGGGGGACAGCGCCTTGCTCAAGGGTGCCTCGGCAGTGGCCTGGAGGTGAGCTGGCACCTCCCACTGTCAGCTCATGCTCCGAGGATGTCTGGCGGGAGTGGGATTCAAACCGCCGATGTCTGGGCGATGTCTGGTCTGAAGACTTCTGCTCTACCGCTGAGCCACTGCCGCCCCCAAGAGTGGCAGGAGAAAGCCATTTCTGAAAGAAAACCATAAAAAGGCCCGTCTGGTGTTTGAAGGAAGTCACATGGGAGACACAGATGACATGTGGAACAAGGTGCTCTGGTCAGACGAGACCAAAATTGAAGTTTTTGGGCTGAATGCGAAATGTTACATTTGCCTTAAGAGTAACACTGCACATCACCCTGAAAACACCATCCCCACCGTCAAACATGGTGGTGGCAGCATCATGCTCTGGGGTTGCTTTTCTTCAGCAGGGACTGGGAAGATTGTTAGAGTAGATGGGAAGATGGATGGAACCAAATACAGGGCGATTCTGGCAGAAAATCTGTTGGAGTCCGCAAAAGACCTGAGGATGGGGCGGAGGTTCACCTTCCAAAAGGACAATAATCCTAAACATAAATTCAAATCTACTATGAAATGGTTTAAAACTAACCATATAAACGTGTTAGAATGGCCAAGCAAAAGTCCGGACCTCAATCCAATAGAGCATCTGTGGAAAGATCTGAAAATTGCTGTGCCAAACGATCTCTATCTAACCTTAAGGAACTCGAGCTGTTTGGTAAGGAGGAATGGGCAGATATTTTTCTCTCAAGATGTGCAAAATTTATAGAAACACACCCAAAAAGGCTTGCGGCTGTGATCGCAGCAGAAGGAGGTTGTACAAAGTATTAACTCAAAAGGGGCAAGTACTTTTGCACGTCCTACTTTTCAGTTTTTTACTTGTAAACACAATATAAATGTTGAATAAATTTGTTTCCAGTTCACGATTGTGTCTCACATGTTTTTGATTCCTGAAAAATATTTTCAGTTTTTTATCTTTAAGTTTAAACCCTGAAATGTAGCAAAATGTCAGAAAGTTCTCGGGGGGGGTTGGGGGGGGGGCAATACTTTCGCAAGGCACTGTATAAAAATTGAATTAAATCTGTTGAAATACCTTTAATGAAGTGAAAATATGAACACACAAACATCAGCATTTAAGATGAAAAATGTGAGACTCTTAAATTCACAGCATACAACACCTGGAAGACACAGACGGGATGTTTGAGACCACAGGGGTATGAATATTTTACATTTCATGTAGAATTGCCAAAAATATTATCTTTCACAGTTCTGTACTCAAATCAGCATTTACTGTTGGCACTATAACAGGAACTGTGAATATTTTGTTAAACAAGAAATTAATTCCCTACTATGTTACACTTTATATTCTAAAGTCTAAATTTCGATTGCAGCTGCATCACTTGGCAATTACTCCATCACAAGATAACAATCAGCCATTATTTAGCTGATCCAATAATCATTTAAGTAATCTACAATGAAACAAATCAAAATATTTCATATTTCAGTGTCCTAACTGTGAGGTTGATGCTGTGTTTTTTTGTTTAAGGCATTTTCTGGAATTGTTTTTACTTCTGGCCTTTTTCCACTATGCTAAGGCATGAATGATTAATGAGTTGTTTGTGAAAATTAATAGCAATTATATGTAATTTTTTCATCAAATCAAGGACAGAATATATCTGAACACAGAAGATGGCATGAATACATCTCTGGAATTAAAATGATAATTCTGTTCTCTCCAGTACAAATCAATGCCTTTATACAATGTCCATCACTCACTTACATCACCAGTTTCTGGTAGAATGCATAGTGTTGATGGCACAATTCAATCCACCTCATCAGCGCTGGCTGAAAAGGCCAGAGTGACATGCAGAGGTAACAACATGAGAGTTAAGACTGGAAAAGGACATGTGTGTAGGAATAGTGAACATATACTGTACATGCAAATGACTGCACAGAAGAAAAGCTGACTTTTGGGTCTTATTTATCATGAACTGTTCGCATGTTATTGAATGTTGATATGTGAATTTATCCATGAAGTATGTTTTATCAAATTTGCTTATTTGTTCTTTGGAACCAGAGAACACTAGTGAATTATCAGTGACATATGTTTTTTTTTGTTTTGTTTAGTTTTTTTTGATAACCTACCTCAGTTGATTCTCATTCATTGGCATATTTTACTGACCCAGAAAAACAGAAAGTGAAATAACTTTGGTTGATGATGGAATACATCATATTGACATACAGTAGACTATTGCATTTTGCTGATTATCTGAATGACTGTTGGTTTCCTTCCTGTTTGTGATTTTCTGTAATTTTTCAAAGGACTATACGTATTTTCCTTCATATTTAGTGAATTCCATGTATTTTCCTTCTCCTTGACTTCCCATTCCTTGACTCACGATTGTCTGTTCCTCCAGGATTGTTTCCACCTCTATCTGATTGTTTCCTTTGTATGAAATCCTTTGTGCTGTCCCTTCTCAGTTCATCTGTGTTCGCAGTTCTGGGTTTTTCCCCCAGTGGTTTCTTGTGTTTTCTCCGCTGATCTTCTGCATTACTCTTTGTGTTTACCTTATAGGTTTTGTTTTCCTGTAAGTTAAAAGTCTGTCCTTTGGTTTTACTTAGCCACTGTTTTTGGATTTATCTCTGTTTGACCTTATCTACCCATTAAATGGCTGCTCTGAACGCTCTGCCTCTCATCTGGCCTGTGGAACTCAACTCCATTCACTGTAACATTTCAGTCGCTCCACATTGTGAAGTCTATATTGTCATTTGGTATTTTATAATATTCCACTCATTTTCAATAGGGGACATTTTCCGACTGTAGAAAGGCTCAGTTTGGTACCAATGCTCTCTATCAAGCTCTCGTACTCTGTTGTGCTTGCAGAATGTTGCTTTGTTGTTTTTCCAGAATAATCAGGGATGTCCCTGTCCCAGTCCCTGTCAGGTTAGGGTTAGGGTAATTGTAGGGTCATTGTAAATGAGAAGTGGTTCTCAACAGAAATACCTGATTAAATAAAGGTTACATGGATATTAGTCTACTTTTTAATGGAAACTACCTGGATGGTCATTGTCCTGTCTGAACAAAAACTGTTCGAAATGTAGACTCAGACCAATGACTGAGCATCTTTTGGATCCCCCTCTCATTTTCAATACAGCAACCTAAATAGGACCTTTTTTTGTGCAATCATTTCCTTCTTTTTTCTTTTGTATAAATGGTTTGGATTGCTAAAAAAAAAGCATTTAAATGCAAAATGATTAAGTGAATAAAGAAATGAAGTTGTTGAGACACACCTTTTAGATGAATTATATTTGATGTTTTTTGGTTAAACTGAATGTCAAAATAAGTGTTTCAACATTCTTTGTTATGAATGTTTTAGAAGACAAGTTTTTTAAGTGATGGATTCCTGTCAACTGAGACACTACCTATCCCTGTGCTGTCTTGAGCTTTTCAGGCACTGAATGGAGGACTGATGACTGGATGATCTGCACTCAGGCCTGAAGCACTCAGACTATAAATACTGCCCAAATTTGTCATGCTGGCTCTGTTTTTCAAAAACTATAGTTGTAGTTAATTTATGGTGGTCTTTAAATCATGTTGCTTCAGATGATTTAATATTTGTTTTGTAAATAAATCCTTTTGTTTTGTCACTGACAGTTGTTTCCCATCTTGAGCCAGGCTATATCATAGTCTAGATGGGACGAAAAGTAGCTTGCATATGATTTGTGTGAAATGTTTTGTTTTTAGGAGACTGAGCAGCATGCAACATGGGGTTTTGCATATACCCGTAAGTGTTTTGCAATTCCTATGGACATAAAATACGGATGAAGCCAAACAAACATTTTACTTCCATGTAACTGAACTCAGAACTGGCTGTCCTCTCCTACTGTATAACCTTCTAGTGTCTTTCTTCGGAGATGACTAACATTACAGCTTCTGCTATTTGTTCACAGCCTCATGTATTTTACTGACTGCATAAAAGCTTTCTTGTGTATGATATAGAGACAACAGAAGACCAGCGTTCATTATTTACAGGTGACCATTCAAGAGCTCTGTGAGGGTTACGGGTCGGCGCTGGCACATTCAAATGCTCATATTTAAATTGAGGAACTTTTCAGAGAGTGATGAGTAACAATAAACTGTAGTATATGTAGAATAGTAAAATGTATTGTATTGTTATATTCCACTGTGAAGATGCAAACTTTAATTATAGCGCACACTTTAAAATGAGAACTGTCTGTTCCACTGCACTTGGCAGAGTTCTCTTCTTTCCATTTACTGAATCACTTGGCGATGGGTATTTAGGGACCAAACTCAATTTGCTCCCAAACTCCTCTACTTCATATAGGTGAGACTGCACCCTTTTTTTTAACGCTTAAATAAGCAGTACCATTTGGTTCATGCTGCAGCGTGATCTTGTGTGACCATTCACCGGTAGCAAAGGTCAGATTTAATGTGATTGCATTCATTTGTCCATTAATGTTTTGGTATATTGATGCTCCATTCATGACTTACAGGGAGAACTTGTGCTGGAGAGGGAAATGAACCAGGATGAACTCAGATGCACTGACTTTGAAGAAGAGCTTTTATCTTTTCGGAACTGTTCTCGCTTTAGGTAACAGACACAGATTCCAGAATAAATCAGAAACCCAGACCAAAGGAAAAATAAGATAGTTACAAATGGTAAGGAGAAAATGTATCACTGTTGATTAGAAATGTATTGCAAAGTGCTAATAAGGTAATGATGATTTGATGAGCTGTCAAGAGAGTATGTAATAACAAGTGAAGAACATATTTATTAAATTTTACACTATACTTACTTATACTGTGTTTGACTAATTTATCAATGCATTGAATTACATACTGTGAATGTTAATGGAAAAAAAAAAATTTCCTTTCCCACTGTCATATAACTATAAAAGTAATGACTTGTTATTGCACAGTTCTTCTTCTGGATACATATTGTGGCATTTTATGATAGAAGTTAAATTACATACTTGCTATCTAGTGTCAAATTTAGTTTTCCTTTTCAAACTTAATTTTACTATTGTACCGTAGCTCATAATGCTTGGTTTCTCTGTATCATAAATGATCACAGGCCTGTGGGAGAGAATGAGCATGTCCAATTAAGTATGTATTAAGCATGTAAAGTAATAGTCACAGCTCCAATAACTGTATCTCATTTTAGTTCATGACCACGGCCTGGTCACTGAGCTAAAACAGAAACTTCAAACAATATTATATGTTTGTGTGTAGACAAAATTATATTTGCATGAATTCATAAACCCCATTAACAGGGTCTTTAATGCCAAATTAATCCACCTACATGATCTGTGTGAATCCAATAAAGGTGCAAAGGTTTGTCCATTTGTTCTATTTCTGTGACAGCAGTGGTGTTAGTCATCGTGCTAAAACACGTGTGAATGCAAGGTGGAAGGGCAGGATGGTGCTGTGATGTTTTGACAATGTATTATGCATGCAATTCAAACTGGAGGACTCAGAAAGTAGCCAGAAGGAGTTAGCAGCTATTTCAAAGAAGAAGAAAATCAACCAAAATACCTCATGAAATTGGGGAGACAGGAAAAAAGTTCAAGAGCTCCTTATCATCAGAATAACTGACAGGATCAGCCACCGAAGTAAAAGGGGAACTATGTTTTGTTTTGTTTTTTCTGTCCTGTAAATTGATTCTCCACAAAGAGCTGCTTGACAGATACAGTGTTGTGAAAAAGTAGATTTCGATTATTAAGAGAAGAAACGTGTGCAAACCTATCTGATCTTTTGTGACAAGGTAATTTCCCACATGATAATTCATGATTTGATTGTGATTGACCACATATTTGGAAGGATGACTCACAGTGACTGACCTGTTATATCAAGAAATCACTTCAATTAAACCCATCTGACAAAGTTAAAGAGGCTAAAAGATCTGTCTGGAAAGGATAGTTAAACCATTTCTAAAGCTGTAGGACTCCAGTGAGTTATTCTGAGACGTTATCCACAAATGGACAAAACTTGGAATCCTTCCTTGGAGTGTTTGGCCTACCGAAGTTTCTCCCAGAGCACATTGATGACTAATCTAATAGATCACAAAGAGCCCAGAACGACATCTAAAGAACCGCCTCCAATGAAGCTGAATTACAAGAAAAAATCTTCAAAAAAGAATGGGCCAAAGTTACTCTACAGTGATGTGAAATGCTTTTTGCCCGTTCCAGCAAAAATGGGATCACAATTGTTGCCGTGTTATTATGTGTAGGGAGCAATGACTTTTTCACCTGGGTGATGTAAGTTTTGACTCACTTTTTACCTTTATTGACTGGCATGATCATTTTAAAAGCATCTGCAGCTTGTGTTCACTCACATTGTCTTTTTTTCCTGAATTTATGTTACTTTTAGGATCTGAAGCATAAACAGCAGAAATCTGTGAGGGGCAACAACGTTTCCACAGCGCTGCAAGTCGGACGGCACACTCGACTCTGGAACATCACACTTCTTTTGCTCCCAGAATATTTAACATCACACACCCCAGCAGCGTTGCTCTATATTTGTATTGTTTAGAGCAGGGGTCGGCAACCTTAAACGTTCAAAGAGCCAAATTGAACCAAAAAAACTAAAATCAAACCTGTCGGGAGCCGCAAAAAATTCTAAGCTTTATGTGAAGGCAACACAAGCTCTAAGTGTCTATATTAGCTATATTAACCTACTTTCAAATTGATTAACTAGTCTACAAATGCATAATGAGATTCATGATTAATTATTTTCCATGCAGCGCATCCTGAAGGAATGACGCACCACGTGACTACTTTGTTGTACCATATTTGGTGCTTTAAGTTTAACTTTAATCACTTTATTACTGTATAATATTTTGTTTTGTTGTGTAAAGAAAAAAAACAGTTGTTCTACCAGCCAATGCTGAAATTGTACACTCTAAAAAAGGATTCATGGAGCCAGTAGATCCAGGTCAAACAACAGGTTATTTTGTACAAAAAATTAAGTTTGTGATTTATTTACATTATAATGAGTTCATAAATTTATTTAAAGCGACAGTAAAGTTAATTTTAAGTGACATATATGTTATTCATGCTTATGAAAAATAGAAGAAAAATGAAATTTTATATGTGTAGCATCATCCCTTTGGTCAGAAAAGCTTAAAATCTGCACCGCAACAGCTTCTGCATTCAGTGGTCACGTGGGCGTCGTACGTCACTGGCGTCCAACATAGCTCGGCAGCCATAAGAAACAAAGCAATCCATGATGCGATTAACTAAAAAAAATATCATGGTTACCTACGCGGTGAACGGTTGTGTCAACAGAACATCAAGAAGACACAAAGACAAGGGTCTGTCGTTCCTTAGAATATTAATTCCACACAGTCCAACAGTAACAAATGGCGGCTAGCTCAATGCTAACATAATATGTAAAATCCCATTGACAGGCTGGCCCGTTAGCATCGGTAGCGCGATTAACTTTTCCATACACAGTAAACCATCTAGTGACTCATTCCAGGTGCCTTCATCTGAATCACATTCTGACAGAGATATCCAACTAGTTTTAATGTCCCGTTTTGGTTTACTGTAACTCCTCAAAAGTTTACTGAAAAAGAGAGATCACAGATATTCAGCTCTCTGTCAGTGTTGGAATTGTTTAGCTTGAGAAAATTTTCGAGGACTTCCAGTATTGAGAGACCGTGTGACAATCTTGCGATACATCCGGTGTTTTGCCTTGAACGTCATTTATGCATGGTTGCGACTACCCTAATGAACCATATGTATACACATACACACACATGCCAGCACCTATAGTGCGGATGTTAGCGCCGTGGGTTAAGAGACATTTGCCATCCTCAAATTCTGAGGATATGTTGTATTTTTTCACTGTTTTTTTAGGCCTTCTGTATTAGGTGTACAGTTGAGTTTACAGCTAGCTTAATGCAGTAATTGAAAGTGTTCACATCTAAATGAGATGCTGTTTATTTGAATAAACTGGTCAAAAAACTGGAATTTCTGTTTGTGATATATTCTGCCTTAGATAAATAAGTTATTGTACCAAAAAAAAATTTGATGTAACAATTTCCATGGACATTATTTAGTCATAGGATGAAATGATAATAAGTTAGATTAACTAAAAGAAGTAGTTTTAACGCAATTAAAGTTAAGTTGGTTTAACGTAAATAAAATATTGGGGAATAGGAAAATAAAGTTGATTGTACTAAAGTAAATGAGTTCGTTTAACTAGAAGCCTTGTAGCATGTCCTGAAAACTAGATGTTGAAATAACTGAAAAATGTCCATGGAAATTGTTACAATTTTTTTTGTGTTAAGCCAGTCCATTATTTTTTAGAGTGTAAAAAATAATGGACTGCATGAGATGTGCCTGTATATGGAGCAGGCACATCTCAAATCTCCGCTGACACAAAGTGACACCTGATGACGCAAGGATGAGCAAAGTACATGCAGACTGACTTTATATTAGTTGGGAGTCTTCACCGGCACCACAATGGATACTGTGTGGAAACCCACACTTCATTGCCTCTGAGGATTGCCTGTGAAACTGCAAATCTCTCCGAAATTGGCAGCAATGTTGCTCATTTAGAATTGTATAGCGGAGTAATGACCCAAAACGCATTCCAAGTATCAGATGTAGATGTTTACACCTAGGGCCACATTTATAGAACTTTTGTCTGATATATACTTGAACTTTTGAACTTAAAAAATGTGTCTCAATGTATTTATAAACCCATGTTACTTAACAAATCAAATATTACATCAAATTGATGTAAGCTGCCCTACTTTCCCTTGCATATTGCCCACAGAAATGAGGTGTCGGTCAAGAGGACCTAAAAACCAAAAGAGAGCATTAATTTTCTTGCATGAAGATCACAGTATGTAATCAGCAGTGACAGCAGGCAATCAATGGTGGACGAAGAATTGTGTAGACAAAGTTAAGCAACGCAGCTCACGTGTTTGGCCATGTGTTGCTGCTGTGAATGAGAGGGGGCAGAAAGACAAACTCATGCATAATTAGTAGTAAATTGTCTGTTAAGTTATTCCTCAACTGATAATGTCAATCACATTACTGTAGTTATGAAGCTGGTGCAAAGCTCACCATTGGATGCTACTTGTCCAGAACCACAGTAACCCAAATGGCCAGTAGGATAGCACATAAAGTCTGAAGCTACTTGGCTTCTAAGTCAATGTTAGGTTTTGCCCAATGTTACTTTGATGTGTTTCCTACTTGAGTCACACTTCTGAGTCTGACCGATAAATGAGACACTTACCAGGATGGGGCAATGAAGCAAACATGCACTGAAATCAAGAGTACCTTTCAAAAGATTCATTAAATTTACTTAGAGAACTGTGTTTGAAAAAAATTTTCCCAAGAGTGTATGGGCTAGTGTAATGCAAGGCCTTTAGTTCAGGGAGGTTTCTACAACTGTGTGGGCTACTTCAGTTCATCCTTATGAACTGTTCTTATGATAATGTAATGTCGTGTTCAGTCACATGCCTTCACTATGTCCAACTAAAGCTCTTCTTTATCAAGGAGTGCAATACAAACACTGAGCAATGATAAATAGGGCTCAACCAGGATCTTGTACCAAAACAGAATTATGTGACCAGCCCAGTTTTTTTAGTTCAGCTTATTTCATGCACAGACTTTGACAGGAATTTTTGCAGCCAGAGTACAAAATCCCCCCAATATTAAACCAATCAACTCTAAAGAGCACAATGTCCTTTAATTAAATTAAACCCTAATCTAAATTCCAACAATATATGTGTGCCAATAAAATGCCTGACCTCTGGGTCATGCTAAAATAAGTCAGAAACGTGTTTAAATTCTGGACCTGGTCTAAAACTCAGTGGTTCTATTTTTGGCACGTGTCTCAGCCTTTCACAAAGTCTCATGTAAATCTGTCAAGTAATATATGGGTAATTAGTACTAATGATAATAATGAAAACGTCCTATCTTCACAAAATAAATCAGTAAGAAATGGATCCATTTTAAAACTTCAGTCACTTTCTCAATTCCAGCACCTGATGATATCCCATTTTTCCACCCAGTTTTATCGTAATCCATAAAACTGGGTGGAAAAAGAAGGGTAGTACAGTGGAAAAAGTATGTGTGATTCAAAAAAAATGGTAAAAACAGCCCCACTGTGCATTGAAAAGTCTCAAATCTTTATCTGGTTTAACTGATTCTTCTTTGCTACATAGCATCAAGTTTAATGAAAACAGACAGACTAAACCAAACATTACCTTTTTATTGAAAGCAATAAATAATCTTTAAAAATTGAGATTTTCATATTATACTTTTATGTAATTATTACATATTTATATTTGTTATATGTTATTCTATATAAAATTCTTGTCCAACACAATTGTGTCACACTGATTGGGACTTGTAAAATGCAGTTTATGGACATTTTAGGCATGAGTGAAGTGCTGCTTTTTAGGAAAAAAAAAACAAGTTAAGTTTTATAAGGATGATGTTATTTTAGTGTTTCTTTCAGAAACTTTTGCATTATATTAAGCCTTGTGATAAATAGTACCCTTCATGAAAGCTATTTAAAAGTGCAAAATGTATTGTTTGTCTAAGATTTCATTGTTTTTACACACCTACTTCAAAGCGCTAGAGTTCATGGAGTATTTAGTGGTTATTTATTTTATTATTTCTCGTGTGTGTGTGTTTGTGAGTGGATGACACAGCTAGAGATCAAAGTAAACTCTTAAACAACACGCTGATTTATGCACAAATTTATGCATAAGACCCTGAAAGACTTCGACTGTTCGCTCACAGTTACAGATACATTGTTGTTCTTCGGCTTTCACTGTTTATTCAGGTTCAAAGGCAGTCGCAGACGTAGATAACAAGTGCACTGTATATATTTAAAATTGTATGAACTCATGCACCAGGAACAATTAAATTGTAATTACATTACTTATGATTACTTTAAACATGGAACACAGAACAGGACTTGTTCATGTTGCAAATTGATCATGTTACAACAAGAAAGTAAACATAAGGTGGATTTAGGGCATTTGCAATGCAGTCAACTGAAACTGCAATGACAAATTGCTACATCATGGAGGGAAATAAGTCGGATGTGATTTGATGAGACAAAGATTATGATGAAGTGAAAGAGTCACTGACCCAGTATGTACTCAGTGGCTGTGGGCATCTGTCCTTCTGGACAGTTTGAGGAACATGATGAGAAAAATATGCTCAGCAAACACATTTTTACTGAATAGCGAAGAGTCACTTGCATTGATAAAAGTCAGAAATGGAGTCACATCACTTTTATTGAGGTAGCTGCATACTATACATAATAATGGAATGCATATATTTTCGCATATTTTTTCTATTTGTCACTCCAGGAAAACATTCTGTGCACTTTCACGTCCAATGCAATATAATCAAATGTGTGCCGTGTGAAAGAGACATCATAGCAGCATGCTGTAGATGCAACTGGTCTCATCTCCGGTTAGGTTAAGCCCTGCTGGTATAGCAAATGGCCTCATTTAATGAGGGGAGCATCTACAACCCGTTAGCCTGCCATGTGCGGTGCACATTATTAACATAAAAACCCAGAAGCGCACCCAGGAGTTTATTAAGTCCAGGATTATATGCACATACTGTCAGCCTGCTATTTGCCTTCTGTTTCCATGTTAAACTCCCTTTCTGTCTGCTTCTCTCGCTCCATTCCCTTTACTGTACCTGGCTCTTCACTTCCATCCTTGGTGGCTGGCATGTAAACAATTTTTCTTGCATGCTGCGGTGATGGCTTTGTGTCCAGTCTTGACATTTCTATTTGTTCAGAACATGGTTGTTAATACTTTGGCAAAGTCATGTCTCTGTTTCAGAGGAAATTAATTCAGTTTAAATAGTAATTTCTTCAGTTTGTTTGCTCATGTTTATTTACATAGAATAAATCTAAAAATCCTTCTTTATTTTTCTCCAGACTTGGAGAAACATGTTCCTTCTGTCTAGCCCTGACATGAACTTGATTCATTGACTTGATCTTATTTAAGGTTAAACATATGAGATAAGTTATAATATTATTTAAAATGAAAAGCAGGCTTTTTTTTTTCATTTTAAAAAACAAACAAAAATATTTCCAAGTAGTTTTGCATCTGTTTTGCCATCTTAACCAATTAGAGTTGTGAGCCACTGTAAGAAGACATTGTCTTCTGGCTATACTGCATAGCTGTCATGCTAATGGGATGGAGTCAGGAAGAACTTGGAAAACAAATGGAAAACAAATTCTTAACAGGTGGGTGGCAGAATATGGAAAAGTTCTAAAGCATAATGTGGATGACTATCAGAAAATAAGTACAACTTTATGTCTTTATGTTGTGTTCTGCCTGCTTGACTATCAAAAATTGAACTTTTGTTGGAGTCCAACTGAGCAAGGTCAGGCAGGAAAAAACTGAACAGAAATCAGCCCCAGAG
This sequence comes from Antennarius striatus, assembly GCF_040054535.1. Classification (NCBI taxonomy): domain Eukaryota; kingdom Metazoa; phylum Chordata; class Actinopteri; order Lophiiformes; family Antennariidae; genus Antennarius; species Antennarius striatus. The sequence continues at coordinate 15,527,395 of NC_090785.1, read as the reverse complement.
CAGAGAAGCAGCCAGTGGTGCATCAAGTTTAAAATAAATAATCTCATCAGTATTTGGTCACATGCTTTAGAATGGTGGAAAGACTTTATCACCTTATTACAGATCAAATTCAATCTGTGACACTCTGTAAGACTGCATATCGCATAATCTAATACACTTTCTAAATTGTGTAATTAGAGCATTGGGTGAGCAAGTTATGTTGAAAATAAAAAATGCATTTGACATTATATATGCACTGTATTGCTGTGTGCCAATGAGAAACCATAAAACAACCAAGTGGCAGCTCAATACAGAATGTAGCTTCTGTCCCGACTGGGCTCACAGTGGAATCCCCAAATGTGATATGGGTACTTAGACTTACAATCAACTTTTTTAACATATATAAATTTAAAACAATGCAGATTTAGTTTGAGCATCATCGTCTTCATTTTCAAGTATACTAAATTGTAATCAAGCCAATTCATTGTTTAATTTATCTTTTTTAGTGGAAACAAAACAGGATTCTAACATGGTATATGGACAGAGGTTGCATGACCATATGTGTGTGTGTGTGTGTGTGTGTGCGTGCGTGCGTGCGTGCGTGCGTGCGTGCGTGTGTGTGTGTGGTTTATACTGCCTTAGCTTTTGGTAATGTCTAGATTAGATGAGTATGCAGACATTGTGAAATGTGTGATGTTTAAGGTGTCAGAAAAAAACATCATTACAGTTCTCTTCTGTATGTGTTTTATTAATTCTGTATGCACAAACATCTATCCTACCTGTGGGGGTTGAGCCTCCCCAAAGGTGTGACTACAGTAGACACTAATATTTAATTAGAGACAAACTTTAAATGTAATATCTCTGTAATTCCAAGGGGTTTTTGTAGCTAATAATCCCTGACAAATTGCAGATCACTGAGATCACTGGATTGGCAAAGAGAAATAACTAACTAACTAACTGACTGACTGACTGACTGACTGACTGACTGACTGACTGACTGACTGACTGACTGACTGACTGACTGAATGAATGAATGAATGAATGAATGAATGAATGAATGATATAAAATAAGTACCAGGTAATTGATCTCTACTTGACATTAATCCCGATTAGGCCTGTGATAACATCCACAGCAGGCCTGTGGAGATGAGTGAAGGGGTCAGTGAATCTCTGGATGACAAGTTGTCCTCAGTGAGTTCAAAAGCAGCACAGATGAATAGTTACATTTACTAACCTTTACCGCAAAAATCAGTCGTACTCACTCGACTTAATCTGATTGTTGTGGCTTCATTGAATTAGGTTGACAAGACAAGTATGCCAGGTCAGGGAGCGAGGCTGATCCGTTTAAATGTATACTTGACATGGAGACACAGGGACTTGACAAATCTCTTTATGGGTCCCTGAAGAGATATCCCTCTGACCTGTGTGAGCCATTAAGATACACTTCTCTCGGCATAGAGCAAACATTCAACATTTACTGTCGCATTTTGATTTATTCTCTTTTTGTGTCCCTTTTCCCTATGGATTTTATCCTGCCTGTATTCCAGCTTCATTGCAATTCAATCTTACATTTTCACTCTGAAAGCAGCTCCTGAGATGCCGTTTCAGAAAAACCTCCAGCAAAGACTGAGCTGTGGCACAAATGAGGAGGGCAAACCCCAAATGATCCCCTCTGGTGTAATAGTTGTTTTCATTTATTTATGTTTTTATTTAAATGGAAGCTGTTTCTCGAAATAGTCTGCCTGCCTGGAAGCTTTGCTTTTCAAATAGTTCCAGCTGTAACCCAGCTCTGACTTGACAAATTTGTGCAAAATTCAATTGAAAACCTCTTCTTCTTTTGCTCTTTCATAATGACAGTGTCAGCACTCACACCATCCTGTTGCAGTCTCCTCCTAAGCTCTCCATTTACAATACGATCCATATGTCCTCCTACACAACAACATCGCATTCTGTTAACGAGTTTCGTGAGAAAGCAGCACTTTATCAAATGGTCACCTCAGCCCATCTAACACAACACATCTTCATTCTGCTGTGAAACTGAATAAGTGTGTGGGAGTTCTCCCCTGAGAACGTGTGGATATGGAGGTACAGAGAGTCAATGACCGTGGATTGTGATTTGATTCTCAATACAACCAGTGTGGGCAGAGTACGTCTGATAAGCCTGAATACATCACGCATCCAATTGAAGAGGCTGAATTTCACCAATGGCGATTAATGTTCGTATTATTTTCATCCTGCTGGAAAACAAAACTCAAAAAAGGAAAATATCGTGTAAATAATTGATCAGGCTGTTAATAGGAAAGCATTAGAACCAAATAAAAAGGCTTCAGTCACATAAATAGTCGCCTGTAGTAAGTATGCTACTTTGTCTGCTATTTCTCTACTGTTTGTCTCCGAATCTGTCTGTCAGTTTTTCTTTCCCGTTTATCACTCCCTCCTTTCCTCCCCCCTGTGTTGGTACACTGCAGGAGTTGTAAGTCTTACATCACCCCTCTCTCATCATTTCGTTGGTCGATGGAGAATACTGAACAGTCATTTACCTTCATACCGACATGACTGAAGAGAACACACAGAGAATACTTTGTATGTGTGACTTTTTTCCCCAACTCCTGGCTATTTCATGTTTGCCACTCCTATGTCTGAAGTGTGGAAGAACAGAGGTGCATCTCTTTTGCACTTGATGGCATTGAAAGAGCTTGATTTCACCTTGACTTATTTCCTTTGCATCGCTGACTGCTGGATGATGTGCAATTTTCACACACAGAAAACCATCCTGAATCATCTGGAGACATTTCTCCAGTAGAGATTGGTGTGTCTAGAATTCAAAATACCACCATGCATTGCTCACATTGATTTTTCTTCAATGCACTGAGAATGTTATTGACTTGGAGAGAAAGACAGAGGAACTCATGGAAAGGATGTCGGTGAATATTCCGACATTTGAGATTGAGCTTTTAATACCCACTGCGGCTAGGTCATCTAGTAACCACTGCACTGTGGCCTTTATGGAAACATCCTGGTGGATGAAAGCTCAATAAAAACAAAGAATATATATATATATAGTCGTAACACATAGACAATATACCTATCATTAGCACTACTACCAGTGGAAAGGAAAATGCCCTGTTATTGTATAGAATAAACGGCAGTGCCTGATAACTAAACAAAGCAAACCTTCCCAATGATTCATGTAATTAGATGTTACCACTCTGGGTTAAAAATTGTTCATACAATTGGAAATAATCTTACAGCCTGCATGTCACTCTGATGCATAAAGTCATAAACTGAATGTGTGTTGTCCTGACATGTAATATTTTCTTGTGCGGTAAATAATCTTATGCGAGGACATATTAAATGCAGGGAATAAAGAAAGCTCCCTTCCCCTGTAATTGCCTCCAATCCCAGGGAACACAAACTGTTCTTTCTCGAGGCTCCACAACCTCATGCATTAACAATGCCGTGTGTAGCATGAAATGATTCTTACCTGTGAAGTAATACATAGCAGACTGTAAACAAAATGCACTTAGATGAAAAAAGCATGGAACGACAAATCAGCCTTTCAGTGTTCATGCAGCTATAGGACATCTCATTTGATTTAAGATGAAAAGATGCATTTGTAGAGGGAAGAAACAGTGTGATCTCTTATATGGGCTCATTTCAACTTTCACATACTGAGGAGAACAGACATAAAAGGATTTTTTTTCCTGTGTGGCTCATCTCTGAATATGATTCTGAAGTGGATATCTCAATGAAAAACACCACTCTTACAGTACAGTACATCCAGTGATACAGGAAGATTGAAATTTTTAAGTGATTAAATGTCTGCATTAAATTTAGATAATACTTGTTTCCTGTGAATGTCAGTTTTTTCTATTTCACTGGGCTGTTTTGTTGTTGCACATGAAAGTTTTTATCTATTTGACATTTTTAGATAAATGCACTGAAATCTAATGTAGTAACATCAATCTCAGGCAGACATCAATCTTTGTTCAGGACATTTTTATCACAACCATTTTATAACCAATATTTTCAATCCTATTGAACCAATAACTAAAACAAAATGATTGTTGTGGAATCACATTTTAATACACTTGAACACTGTATGTCTTTTTGGTCATGTCAAACTGCTACTACTGCATATAAGACCATTTGGAACAGGACTTTTCAATCACTTATTTCAATTAATACTCCATTGAACCGTTACTCTTAGTTAACCTGACTTCAGTGTTTGCTAATTTCAACGTCCTCTCAGTGGAAACAGACATGAATTTAATATGACTCAGACAGATGAGTTGTATGAAGGACTGCTCTGCAGTCAGTCTAGTATAACTGGTCAATAAGGGTTATTATGGCAAGAAACTCATTAAAGATTTGTAATCCTTCGCTGTTGGGAAGTATTTGTTGATGCCATTGCAAAAATCCTTAACAAACTGAGGACCTTGACTGCAGTGCCACCCAGTCCAGCTATCAAATCCGGTGGAAGTAATCTCAAAGCTCCAGGATGGCTGGCCAGCTTGACAATCTGGGCTTCTTGTATTCTTTGCTCACCACAGTATCTTTAATTGTGCAAGTTTTCTGAAAGTCAAGTAGCTGTGATGTTGTGCTATGGCAAAATATTGAAAGCTCTCAGTAATGAGAAATTTCGATATTTTGACTTTTACTGAGACCTGAGTTACAGCTGAGAGTAGACTGCGCTAGAGCAATGATTTGATTTGACTTGATTTTGAAAGCAAGTTAGTAGTCTTATTTTTCTTTTAGTTGTATTTATTTATTTGAGTTGAAGAACACCCACCAACCAATTCCCCTTGTGGTTATGCCACAAATGTTTAGGAAATAACTTTATTCTTAACCATTCTTAACCAACAGAATTTTAACAATAAATCAAATCAATATTTCCATTTTATGTATTAGTTGTCTAGAATCTCCATAACTCCCCTGAAGTACTAAGTTCTTATTTGGGTATCTTAATCTGTTTTTGAAACCAAAGTTTACATTACTTGTTTTTCACCTTTTCAGTCATGCAGTGAGCAGTGCTCCTCAGCCCTGGCTCAGAGATCTATCATCTGATGTATTTGCACTATTCGCTCTCTCACATAGTTTATGGCCCACCAGGTCTACCTCTCACTGTGGCATCTCAGGTGATGCATATTGAAAAGCTTTGACATTGGTGCTCTACCATTTGATCTCCATGGGTTCAGGAAAGTGCTGAACTCTCTGATTTGGGATCCACAAAATAAATCCTATAAATGGAATGTATGCTCAGGGTGGCTTTGAATTCTGGTTTGTGGAAGAGCCGGTAATCCTATGAAGTCCGGCTTTATCTTTCTTTATGAGGCTCTGTTCTGTGTTGAATTTTATAGTTTACAAGCTGTCAAACAGGAACAAATTACAAATAATTGTGAAAACCAGGGACCTGGTTATTGATTGAGGAAAACCAAAGCTTTTGCTTGTAAGTGTTCCCCTCCACTATCCTTACTCTGCAGATAGCTCTGGACTATACAGCACCCCAAAGAATCAATTCTTACCTTTCCGTCTACTAATTTATTTTCATCCTAACTTTTTTGCAGAGATGCTTCCACTCCTTTTCAAGCCTTGTAAGCACACCCAGGTTATTTTACGTAGTTATTTTTCACTATTGGGATGCAGCACATCAAATAAATTAGAGCCAAGTTCAGGCAGACTGTGCACAGCGTCTGACTTTGAATAAGGTCAGTCTGGATTTGTGCATCAGTATGTCTTCAAGACAAGATGGAATCAAAAGTATTCACTGCAACAGCTCCATAATGCTTGTTTACACTACAAAACAGCATATTTACTGCTCTATTCATTCTACCGAAACGATCTGTTTATTTAGGAGAAGATATGTAATAGTGCCACCCGCTTGCATGGAGCAATGTGTATGACATTATTGTGATTAACATCTCAGAAACAAGGAAGGCCTGCAGGTTGCAATAATGATAATGATACTGAACTCATTATGATCGATGTATCCCTTTGTTTATGCAGGGCACTATATTGGCCTTCAATACACCATGTAACTATGTGTGCATTTACTCTGTAGCACCATCAGTGTAGATTATGCAACGTGCAAGAGGAAATCAGAGCAACTATCAGAGGGGTAAGAAAATAATGATGCACTCAACCACTTCATAAAATTATTACACTGAATCTCAACAGCTTTTGATATAAAAGTCCATATTCAGAGGTAAAGGGCATGCAGGGGTTGATTTGTGTTTAAATGTCCTTGCTCTATTTACCATTGTTATAATTGTCAACATTTGACTCTTCTGCAGAAGCATCAACCGCTCAAAGGCGTGAGGAAATGTCACAAGTGTAAGCACAAAAAATGCACACTTATGAAGCAATATATGGCCTTTTTTATTTCATTGTAATATATAGAATTGTAACCACTAAATGTGTGTGTTTGGTATGACAGTACGCATGTATTCTCTTTATGTACGTATATGACACAAAGGCAGAAATGATTAAGAGTTAACAGAAGGAACAAAAATACAATACACATTCATTAGTGTGACATACTGATCTATATGAGTGTCATCCTTAATTATAGATTATTATATAAAAAATACAAATGTATAAATATGCAGACAGCATCCTTTACATTTCCAAACTTCACTTCTTGTTTTGCAACATCACATGATCAAATATGAACACATACTACGATTTGAAGTTTTATCCCACTGACACCTCCGTAATAATTTATATAACTTGATCCCAGTTTCTTCCAACCAATATAGCTGTGTCTCAATCATGGTAATGTGACAATTCAATAATACACCGCAAGTCCAAAACTTTGACTAAGGCAAACCTTATCCTGACATTATACATTCATTATGGTCATCTTGAACCAGATTAATCAGCGAGTCCACATCTTCCAGTGTTAAATAATCACATTCCACATTTATTTCATTTCTCATGGAATAGCTCATTGATAATGACACATTGATAAAGAAAACAGCTGAATTTAAGGGTGCTGTTGGGTGTTGGCAGAGATATGCTGCAGAACACCACTCTATAGCTAAATTGCATGGCAAGAAATATTTACAAGCACCAACTTCATTGATGCTGTGTGAATACCAAGGGTGAGTCGGGTTTCAGCAAATCAACAAGTGTGGTATTTGTCAGTTTTCTAGCAAACCCCTCAAAGTGTCTCTTGGCGGTTTATCGATTTTTTTCAAAGCAGGTTATCCAAAAGTCACACAAATACAGTATAGGACTTCTAACTCTAGAAATTTGTAAAAGAAAATAAAAATTAATAAAAAATAATAAATAATGAATATTACAAGTAAAAATTCAGATTCAGACACTTACAGATATTTTCTAAATAACTAAATGCATATGGAGAAACTGGACTTCATCAACTTTAACAACTGTGTAACAGAAAGCTTTTTGCCTAGTGATATGTCATGATGATGGTGGACTGGACCATCTTAACCTGGGGCTAAATGTGATCTTGGCCACTTGCTCTTGGCAGGTGTTTGAGTTATGAGTGTTGGCGATGCTATATTAGATGGCTGGGGAAATAATGACATTGACTGGCTTGGTAGCTTGTGGCTATGGCTCCTACTTTCACAACCTCTCCCATGAGGGGTAATTATGTCAAAATGTATTTGAGTTCAAACTTTTCTGTAAATAAACTTTTAATTTTTATAAAGGCGTTTGCGACGCTGCAGTAATTTAGAGGTAAATGTGCATAAATTATTATGTCTAAGCTCAGTGTAATCATAGCTTAATGACCTGATAAAAGGCATTGCATTCGGTGTATTCTGTTAAGCATCGAACAGATTGAGATAAAGCTGAAATAGAGAGAGAAACAGTGGACTGTAAATGCATCTGGTTCCAGGGATCTCATTTGCATTTTTCCTCTGACTTTTAGACCTTTTTTTCTCCAATGTCCAACTCAAGCAGTGTGAACTTAAAATATTTAAAATATCACTGAATGATGTAGAAATGTGATGCTCTACATCTCAGTGCCACACGAAGTGTCAACCAGTCATACTGTAATCATGTGGAGGTTCTATACAGGCTGAACACTGATTAGCAAATCAATGCATACAAATGTACTGCAATGGTTTCACTTTAGAGCCAGTATAAAACAGGTTGAATATCTGCTTGCCTGACACAGAAAATATAGTACATCATGCGATGCATCCGTGAAGAATGTTCCACTTTGCATAAACTGATGTGTGAGGTCAAACGTTCAAGCACAATGAATGCAATACAAACAGATTTAATGATCACAGAAGCAACATGTGCTCCATACTCTATTTGGTTACCCAAATGATTTCTTTGATCCATCATATAAAGATAGAAGCACATTCTGTTCTTGAAATATTTAGCAATCTCTCACTCCTCTCTATAAATGCACAACTCCATACCATGTCAGATATTTGTTCTGACATTAAATTAAACATTTCTTACAAGGCATCAACTGCGGGGGTGAGGAATATCTTTATCTCCATCTCCACACTCTTCACTTTCTCTTAATGTTGGCCCATTAAAGTTTCATGTAAAACTTGGCTTGAATGGGGTTGACACTGAAGTATGATGGCGGTGTGCCAACTTAGCATTTCTTGCAAAACCAACAAAAAATTTTAGAATATCTCCGGGTTGATTTATCTGATAAAAAAAACAACAGAATTTAAATTTTCAGAATTTGAACAAACTGTTTTAATTTCAATGTTGGCAAAAAACAAACAAACAAAAAAACCCAGACATTCCTACGCACCATTTTTATTGGATTTAAAAATCTCCATATATGTCTGGTGGTATTTTAGAGGTTGAGATTACAGGTGGTCCTGAAGATAGAAACATGCTATTTCTGTACTGCAACCTCCAGTAGCACTGCTGCATTTGTTCATCTCCAGCACATTTCTCCACCAGCTTATTCTTGTACGTATCTCTGTGAGCATCTCATTTTCATACCCCTTTTACCGTGCTAATGGTACTAGCAAAAAGCAAAGGCTAGTGTAGATAGCAGCAGTGACGATGATCTCTCTGATGACAGCTGTCTCTCAGTGACAATAACTCTTCCCTTCTCCTCCTCTTCCTTCGCTCTAAAGGTAATTTGCATTATGGTACTACAGTACAAGTCTACCTCAGCCTTTGTCATTAGGTGACTCCAGGAGACACAATGTACATCAAAAAAGAGCGTATGTCAATTTAAGTTCATTTATTTCATTCATTTTCTGACCGCTTGTTCCACTGTGGTGGGATGCGGGGAGCTGGAGCCTATCCCAGCTGGTATTGGGCGTGAGACAGGGGAAGCTCTGCGCACAACGCCAGACAGACGCACACACTCACACACTATGGGCAATTTGGGACCGGCCAACCAACCTGAAGTGCATGTTTTTGGAGGTGGGAGGAAGCCGGAGAACCCAGAGAGAACCCATGCAGACACAAGGAGACCATGCAAACTCCGCACAAGCGGGATGTGAACCTGCAACCACTTTGCTGTGCGACAACTGCGCTACCCTCTGCGCCACGGTGCCGCCCCTCAATTTAAGTTGTGATATTTGATATTAACAATTTTGTAGTGATTTTATATTTCTTAATATTTGTGGCGGACAGACGAAAAGTTGTGGAAACTTGATTTTTATTTTTCTGTGTATTTTTTTTTTGAAAATTGAGGTATTATCAAAACATGTTCCATTTTATGTGCGCCACATTAACATATAAACAACTCTTGAACTTGAGTGCTTATATAAGATAATGAATAACATTTTACTGATAATAAAATTGCCTCACAAAACAAATGTACCCAGGTAATTGATTGAAAGCTAAACAAAAAAAATTCTTGAGTTCACACTAACAGATTACATTTAGCCATTGGAAACAAGTGCTGTGTTCATTAGTAGCTAGTGTTATTTTATCTGTGGTTCTGGTATGTTGTAGTGACTAATTGTGGTCAGTGCAATGGTCACACTACTTCAGCGTAGTCCAGACCAGACACAGCTGTGTAAATGCTAAAGCAGGCCAAGCTCAGACATGGCCAACAGCCACCACTGTTGCTGCATACTCTAGCACTCTGGCCTTGTGATGTTTGACCAGTGACTGTATTTCCTAACCTCAGCCACTCTGTCTTTTGTGTAACAGCCACCACCAGCATATTGAGCATCTTCTTCTTCTTCTTTTCCTTTCAGCTTTTCCCTTCAGGGGTCGCCACAGCGAATCAGTTGCCTCCATCTAATCCTGTCTTCTGCATCCTCTTCTCTCACACCAACTACCTTCATGTCCTTTTTCACTGCATCCATCAACTTCCTCTTTGGTCTGCCTCTAGGCCTCCTGCCTGGCAGTTCAAAACTCAGTATCCTTCTACCACTATCTCTCCTCTGGACATGTCCAAACCATCTCAGTCTGGCCTCTCTGACTTTATCTCCAAAACTTCTAACATGTGCTGTCCCTCTGATGTACTCTTTCCTGATCCTATCCATCCTGGTCCTCAGCATCTTCATCTCTGCTATGTCTAACTCTGTCTCCTCAGTGACACTGTCTCTAGACAAAACAACATCGCTGGTCTCACCACAGTTTTGTACACCTTTCATTTCATTCTAGCTGAAACTCACACCTGACACTTTTCTCCACCCGTTCCATCCTGCCTGTACATGCTTCTTCACCTCTTTTCCACACTCTCCAGTGCTCTGGACTGTTGACCCTAAGTACTTAAAATCCTCCACCTTCTTGATCTCTTCTCCCTCTAACCTCACTCTTCCACTTGGGTCCCTCTCATTCACACACATGTACTCTGTCTTACTGCGGCTAACCTTCATTCCTCTCCTTTCCAGGACAAACCTCCACCTCTCTAGCTTCTCCTCCACCTGTTCCCTGTTCTCACTACAGATCACAATGTCATCTGCAAACATCATAGTTCATGGAGATTCCTGTCTAACCTCGTCTGTCAGCCTGTCCATCACCATAGCGAACAAGAAGGGGCTCAGAGCTGATCCCTGATGCAGTCCCACCTCCACCTTGAACTCCTCTGTCACACCTACAGCACACCTCACCACTGTCTTACAGTCCTCATACGTGTCCTGAACCGCTCTAACATACTTCTCTGCCACTCCAGACTTCCTCATACAATACCACAGTTCCTCTCTGGGCACCCTGTCATAAGCTTTCTCCAGATCTACAAAAACACAATGCAGCTCCCTCTGGCCTTCTCTGTACTTCTCTATCAGCATCCTCAAAGCAAATATTGCATCTGTAGTACTCTTTTTTGGCATGAACCATACTGCTGCTCACAAATTCTCACTTCTGCCCTTAGTCTAGCTTCAAGTACTGTATCCCATAAATTAATTTTACGTTGACTGGCCAAAATCCATAGCAGGTTTTAGATGGTTTTTGGGACCCCCCCCCCCCCATATGGATATTAACAGTTTAAATGTTATTTGTAATGTAGGCACCATAACTCGTCATAATATTCTGTTCAATGGAAAATAAAAGTTTGATAGAAATCACATAAGGTGAACAATTTGAAGGCCACAATATGGCTATTTGTCTCACTCACTTAACAAGGGTATCATCAAAAAAAAAAAAAGTTATTTGTTTATTTAAACAATACAAGTAGAGAGGAGAGTCTCTGGGAGATGGGAGACAACAGCCCAATGAGGACGAAGAAGAGATGGAGAGATTGGAGTATTCAGTCCAACAAGCCAAAGCAGCAGAATCTGAAGATGCTTATTCAGAAAAAGATACAGGTCCTAAGCAGTCAAAGTCGTCTCAGTAGCCACAAGACCAGATTGGTTCACAAAAGAGGCCTTGCAACCAAAATATTTCCAGAGTGTCAGATGGCTAGAGTATTCAGCGAGAAGAAATGCTGCTTTGTGTTTGGTGAAAATCTCAGACAGGAGGAATTTGTGACTGTTGGTCAGAAACAAATAGTTGGACCGCAGTAGGACTAGAAATCCCTTTCAAAACTACCTGCAGCATGCAGCATGCAGTACTATTTTTATTGATTTTCACATACTGAACATGATTTATTGATCTGGTATCGCCTTCAACTCTGATTGTAAACCAGTCTGATTGTGTACATTTAGTAATTCTAATAGTGTATTACTGCAGAATCACACCGACAATTCATTTCCACCCAGTGGTCTGTGGGCTTTGCCCCATCTGTTTAATTATAGTTTAATTTAATTGTTAATTATAATTATATACAATTATATGCTGTGCAAGCCCAGAACCTGGCTTTGCCTTGGTGCTGTAGCGTTATGCAAATAATGAGTGTGATGATGATTTATGTGCCAGAATTGTCTGCCGTGTACATTATTAGCCTATGTCACACCGTCATAGCAACAAAAATATTCTGAAACAAATATCATCATACGTCTGAGATCCCCCAAAGGTCTGACCTTTGAATTGACCGTGCCTAAAACCAAAGTGATTTCTACTGGTTCTTCATAGGATGAGACATGTTAGCAAATGAGGAATTCATGTATTGGTCGAGTAAACATCAGCCATGTAACAACACTTTAAATTCATGGTACAATATAATATTGATGAAGATGATGGTATGTCTATGTTTATTTATTTGACATGGACATGACAATCACATTGCACAGTTGCACAACTCGTATATGCGTCATTTACAATGTGTTAGCACGAGTGCTAATTTTCACCACTTGTTCATGGGAGACTTTTCTGAAAAACAAGAGAATACAAATAGAAAAACAGTTTCACTATAGTTAAAAAGAAGCACCCAATCAAGTACAAAAGATGAAATATATTCTGGTAATATTTAGAGCAACGTTTTAGTACATTACATAACCTTCAGTACAAAAGTAAACATAATTTAGTAACTAGTCAGAGGCTGTACATGTGAGCACAGTTTTGATTTCAACCATAGTTTGAGCCCTCTGTAGAACACTTACCATCTGTCTCTAGTTTTAGAAGTTACCATATGAGGTTAAGTACAATAGTAGAAGAGGAAAATAAAGAATTGATAGCAGACAAGTCTGTTAATAATTCACTTGATGTTGACAGAATGTAAAGTGCTTTTAAGAAATGCTATATTTAAAATGCTCTTAATCAAACAAGGACGCCTTAACACATTTGTATAACAATGTAAATTAATGAAATCACCTATCTTAACCCTCATTACCTTATGAGCTTGGATGACTGAGGAGATGTCCTCTGGTGAGTTGTTTCAAAATGCAAAAGAGGGGCCAACACAACAAAGACCCATGGACAGCAACTTTTGGCACAGCAGAAGCATATCTCAGCCTTGTAAACCTTTGTGAGTCTGACAAGCTCACAAAGTTACAAACACTGTTGGATCTAATGGGACAAATACAACTAATGTAATATCACTAGCACTCACTAAACCTCCTCATCCAATGACACAACAAACATCAAACCTATGAAAACTAAACAATTTTCATGTGATTTTGTTTTATTCAAACACTAAACATGTATCTGTTTTTACCCCCACCAAAATACATGGAAATAATTTCTGGTATGTTAACTTGTGATTAACCTTGATCGATCCCATATAACTACTGTGATTAAAAAAGTTTAACTGATGAAGAGTATTACATTTTTCTTCGTGCCATTAGTTTCTGTAGTCAATAATTAAAGGAAACTAAACTAAACTAAATGTGCAAAACTTATCTTTGATAAAAAATGTTACATTTGGCTATGTATAACTGTCAAGCAGGCAGCAGTCAATTCCAACTTCTCAGCTTTCGTCTCCATCTTCACTGACCACCTCGTCTGTGGTACTTACATGTTACGCTATTTCCTTTGTAAACATCACAATTTTGGGTACCTGTAATTGTAGTATGTATGCAGCAAAATGCAGTGACAGAGATGTGTGTGTGGGGGGGGGGGGGTGCATTGTTCTGCTATCATTCTTCATTTGATAATTGAAGAATTTTGAGTTTGCATATCTGTCAATTGTCACCGTGGCGAAAAGCCGAAATGAGAAGAAGATATCTGTACATTGAACCTTGTTCATCTGAACTGATGTCAGTTCCAGTCCGACCATTGTGTGTGGCAGAGAAGTGAAATTATGGATCAACTGTGTATTTTTAAGTGACACACATTAACCCTGAAAAAAAAAATCCAGACTGGTGATAACAGTGTCATGAAGACTCACTATTTTAAAAGACCATGTAAAAAAAAAGACTGCTAGAGGAGATGATGCCTTGGCAATCAGTGCCCCACAACCCTGTAACAAACCAGAGGAGATGAGGCAGTCTGGATGCATCTCCTCTTTTATGTCTGTCATTAAAACACATTTTCACTATATCTGCCCTGTTGAGTTTTTTTTTCTTTTGTTTTACTTGTTTTCATAGGACAGTATTTAACTTGCTATTTAACTTTGCTGTTATGTTATCATTTCTACATTTTTCTACGTATTTCTCAGAGTCACTGAAAAAGCTGTCCTTTCACTGAATTCCTTTACATAGCAGATTTGATTTTGGGGCACCATTCTTCTTGCATTTGCACATCAATTGCTAAACTAAGGTAGTCTTAAAGTCTCGTCTAACTACTCGATGCTTTTGCTACTTGAAATCATAATAACGCTACATTAAATAGCACAAAAGTTGACACAAAAGTTGTTCCATGTCATTTATTAATTATCTGAATTAACAAGCTCATTATCACAACTGGCTTTGCTTAATACATAATGGTGATACATGGCAGAGAACATCAGCTGATTTTCTCTTTCGTTCTTCAATTTTTTTCAGTCTGTGTGATCTGAATTGATCAAAGGATCTGAAGATGAGACTTTCATCAATAATTGCAAGTTTTACAGCATACAACTAGGGTTGATCTCCCATAATTAGACCGATAGAGACATCTCAGCTGTACAGCATAGTAACAGTTTCTGAGAACAATAGGGGAAATAGAATTATCCCCATCATTTCTTGTTTCAAAATGTTAAATTGCCAGCCTGTGAGTATAGAAAACAGGGAGCAGCCGTTAATGATTATCCGAAAGTCTGAAAACATAGGTTTTAATACCATTATCTGCTCTGCAAAGTAATTTATTGCACAAGAGGTAGCATCAAAAGCTTTTACAGAGGTTCGTAACAGGAAGTTGAGGATGACAGGACAACAACACACGCAAGTCGATTTATTCCCCAGTCTGTCAAAGACGTGTCATGTTCTATCTTCTCCACTGTTGTCATGGCAAATGAAGATTAAAACATCTGAAGTGATGCCGTTGCTGAAATGGCAGGGTGTGCGCTCCAAGCAAGACTGGTGTATGAAAATGTCTGTTATTCTAACAGTGTAGGACCAATTTATAATCTAATGCACAACCCAGCAGTATGGATGTATCCCTCGGAGTCCAGCCTGCTCATTCAGGAATTTGGAATCAGCAGCAACACTGTTTTAATGTACAGGATTAGCTGGACTCAAGCCCCAGGCTTTACGACATGAAAGGCACTGAGGGTTATAATGAAAAAAAAAATTAATATGTGTTGTCTGGATTGAGGCTAAAGGGTGTCACCTGTTTGCACGCCTCCTGTTAGTATCTCTGCATTGAAAGAATGTAGTATTTTTGTTGTTTTCACAGACATGCATTTCTGTGCTTCAATTTGTCTCCTATACTTGAGCTTAGTTTTTAGGGGGAGGGGGGTGTTTTTGTTTTGAAATTCATTCATATTCTTGTGGATTACACAATCTGAAATTCCGTGCACGTAGTACCAGCTGACTACACGCAGGGAAGCGGGGTACACCCTGGACAACTCGACAGTTCATCACATGGCCACTCAGAAAGACAGACACATACTCACGGTCACACTCAAAGCAAGGACAACTTTGGAGTGACCAATTCACCAAAGTTGTATGTTTTTGGTAGTGGAAAGATGCTAGAGAACCTGGAGAGTACCCATGGAGACGCAGAACATTCAAACTCCACACAGACCCCAGGTGGAATCAAACTAAGTACCATTTTGCTTTGAAGCAACAGTACTAACCACTGTGCTACTGTGCTGCCCACCTTTTTGATGTATTTTTTGTAAATGTTAATCTCTTGACAGTTTTGTGACACTGATTAGATTTAACGGTTGATTCTGCTGTGGTTTAATAGAGAAATGAATACTATCTAATCCTGATAGGATGAAGTATGTGCTATCAAAAAAGAACATCTGAAAACTAACAACACACGGTGACCAAAGACAGAAATCTAACATTTGTCTATAATTCTAATTTAATGAGCAATTGTGACAGATATTGTGAGGCAGTACCCACCAAACCACAGCATAACAAAGTAGTTTTACCTGGTTTCTAGACTATTATCATAAACAGTCAAAAACACCATCTGCACTTGCCACGAATGCTGCCAATTGTGATCTAAGTCGCTTTGGTTCTTAAATGCCATAAAGGAAAATTATTGCAGGTTGTGCTAAATGCCATCTGTTTGATGCTTCTGTATGAACCAGTACCATAGTTTGCCTGTTTCCATTAAATCTGCTCACTGAGCTGTAATGAAAGTGATATCTCATAGAGAAGTTTGTCTTATACAATATTTGACAACCTCACCAGATTGTTATCACGTTACCAGAGTTAAAGGTGAGGCTACACATTTTAAAACTGACCATTATCGCTCCTTTGACATTTGGCAATTTGTAGGAGGCAATCACAGATGACCTTGCTTTGTTATAGATATAAAAAATATTCTATTAACATATGCCAATTTTCTACATAGAATATGTTGGTACAATTAAAGCCTCTAGCTGACATCTGGGATACAATTCTAGTACAAATTAACAGCACTTATAAAGTGTTCCGGAAGCCCCAACAGTTTTCTGACATTGGAATTTAGATTGTCTTTGCTCTGTATTAGAAACAACATCCATGTTTCTCCCGCTAAACATGCAAACAGAAAACCATTACAATCTCCTGTTGTTGCTGTGGGCAGATATGATGTGACTGCCACAAAGTAATTTATGCTACAGATGTTTGCTGCAGAACCCGCTGCCTAAGTGTGGGAGTAATGAGTCATTTTTATGTGTGTGGATAAGAACGTGTAACCCAGCCCAAATAATGTTGCCGTTTTGATCATATCTTTGCATATTGAATATTTATAACCTTGAAGAGTCATGAATGTGGCCTGCATCCCTGGCCAAAATGGGAGTATTATGGTACTGATGTGTATTAGCTACAGGTTGTAAATCTTTCCCTCCAGATGCCGGATTTTGAAGATGCTCCGTCAGCCTGTGAAGGGAAAAGGGCTTATTTAAATAATCCTCCTGTGAATGGCTGTATGAGCTTTATAATATAGTCTGTATGCAAACAGAAGACTTGTTGCAGGCTGACTGATCAGGTCAACTTTCATGGCTTCTGTGTGGAATTGTGTGTTGGTTTGCTTCCATTCAGCTCTTTGATTATTTAACTACTGTATATTTAACCTTAATTAGCTACATTATTGACCAAAGAGTCCACACTCATTCACCTTCAACCAGCACAATGTTTAATTCACTGTAATGTTATCTAATCTGTGCCCTAGCCTTTTCACTGGCTTTGAACTCACTTTGTCCAAATCCCTCTCCCCATATCTCTTTGTTATAACCGGCACTAATGCGACAAACTGATTAGGCACTATTAACTTGCAAATTAGTTCTTTTGTTCTAAATTTATCCCCATCGTCTCTGTCCATTTTAAACCCACTTCATCCAGTCAAAAAAAAAAAAAAAGATCTTGTAAGTGATGAAGACAAATTGTCTACTTTAGACCTCAAGTATATCTGTTTTAATTTTACACAAATTTTTGTGAATAAAGTTTGAGGAATTTGAGGAATATTTCCTTGTTAGTGAAATAAAATTTTGAGCCACTGAATGGATTGAAAAGTTTGCAAGGAATCACAAAAAATGCCAGAATTACTGGCAGACACATTGCAAACCACTGAGTAATCATGCCTCTGTAGATAATGGATTTTCATACAAGGTAAAAATGCATATAGTTCATAAATGAACAAGTAAACGGGACAATGTGAAATATTGTGGTTCAGTGAAAATATCATCAAGTATTCAGCAAAACTGGTGATTCTGTTGAGACGCTGGAGGCAAAGAGAACCCGAGGAGAATTAATTTATATACGAAAAATAAGAAAAAAAAAGCAGCAGTCCCAAAAATAATTCCAAAGACAATACAGAAAAAAAAAATCTTTGATTATACCCAAGAAATGCTCATTGGAGATTCATTTCAAGTAGAAATATCTCAACTCCTTTGATGTAGCGCCTGCTAACCTGGGATCTGTGTGGAACAGTTTATCGTTGTGTGTATAATTATTGAGTAATTAAGTTTGTGAATGTATATTTCTGTCTATAGTAAAGTGTTTAGGATCCTGAAGTCTATGTGTAATAACAATGTAATGTACTTGTCATTAAGAAAGTGTTTATGCAGATTATATGGTAACATAATACATTCCACACTGTTTTAGAATAGGCCTCTGAAGCACTCTAAGACACGTATTTCCAGGATATGAAATGTAAAAAGTTCAGTCCCTTATGTAACCAGAATCAGTGTAGTCTGAAAGTCCTTTGCGCTCCAGATCATCCTGAAATTCAAAACCAAACAAATCAAGTGTGAAGCTGGAGTTTTTTGGCTTGCTGGAATGACTTGAAGTAAATGAAATGTTGAGAAGCCTGGGAGAGGGGTGCAATACTTCAACAAAGATCTGGATAATTAAAGTGGGAGAAAGCCACTGCATAGCGCTAAGTAAAGTCTGAAACATGGAACTTGCCACTTAAAATCATCTGAATGAATGCAAATCTCACAACAGTGCTGGTAGTTGAGACGGAAACAGCCTTGTTCATCTTAACCCGGGGTAATCCAGTTGAAGAAATGGCTTGAACAACACATCCTACCTGAGATGCCCCTCATTCAGCCTGACTAGCTCATCGCTGAGTGCACTCTGTGCAGCTGCCTCTTCTTTGATTGTTAGAAGTAAGATGTGACATGAACACAGCCACATCAGCCAATGAAGACCTATTTTTGTATATGAGATAACAGCACAGCTTCATCAACCAGGATCCTACTCATCAGTGACAAGCATTGACATAATTCAGATAAGAACATTCTGGCTGAAATTGCAGCTTCAGTTCTTATGAGCCATTCCGTCATGAATGTCAACGCCAAAGACAATTTGATGTAACCTCAGCATGACACACTCAGCTAATGTTATTCTGTTTCTTTTGCTGGAAATGTAATTATCATGACAGATGACACATGCATAACATTACATTAACATTACACTCCTCAGTATACTGTAGACTTTAACAACTGTAATTTTATGAGAACTGATTCAACAGTTTTAAACATCTGTGACATTTTCTTTTATTTTGTCTAATACCTACACACATCTTTGCTCATTTGATTCCATCTTTCAAAAAAAACCAATACAACCTGTATAAATCTTCATTTTCTCGAGGTCAGATGTCAGATTTTTAACTCTACATCCCACATTAAAATGTATACAGAAATGGAGATGCAGGTTAGTATCAGAATTTAAGTTCAACCCAACCTGAGGGGACAGAAACACTTTTTGCAACATTGATAATGGTGTGGCGATGAAGCTTTTGTTGGCATTGATAGATGGATTTTATGACTATAGTTACAGTTTGCCTTGAGGCCAAAGGACTAAAGCCATTCCAGAGACCAGGCTGTGAGACCCGGTTGCCTGCACGCAGATGTGATTCATTTTATCGCTTCAGGCAGCAGATCTGCCTTATGAATTGAGCAGTGGCATGACAAAGCAGGGACGAGGAATAGCTGCACTCAGTCCATGTCCTCAACCATCAGCAGTGCCACTCTGAACGTGAAAGAAATGAAAGACTCTTTGCTCATGTGATAGTAATATTTCTAACTAGAAATTAAGCTCATATTTCCAGTTACAACGCATCTACTCAGAAAGCATCACAACAGTATGGTAAGAAGCACAATGGCTTCGCAGAGACAAAAACTCAAGAAATTGTTACATGGAAGAAAACAATCATTTACTTTGAGTTACAGCTGAATAGAAGTAATTACTTTTTCTTTCTGGGAAATGTTTCAAAGGTACCAATACTCAGGAGCCCAAACTGACTGAGGCTGAAGGAAGTTTTATATAAGAAAACAAAAAAGGAAGTGTTTTTGTTGTTGTTGTTGTTGTTGTTGTTGTTGTTGTTGTTGTTGTTGTTGTTTTTGTTGTTGTTGCTGTTGCTGTTGCTATTGCTGTTGCTTTTGGAGGCTGTCGTGACAGCGATTACATGTCTGTTCGTATGACAGGCAATTGTTATTCCTGATCAACATAGCAACACAATTGTCTGCACTGTAGTAAAATGGCATTGTACACTTCAAAGCAATCATGGTGACAAGTAAAATGCTGTTATGTACAGCTGATTGTAAAGAGATTAATACGAAGGGGGTGGGATTGAAATTTGAACCTGACAATAAATGACAAGAGGTGCATTAGGTATTGTCCTCTTGTAATCATGGGTATCAGTAGTAGTTTAATTTCCAATCCATTCAGCATTTCACTGGGAAATTAAAATTTCAAACTTACATTGGCACCAATTTGAAATTCAGAAAATCACCAAAGTCAGTCGGGTCGTTCCTTGATGACTATACGTACATGACCGTACAAATTATTATTTTAATCGATCCCCTAGTCTTTGACATATATTTCTCTGAAACAAACAGTGGACAAACTGACCTCCTTTGATATCCAAAGAAAACACTATTAAATTATTATAGGAGGTGTGGGAGTGAATAGGAGGAAGACATGCAGCAAATGGCTTCAGGTAGGATTGAGCCCACAGCACTACAGGACCATGACCATTATATGTGGGATGCACATTTTAACAATTACTCTGTCTGCAACCCTTCTTAACAAAATATGAGGGGTAAGTGGGAATAAAATAAATCAGCCTAGTTAAAGAATAGTGAGAATAGTCAGATATCTTTCAGATATACTGCATTCATAGATTTATGTTAAGGTTTATACAAGCCAAGAGTCACAAAAAGATAGATGATTATGAGCAAATATGTTGATCTCTCTGCCCTCCATTCAACCATGGATGTTTCCTATATCCATCTTAAAAATCAGATAAAACGTCAACGACTAAAATGTTGCAAGTTTGTTTTCTACATTTGTAACTGTGACAACATAAATAATGGAAGCCATGTCTGTTGCTGCAGTTTGGAGTCTGACATACAGTATCTTGGCCGACCCCTTCAGAATATCTTCAGTGTAGATAACCTGAAATGCACAATAACAAAACAATCACAATGTGGTTTTACAAGTTTCCCATCTCACTTTAGCTCTGGAAAGACCATGCTAACAAATGAGAGTATAGGTATTCATTTATTGTTTGAAATGATAATATTTGCTAAAGCTAACACAGCATGTTATTAAACCATAATAAACTAATACCAAAAAGACCAGTACAGTGAAAGCTACAGCTGACCACAGGACACTTTACACAATTTTTTTTTAATCCAGGGTAATATTTCCATCTCCGACACAGACACCAAGAAATAGCTACCATTGGCAATGTTTGGACAATTCAGCATGAAAAATCTTTAAGGCTTTCAAAGAGCAGCAACAGTGATCCTGCCAGAGGAGGTGAAACGCTAAGATGGCAAACATATGAACTACATGATTGGTAGCAAATAAGTTCTTTAGTTTTTTGCAAAGTAAAGCTTTGAACCATATAGTGGATGTTGGCGTACCAAGGGGAGCTGCAGCGGTGAGCAGTGATAGGATATCAGACAACAATATAAGGAACCGACAAACTCTAAAGAATCAATGTGCATCAACACATGTTATTTTTTTAAAACAAATCGCAGGAACTAAAAGCTCAAAGAATGCATCAAAGTAATAAAAATATATTTGGTGAATCATCGGCCGTAATAGAAACTGTTAAATTTATGAACATAGAAGCCTACTGGTTGCCTATTGTACATGTTTTCAGCCCTGTGTGTTCTTTAATCTCTCTCTGAGTCAATAATTGAGATACCTGTTGCTATTTGAGAAAACAACTGAACAGCAAAATGCTTTGTCTTGTTTTATTGACCTTTAAACCTCAAATATAAGGTAGAGCTTTAGAGTTTTAAATCCAAACAGTAATGTCGCTCAAAAATGACCATTTAATATTAATGTTTGTTGATTCACATTCACACATGAGGGGTGGCACGTTCATTCCATTTTTTTAAGCGCAGAAACTGAAATGTGGCAACAAAAAGGTCAGCTTTTTCACCACACATTCTTTCTCCTGATACAACCATACACACCCTTCAGGAAAAAAGCCTGACCCATTATAGAGGCTGTCAAAACATTGCCTGAAGGTGCCTCACATCAGCCGCAGGACTGTTTTGAAAGAACAGATTGAGAAATATTGAAACACCAGGACCTGGAAGAGTAAACCACAATCATACTTGGCTGCATAAAGAATTTTGCTGACATTTCCACTATTGAAAACCATTTCCAGGTCTGTTGTAACCAGAAGTGATGGAC
The DNA here is from genome assembly GCF_040054535.1 of Antennarius striatus. Taxonomy (NCBI): domain Eukaryota; kingdom Metazoa; phylum Chordata; class Actinopteri; order Lophiiformes; family Antennariidae; genus Antennarius; species Antennarius striatus. Next base: position 15,504,950 of record NC_090785.1, on the reverse strand, counting down.
AACACCAGATATTCAGATCCTTTTGAGGGATGTAACAATAATGTCAAGTTTGGCAATGAGACAGAGTTCAGTGTGGCCAGATTCAATCTGAAAGAGTCATCAGCAACCACTAAGAGGAAGACTGAAGACCACCAACAACACACAACAGGTGTGGCAAGAGCTCAAGCACAACACCAACTTCAATCCAACAACCTTGTGCTGTTGATGGTAATGCTGGTTGAAAATCTACTCCTTTTCCCACTTGAAGGTGGAGACACCTGAGACAGTCACATCTGCACAGTGAGCGCAGTGAAGCCAAAGAATTCTGTTGGACCTGATGAAATCTTTATGCATATCAACTATACCAAAACTGACTGGACCTTAAACTTAGGACATAAAGCAGAGCTTGAGAAGTTTTCCATCATTCCACAGCTCTTATTGTTAGCAATAGATCCCTGCTGGGATGTGTGCTGAGCTCATTATTCTACACTCTCTTCATCTGTAGCTGCATCCTCCCACACCTGAGCAATGCCATCATCATTTCATGGATGAAACCCCTGTGGTGGTGTGCATCTCAAAGACTGCATATAGAGATGAGGTTCTTTGTGGGGCACAGATGATTACTTGGTCCTGAACACCTCCAAAGCCGAACAATTAATCATCGAGGTCAGAGGGAAAAAACAAGATCTGAGTCCCATTCAAAATGACAGAAATTGCGTGGAGGCTTCAGGCTTCAGGCTTCAGGTTCACTGTCATGGAATACACTGCACTAGTGAAGCAGCGACGGCGTCATGCTGTCTCTGCTTCACTCTCACGCTTTTGTCTCTTCATTCTCCTAAGGAGATGGAAATGGCAAACAACTTGGCTAAGAAATTTGATCAGTCCCTGCCCCATCAAGGATATGCTGAGTTACTGACTCTCTGTTTGGTTAGTCGCTCCACATCACAGAAGAAAGCAGTCCAGAGGATCATTGGCTGCCCTCTCCCCTCCCTTGAGAACATTTAGAGAAATCATTGCCTCAGAATAAGAGCACGTAGTATTCTCAAGGACTCATCCAACCCCAGATTTCATCTGTTTGAACTGCTGCCCTCTGGAAGACACTTCAGGGGCATTTAATCACAGACAGACACACTGAAAAACATTTTTCATCCAAGAGAAACCGCTCTGAACTCCATGTTCACACCTGAAATACATGCATTTCAAAGTTGTGGACCTGTGAGCAAAGTAGTTATTTAATTAATATGAGTGCCTTTTTGTGCAGGTTGTAATTATACCATATCAACTACAGCTCACTTGGTGATATTCAGCATAAACTTGCAGCAGGAATTTAGTAATCCACAGACACAATGGGAATTACAGACATAAATGTCCTGCTGCTGGATGAACTTCAGCCTGGCATGAAAAAGGTGCCTGAGGTCCAGTATCTCTAATATAAAATTTATCAATTTTACTTAATTCTGTCCAGTGTTTTTGGAGGAGAAGTGAATATACCTCAGATGTATACACTGTACATATCAGTAAAGGCAGCCCTGCATATATACCCACAAGAGAAAATGCACAGATATAAATGCCATGATTCTTGTTCCCTTCATTAGTGCTCTTCTGTCTAAACCAGTTGTAAAACAAGCATCAGCACACCCAAAATGTTTGGACTGCAGACAGGGCTGCTATTTAATCACAGCTTTAGTGTAATTAAATCAACACTCTTTCAAATGCTTTCTTTTTAGAAATAAAGCCTGGCGATACATCAGTAGTGCCACAGAGGCCCACAAACATTCCCATCAACTATTCAGTTCGAAATGACATTTTTCAATAGTCCTAGCTTTGGAAACCATGAGAAATGAAAATGAGGCTCATATGAAAGTGATTTACCTTCCAGAAGTGGCATCCTCTTGTATACGTGACAACCTGTGCTTATGTGTGGTGACCTACCTGGATGATATGTATGTGAAAGTAAATCCTAGTAATGACTGCATATCAAGGCATGCTCATAAATATGGCATGAAGCGAGCCAGGAAAATATGAATGATGGATGTCGTTCAAGGACATAGTCATGATTATATAACTATAATGCCCCCAGTGCTCCAAAAAATCTCTTCCATTAGTGCGGTCATATGTCTCGAGTGTGTACAGTCATGGATCTTTAACTCAGCTATTGTAGGGTTAGCGTTTTACTCCCTCTATACTGTATGTGGCCATAGCCTTGAGCTTAGCATGGCCTGCTTCCAGTCTCCTCTGTCTCTTAGCATCAGCTATCATAGCCAAGACTAAACAGAGGTTAAATTAGGTCATCAATCGTACCAGTGAGCCAAGGAGCCTAAAGGTCCTTTTTTTATGCGAGAAACAAAACAGATGTTTTATGTACAGAGAAATGGGAATTAATTGATCCAAGACAACAGAAATTCCCCAAATGCTGGCCTGATAATAGGCCACCTGTCATCATTAGGATTGATGGCACCAATTTATTATTAATGATTCGTAAAATGAGATCCAGTAGACCCCATTTTAAATACATTTTCCATTACAGAGGAACTGACAAGCAATGCCGCTGGTTTCACCACCAAAGCCTTTCTTGGTCTCTCTTTCTCCCTCTGAAATGTAAAATCCCCTCTTTCACCTGGTGCACTGTCTCACTTTGGTGATGCTTGGATTGTCCCAAATTGAAAGCATTTGTTTTAAAGCTGAGAGGTGAATTTCAAGCCCCGTCACGGTGGCTTGATATTGAGGTGTTTTATTTGTTTTTAAGCCACTGGATACGATGTCTTACAGTATATCCAGACAGATATTCTCGTTCCATGTAATGTTACCTAGTGGCCATCAGGTACAATTTGAATTTCTGCCAATCAAACTGTAATCATTTATAACTGCTTATATAGAATGAATCCAAGTGTTAAGGCATTTACATAACTCATATTTCAGAGTATCCTAATTTCCCTTTGGAAAATAAATAAATGTGACAAAATCACTGATGAAATGAAAGTGTAATACAGTAGAGCATGCGGGTTAGTGCCTGCACTGCAGTGTTACTGTAACTTCTGTCTGAAATATTTGTCCAACAGTTGGGAAAATCTCCAAATGGTTACAGAAATAGGCCCCCACAAAGCACCAAAACTTTGCTGAGACACTATAGTTGATTTAAACACAGACAGCCTTTAAGCTGCCTGTGGGGCTACGGCTAATTATTTCACAGACGACCAAACTAGACATCTAGCTTCTTACAATAGATAAAGCTTCCTCTCCAAAAATACCATTAACAATGCCTAGAGTATGCTTAATAATTGATGAATGGAGCATCCATGATAATTAAGAGTTAAGTGAGCCCACATGTAGCAGCGTGTGTGTGTGTGTGTGTGTGTGTGTGTGTGTGTGTGTGTGTGTGTGTGTGTGTGTGTGTGTGTGTGTGTGTGTGTGTGTGTGTGTGTGTGTGTGCGCATTAGTTCCTGTGGCTGTGTGTGTGGATCTTTCTTTCTCCATCCACAGTTGGAGTTTGCGTGTGGTTGCACTCCCGTTGAATAGGTGGCAATTCCTGTTGAGCTGTGAAAACAAGACTCTAACATCTTGGTGACTTGCCACTTATCTTCCTTTACACTCATGCTGATGCAAGGGGAGTTCTAGGAAGCCATTACTCCAAATGACTCTCATTTTCCTGCCGATATTACAGTGCACCGAAGGGGCCGTCTCTGTGGGCTCAGAGCTGACATGTATAAATTTTTGAATGTTGTCATCCTCTGCAGCAGCACAAAGTTTACAACAAAGACTGGAGTGCATTTTAGTTGGGAACTATTTAAGTGCTGCCAGTGAGCAAGAAAACACAATTAAAAAAATATACAGGAGTTGCAAGATGTCAGAGGCCAATCACATGAAATCAGATTTCTAGGGCATATTTAATGTCTGATAGTAGGGTTGGTTTGAATTTCATTATGGAAATAGTGGGTTTATCACGGCTCTGTGTTACTGCTGTGCTGTCCTGGGGTGTGGCAGGAGGTGAGGCCAAACTTGTGGGCAGAGCCTGGTCTCCAGACCTGGACCCGATCAGGTTGATTAGCCTGAGGTTTTATAAGCCGGCTTCGTCTCATTCTTCTTTCCCAGGTTGTTTTTGTTCTTCTGCTTTGCTTGTTTTTACCTTGACTTGCTTTAATTAAAATATGGATGACTATCGCTCCACCCGTGTCCTGCATTTGGATCCTGCTCCCGCTCCCAGTGAGAGGGTTTCATAATGCACCCATTAACATATATTACAATATTTAGTTTTACATTACTATATTTTATTATACATGTTTTATTTTTCCTTCTTGTGTAATTGTTGTGTTCTCTGACTGTGAACAAGTCTGTCTTAAAAATATTCTTATCAATACTTGATTAAAAACAATATGACTATTTTGCTAAATCATTGCTGCTGTAAGATATAACTGATAGTATATTCTAAAAACAAATGATATATATATATATAGTTTCAATTTTGTTGTAAGGGAATCCCTTGTGAAACATTTATACACACGCCTTTAACTTTCTCCTGCACAGAGCTGAATGAAGCTCCACTATCAGACATCTCAAGTTAACTAGAGCTGTCTGCCCTCATGTTATTTAACCCCACTGAATAATGAATGTTATATTACACACATTGTGTCATACTGTACCTTCACCTCGGATCAGTGTGAGAAGCTACTTATAAGAAATGAGTGGAGTTAGCGCTGATGTTCTGCTCCCCTCCTGCAAATTCTGTCTATGGCCATTTTGTCTCAACTGAATCCTCATGTGAGCACAAAGCAACTATAAAGTGACTCCCACTCCAGCTGCAGAGAGATAAAAACAAAAGCTCTGCGCACCAAATAGCACCCACCGGTGCTGATACTGTGGGCCAGACAGATCTGATGTCTGACTGTATTTAAAATTTGATGCATCATCAGTAATGAATAATACACTAGCAAGTAGAAAGCTGTCAGATTTTGTGGCCAGTTGAAGATTCCTCTACAACTGTTCCTCTTGAATCAAATTTTGCACCTTTGGTCAAGGAGGCTTGCTGCAGATTCACATTTTTCACGGAAATTCTTAATCTTCACCTGACTTAATATTTTTTTCACATCATTTTCATATTTAAAATATTCAGTATAAACATTTGCTAATGTTAGATGATATATGAACAAATACAAATGTGGTCTTCATGACAACAACAAAAGAGTAATTTAGGTCCAAATAGCTGCAATTCAGTAATGTGGTGATATGCTGCATTAACTTAATGAACATGTCCATGCAGTAAAACACCTCTGGTACATAGCTGTGTTACATGAATGACTTAATTCAACTGACTTCCTGATGAGTGCTGCGACAGGATATGAATTGATTGACTCTGAGAACCCTTCAGAGTTATTACATTCTGCCAGATGGGATAAAGCACTGTGCAGAATTGTGGAGTCTGATAAGCCTTGAAGCTCATGCATCTAATACTCAAATCTGCTTTTCTGGACTACATTTCATCATCTCGCAGAAAACACACATCTCTACCGCTGTGTTTTTTCTTTCTACCTTGTGAACACAATAAATGATAACCTCACTGAGTTTGAGCGACACCTCTATCAAACTCAAACCACTTACAGGTACATTATGGTCAGGGTGACCAGGTGCGCGCACACACACACACACATACATACACACACATACATACACACACACACACACACACACACACACACACACACACACACACACACACACACACACACACACACACACACACACACTCCAGTCACATGTTTTAACACATTTTTAACTGCTTAGCATATCAATGCCATTAAAACAATCCTTCAGTGGAAAGTAGATCGTTGAACATGAATTACCTTACTCAATGCTCCACAGGCACATGATGCCCATTAAGTCTGTGTTTGCGTTAAGTGCTTAAAATTATTTAACAAATGCTACTCGACTGGTATAAAACACAAAGGTTTTCACTTGTGTAAATTTGACACAGGTACAGATGGAAATGCATGAAGATATGCTCAGATGCACTTTTATTTATCAAAATGCCATTTTCCTCCATTTTCATTCCTGCTAAATCTGAGACTGCTGAGAAGCTTTTCACATCGGCATAATATCTTACTTTCATTATTCATTTTGTGTGATTCATTCTGTGTTGGTCTGCCTGAAATAAAGAAATGCATGATTTTAAAAGAAACGCACCACTGTATTGTGTAATTAGAGTGCATTATGCACTTAACAACGATTTGAATTATACAAACAAATCACTTTCCATTGAGACTTTTCAGGGGGGATACTTTAATTTTCACTTAAACCCACTGAGACAGGAGCAGGCTATTAAAATGAAAAGAAGAAATAGTCTGTAAAAATCCCATTAGGAGGGTCTGGCCTTCTTCTTTTGACTCAGCTGTTAGCCTGGTAGCACTTTGTGCACAACACATGTGTCAAGCTAATCACTACAGAACAGCTGCAACTGTTCTGCAACTGCATGGCAAATGAAAATATATGCCCCATAATGCTGACCTCAATTGGCTTTTTAAGTCTTTAAAGCAAACCATCATTTCCACTAAAAGTTAACTATAGTTTGTTTGTAGAAGTGAATTATATTTAGTGTCAGGGGAGACTGTTTGCTCCCTTTCAGTTCTCATGCAGTCATGGCAAAAGGCAGGCCATACTCTATCATAATTCAAGCCTCATAAGTCCTAAATTGAATTTAAGATGCTTTTCTCTTAATGTAATCCAGATTTATCGAATTATATATCCACTTTAGGTTTATCATTTGAACTACGAGTATAAATCTATCAATACGTTTTATTATATGTAGTTCCTCAATACACAGAGGACGTTCAATGGGCTGGCCATTAAATTACAATGGCAAACTAACATGAGCTGCATAAAATATTGCGTGATTAAGTGCTCAACAAGTAACAAGTAAAAGTAAATTATGTGCCAGGGCTTGTGTAGAATGACTTCCTATTAAGAAGGCTGTTCAAACATCAGAGGGATGGAATGGTAGTGGCGCAGCAGCCTTTTTACTGAGGCATGGAAAAAGTGATTGCTATATAAACACATTTTAATGAGTGTGATGATCACTTGAATTCAAAGCTAATTTGATTGAGCATCACAACAAAATGCAGCTTCGGGAAATGCAAAGCAAACCGGTCAACTTTGCATCACCTTGTGTATCAAATCAAAGAAGCAGTTTTATTCATTTATGTTCAAATATAATGTCACTGCCCTTGTATAAAAATGCATGGACTTTATTGGGATGGTTTGTTAATGTCAGCATTTCTTGCTGCAGCTCATCTGATGTAATTTCAAGTCTACCCTATGCAAGCAAAAATCAACCAAAAAGTACAAAAAGGCCCAAAGTTCTTATCCTGCTAACTCATCTGTATTATATGTGGAAGTGTTTGCACAATCTAGGCCAACACAGGATTAATTTGTGTGTTAGTTTAGTTACACCTACATTTCTAATTGCAGATTTAAGGGAATGTGTTGTGCTTTCCTCAAATTTATGAGGCACTGGCATGAGTGCAAAAGTGAGACAGTGTGAGAGAGAAATATTCTCAGAGGGACTTTGCTTTAATAAAGATTAAATTCAGCACGGGCCAAAAATATTTCATTCTTATGAGCCACAGTGTGCTGTATTTATGCCAGCCTATAATCAGAAACCTGAAGACTGAAGTCCCACAGGGGAATTGGATGCTAAAGTAATAGTGACATATTTCCTTCTTACAAGATAAACTGAACTGATATAGCATGATGGATTTTGGTACTAATACAGAATATGCCTCGAACACCAGAACAGTTGTCACATTAACCAAATACTTTCCATCATTGGATGAATTGTTTTTAACAATGATGGAAATGTGTGATGTGTTTATAAGTGAGAGCGCTCTGTGTGTCTGAGCTCACACAGGCAGAACTTTTCATTTTTCCTCTTTCTGCTCAGAACATTGCAGTGTTAACCTAAAAATGAAATCCCCTTCTAAAGATGTGGGCATAATTGAGAGGACCTGAACAAAGTACATCGTGCATCTTGCTACTGTGGTGCTGACACCATGTTGAAGACGTACCACCTTGGAAAGTGTCTGTGACACTATGGATCCCCGAAAGGTGCAGCCGCACCCCTGTTGCACAGACAGGGTTGCCATCAGACAGAATACTGTAAGTTCATCTGGACTTGGCGGGAGCTTTAATTTTATCCAGGCTAAAGCTGGTTAATTCTATGCGTAGTTTAATTCTATGCGTAGTTGTTTAATTCTGTAAAATTACTTTTACTTATCTGTTACTTTCAGTTCACTATGGTATAGATGAATCTTCACCCTGTGGTGTTGACCTTTTCTCTCATTTCTGTTTCCAAATCTTCTGTCTGTCAATTAAGCGACTGGTATGTCTCCTGATCATTAAAAGTCATTCCTCAGCTTTATTCCCATTACCGTAAGCATTAAAATGACATGTGATAATAGATTATGACGACAATTATATGACACCGTCAACATGGCATCCAAACTAGCATAACGTCTAGGCCAGGCATAGGCAAACCTCATCCTGTGGGTCATTTATGGCCCATTAGGCATTTGTAATCCGACCCGCCAATCTTGTTTAAAGCATATGATTAATTTTATGAAATAACGCAGTTGTAAAAATATATTTTACAATTATCCTTGCATATGTATGCTGCGCTTCTTGTCAAAGGGCAAATCCTTTTATATAATGATTATACATGTCATTTGCATTAATTCAAATAAACACTCCATCCATCTGCTCCTCAGCTGGCCCACCCACCCATCTAATTTTAGAACGATGTGTGGCCCAGCAGTCAAAAAGTTTGCCCACCCCTAGTCTAGCCTATACTCATGCTCTGGATGATTACCTACATACATAAAGTAGCTGATACACAGTTCTGCTCTAATAGTGTTGTCAACACAAAATGCTTCCTTTTGTAATCCAGTTTGTTTCAGCTGCTAATAAAGTTTTATCACTGTTCATCTTCATTATCACCAGAGTTCTCCTCAGCGTTTTACTGACTCTCAGGTCTGATTTTACCTCCTGCAACTTTCTGATTTGCTGTAATTAAGTCATTGTTCTCGTCTGGTAACAAACCATCAGCAGCAATTTGTCAGCATGATAACACAAATTTGTGTAAACCAGCAAGAATAGTTAACACTGAGCTCAATGCTAATATTGTGCCAATCTCTTGCTCAACTTAACAGTCAGTGAGAGTAATGCATGTTCATTTTCTTTCAATAGGAAACATTTTGATATAGGGTATGATGATTTTAGTAATGGGTTTCATTCAATTTCCAGACTAACTATTTTCAAATGAACTTCTTATCAGATTGTAATGAAGACTTGTAATAAGGGGATCTGTGATCTAATTTGTCTCAGTCAGGAGGTTATTGTTACAGAAATGTTTGAAAATAATTTGGTTAGCACAGCTTTATCAACGCCACTGAAGGCAACGTAAGAGGCATCATATTTAAGCATCAAATACATATATATAGTGATTATTCCTCAACATAATTATCAAGAAAGGGTTTAAATAACAGAAGGATTGGAGATAAAAACACAAGTGCTACTGTTTATCAAGAAGAGGTTTTGAATAACTGTTTTTGTAAAGGTATGAACTCACACAGCACATTATGATAACATTTTAATCTGGAATAAACTCTGGAAGTTGACATCAAACAGTTTGGTGGGAACTGGATCAAGAGCATCAGTGAAAGACTTCATCCAGCTAATTGCAATGCTGATTACATGTTTTGCCATCATATCATCAAATTATGGAATGTCAGTCCAGGTGAACGTTCATCGACACAAACATAGAGAGTTTCTGTTGGTAAGTGTTGCTTATAGTAAGCCTTATTTCATTTAAATTAAAAAAAAATCTCTAAGAATTCTTCACATTTAATATTCAATACTCTATAATTTTAAATGAAAGCAATTGTGGGAGATAACAACTTAAGGATACCTTTTATAAAGATAACAGAACCAATGCCCCGGGAACATTTGTGTAAATTATTGTCTAATCTTTTAATGGTCTGAATCATACATCTAAATGTTTCCTGATTTGATTCTTGGCTTTGTAGTTATTTCTTTTCAGTGAGTAAATTAAGCTTTTTATGATGATATTCAGTTTTGGGGTTTTTTTTCTTTCACAAGACACCAGCATAATCTGTGAAGTCGCAGCAAACTAAGCCATGTTTACATCCCACGAAGTGATGATGTATTGTAATTGTCAGTGTTTGTGTCTGCCCATCCGTCCATCCGTCCGTCCGTCCACCAAATATCTTCACAACTATTGCAGATAGAAAGATAAAACAAAAGCACATTAATCGGGCAGCAAAGGGGATGAGAATGAGATGATGACCTTGACCTTGACCTGGAGAAAACTAGGTCAACGTCAAAAGGTCAACTTTTGTACATTTTTTTGCACATATCTCAGGAACCTGATGATATATAATAACTAAACAAAAAGCAACATTTTCAGGGAGGCACAAAAATGTGTAGGTCAGGGTAAAATTTTGAATTCAGGGGTGTCGCAGGATGTTGCAGTCTCTGACCGCATTGTTTTTCTTATGGTTTTTTATTTGAAACGCTCACATTTCCTTTCATTGTAGATCTCCACATCTAGCTATATGTGATTAACACTTCAGCTCCCACTTCCCCATCTTAGTTTTACCTGTTTGTAAATATGACAACCACCTTGTGTACTACAGTAGGTTGTCTTTGTCTCGAGTGAGGCATTCCAACAATCCAGCCTGTTTTTGACTGCAAGTTCTGCCTACTCCTTATTGAATTGTTTGCCTTTAGTTGACTGCCTTCCCCACTATCAGACCTGTTTTTGGCTATGAAAGACTACATTACGTCCATATCTCTGCTTTTGAGTTTTTAATGTGGGTTTCCAGTTGTTAGAGTGTCTTGTGTAAAACCGTTCTTCATTGTTAAAGTCTTTACAAAGTTGTCAGCTGCGTTGGTGTGATGTGAATCTTTATTCACGTCGTGTGAATATATTGTCTCAGAGTTAGTCTGGGTTTTTCAATGTAGAAGTACAGTAAATGGTGGTTATACACACACACACACACACACACACACACACAAACGAGTTACAGTGAGGGCAGGCTGCCATAATGACGAGAGTCAAATAGGATACCAAGGATAACAAGACAAAATAAAGCATGGAGCAGGTGAATGGTCAGTTTCTAAGGCAGTGATCTCATTTTACTTCATTGAATAAATTAGCTTGGGTTAGGGTGCATCTGAATTTTATTCAATTGAAGCAGTTAAACAGAAGACCATAATAATACTTGTCACAATGAAGATGTTGATTTGCGGCATCAGTGGATTATCTTAACAAACAAAAGACATATTATCAGCCCAACAGTCCACATCAGGAACAGAGTATTTAATGATAGAACCCTTCCGGCAATACTTATGTTCTTGACCCTTTGGTAGTGCAGCACGAGGACGCAGCATTGTGTCATGATGAAACGGTAAATTGACTTACATTGATATAGCACTTTTCTTGTCTACTGACCACTCAAACTACTTCACGATGCACATTTACACATTCACACAGATTCATTTACGATGAGTGCGTGTGTGTGTGTGTGTGTGTGTGTGTGTGTGTGTGTGTGTGTGTGTGTGTGTGTGTGTGTGTGTGTGTGTGTGTGTGTGTCTGTGTGTCTGTGATGACATTCACACACACACACACACACACACACACACTCACAAATGCTCCTGTGCATCTGCATCATTCCCAAGGACATTTTGGTGTACAGCTCCAGTCAGGAATCAAATCCCTGACCTTCCTGAGCCTCGGCCAAGTCTCCATAAGTCATTCTGAGGTTTAAAAGAACGCTTCTAACCAGAACATGAAATTAAAAAACATGAACCAACCTCCCATACAACGATTTCTAAGTGCTGTATATTTGGAACTATTTCTTTTTTTTGTCTTTTAACGACCTAGTCATCAATTTAACAGAATAATAGAACTTAAAATTGAAATGAAACTGGAGTACAAGAAGACAGTGAGGGTTTTTAGAGCCAGACCTTTTTCATTGTAGCCATAATAACTTGTCTTTGTAAGACAAACATAGGTGTTACTAACAGCTTTACAAGAACACTGTTCTATGCTATTCAAGTGTCCCAGCAGGCTGTGACAGTGTGACAGTGAGCCAGCGTGAAAAACACCAGGACCCTGAAATTGAAGCAGCTAAATGAAGCCATGATCCATGATGAGTAATGCTACTGTCATCCAAAAATATCTCCTGGAAGGGGTGCTTAAGTGTGGCTGAATCAAATGTATCTGCTGTAGTTTAGTTTGTGTGAATGTAAATGTTTGATCAATAAAAAGGTTCTGCATATATGATTGAGTGGGAGATAATGTTGCAGCACTTTTTCATAAATTACAGCCTGTACCTTTAATGTTTAAAGAAGTTTGAGAAAAGTTACTTTAGAAAACTTAAACTTGCAATTATATATTTACATTTCATGTGGGAGTTCTGGTTTGTGTGGAAATCTGAAAGACAAGTGACCTGGTTTCACAGGCCACCTTTACTGTACATGATGTTCCTGCATGTGCTTCTTTATGCATGAGCTGATGATGCAAATCTCGTTTAGATTTTCATGACACCCCCTTGAATAAATTACAGCCAAATGAAAAATGCAGACGTGTTAATGTGTGATCTAAATAAAATAACCATTCAATTACGGGTGGGTTTTAGCATTAGTTGATTACAATATTTCAGGCAGCCTTATTTTGCAACATAATAAACAAAAGTGTTGTTCAATCAATAAAAATGAGGCCAGTTTGTTTCAAAGTGATTTCCTGGAGAATAAATGCTCATCTTCATTTTTCTGTTGTGGCCAAATGAATATGTGTTGTTAAAGTGTACTGAAACTGCAGCGCATACGATAAGGTAATTCTTTAGGGAAATGAAAAAGGTTATATAAATGGAGCTGCAAAAACACAACCTCACATTCCTACCCAGGGATTTTTGGTTTGTACGAGAACATGATTCATTGTCATTATAAATAATAATGACTGTCTTGCAAGTATAATTGCGAAACAGCCATTACTCCAGTCATCCAAGGTTTTGGATTGAGACTCCAGGAAAAAACAGGAAGGAACAGACAGTCCTGAGGCAGAGATGAGGTTTGATGCACACATGAGCATTGAGCTTTCCGTGGCTTCTCTGACTACTTTGCTCAGTTAGCCGTGTAGCTGACTAGGAGCTTGGAGTACCAGGAAGGGTTGGTGTTCACACCACTAGCACAGGAGCTTTGGGTATGGTGGCAAGGAGTGGGTCAAAATGAGAGCCAGAACTGGAGCCTGCAGCCCTTGGTGCAAGACTTAGCACCTACTATGAACAGCATGACAGAAAGAAAGAGACCAAAGAGGATGTTATAGGAGTGAGATAAGAGAAAAAAAAATTGCATCCTCTCAAAGATTCAACAAGAAGCAAGTAAGTCTCGGACAGAATTTCAGGCATTGCCCAGAGCACTGTGAAATAAAAGATTGCAATACCCAATGTTTTGTAGATTCTTTAATCTTCATGCAGTCTTGCGGGCATTACTGCCATAACCAGAATACACTGTGTCAAAGTCAGCTAGTTTTAAGTGAACAAAACATGAGGTAAGGGCTTAGTCTTATTTGAGAGATGTTCACTTGAATTAAATGTTATCAAGTACAGAAAAAACTTAAATAGTACCCCAAGAACCCAAGACAATGTACAGTACATTATGTAAATTAAAACACTGAATTAACAGAAAGCTTTAATGTGGGAAAAATTAAGTGGAAGGCTTTTTATCAAAACTGAATGCCTGAATACCTTTTGCTTCTATCAGTGAGCATTGGAGTTGTGTTGATTTGATCCATTATCATGCTTTCTTGAGAGGGGGTAATTTATAATGTTCCAACTGTAGAAAAAAATGGGGGAATTACAATTTAAGGCAGTCCAAGAATATGGTCCCTCAAGTTTAAACTGATAAATAAAAATTTCCTAACAAGTATTTGGTTAAGGGAAATCTTTGACAGCCAGCGATGCTGATGAACTTATGTGACCAAAGTGGTTTAAACTTTCCAGACAGTAACAACAATTGTCTCTACTTCCAGCAAACAAATTTAAAGAATGCTCTCTGACATAACTAATTGATCTAAATATCTTCATGATAAATTAATCAAAGGGATGGTGTCTCTGCTTTTTATCATCTATTCATTTCCAGAACAGCTTCTTCCATTTTCGCAGATCATGGGGATTTGCTAGAGCCATCTTATAGGCATGAGGCTGGGAGACGCTCTGTACACATGCCAGCACATGGCAGAGACAACTTTTTTATCATAATAAGTGAAATTTGAAAATACTATGAATCATGATTTTATACACCAAACCATAAAGCACCTTCTACCTAAACTCACTCTAGATGTACAGTAATTTGTGAAAATGACTAGATTTTAAAAACATTTTGAATTCATTTAAAAGGAACTTTATTAGTAATTTAAAAATGTATTTGAAAAGATGTCTTACACTGTCTTTTGAAAAGCAGTTTCAATGCAAGTAGCAAAACACCAGCCCATTAATGTAGAAAAGACAGTATCTCCGGATTGTGTCTTGATGCTCCAAATCCTACATCTTTACATATTCTCAAAATGGGAACAAAGGGGCAGTTTTGAAAACGTTGTGATTGATGAGTATTTCATGTAATTTTTCAAGATACTTACAAGAACTCATTTCAAATAAATTAAACAATGAAGACTTTGTAAAGACTAGAACAAGACTGGTGGAAAACCCGAAAGCACGACAGACTAGCAGGCGGGTCAATCAGAAAGGCAGGGTTCAGGTATCGGGTAATCAGTCCAACAGGCAGATGAATCAGACAAACAATAGGCGAACAGGCAGAATCCAGAAACCAGGCAGACAGATCAGATGACGGGTTGGCAACAGGCATGGTCCGGAGAACAGGCAGGATCGGAACAAGCTCAAGGACAGGCAGGGTACATAGGCTGGAGAGTCAGGGCAAACACTACACAATCTGGCAGAGAGCTGAAGACTAAACCGGGTATATGACGGCGGGAGGCTGATCGGGGAGTTGCTGCAGGTGTGTGGAGAGAAGGCAGGTGAAGGGAATTAGCAGAATACTCGTGAAGGAAGGATCTGAAAAGACATGTTAGAATAAACAAAACCCAGCAAAATAAAATTAAAACTTAATAGTTCGGAGACATGACTGATATTCAATAATCATTTTGATTATTTGGTCATTTTACATTGCAAGCCACTAAATTTCAAAATGGAAAAATATATATATATTTGAAATAAGTGGAAACGTCCTTGTGGAGACTGTCTAGGAGGCTCTACAGTGATTGCCTTTGGTTGGACAGAAGACAGCGTCTAAAAGGCACACACAGTATCTGCTATGAAAGTGGACAGTGATTGCAGGGTGACAGAGAACATATTATATGTAGGCCAGTTGAAGAGACTAATGTCAGTGATTGAAGATTCAGAGGTAGGCACAGTTATTGCCTGGCTGGGACGCTCGAGACTTCTCCAATGGTTTGTACAAATGTCTCATTTGCTACTTTCAGATGCAATGGTCTCCAAACAAAACCAGGACTGAAGCTATTACAGAAACATTTTCAGCTTAATAAATGAAATTGTCTCCAGCCCTCCTTCTCTGACATGACCACAGATAGGAAAGAAAAAAAAGTACTGTATGGGGGACGGGGGTTATTTAATGTGTGCACTGCTTCTTCCATGTTTTATTTATTTGCATGGTAGGTAAGATTAGAAGTCCAAAGTTAGAGTGAATGGGGAGGTTTTGTGGGCATATTTTGCTTTTGCAATATTTGAATTTGCGTTAAGTTCCACTCAGCCATAGCACTGAGCTCTGTCGGGTAAAGAGATAAATAAAACTTAATTTCCACAAGAATACGGTTGTATCTGTATTAGAAGACAACACCATTAGTCTCAAACAAAATAGTCTGAAGTTAAAGGTTAAGGACCCAAGTTCTCAAATAACATGTCTGGCGATAGAGTAGCCAGATAATAACATGTTTACAACAGCTAGACAGCAATTTGAATCATAGCAGACAGCAGATTTTTTTTTTGTTGATAAAAGAGATGTTCAAAGACAGATTTAGAGTCGGTGAAGGAACAGTGCATGACAGAACATAATAATAAGAAGCTCAAATATCACAACAAGCCAACAATTTGGCATGTAGACATCATGTCCTGGCCTACCTGAGAACAGAGGTAGTAAATAGACAGTTTCAGGTCGGGAGAACCATTGACTCATTTGTTTGTGATTACCAAAATGTCCTTTAATAAACCGTGCTGCGAGTAGTTTTTATTTAAAGTTAATTCATTCTAACGCAGATGGCATTTTCAATTGGCTGCTAAACTTCATCAGTGGGGTACGGGAAGGCTGGTCTGTGCTGAGACTACAGCAAACAAAAAACAAAAAAACAAGCGTAATAGGCTGTTCTGTTCTCTCTTCTACACATGAAAGATAGAACAAAGCATTAATATGTGTGGACAAACTGAATTAGAATTAATAAAAGTACAGTATGCAGTCATCCTAGTCTGCCTCTGTTGTTTAGTTGTTTGGTTCTCCATACAGCTGATGCTGACTAAATGACAGTGGGCTTTCCAGGACATGAGACTTCAAGAGGAAGATTCTGGGGGAATCAATTCAAACAGTGTTAGATTGCAAAACAAACTTCTCTTATACTGCAAACTTCTCTTATACTTTTCTCTTATACTGCAGTTTTGTTGTTTATGTATGTAAACATGGTGATGAGGATAGAGAACAGGATGAAGTGAAGACTGAGGTCTGAGACATTCTTTTGACACCAATTCCAACCCCCCAATAAAAATCTGAAATATTTTAGTCTCATGTTACCAATAAAATCAAAAGAATACTGTCGTAAGAAAGCACTAGAAACTGCTGAGGGACCTCATTCATCAAAAGAACCCTGCACCAACCGTCCAAGAGGAGATCAGGGTTGGTCTTGTCTTCAGAAACCTCCACCTTTTTCTTGCTTGCCTGCTCTCTGCTAGTGGGGTAGGAAAGACTCTTCTCTTCCCTTCTCTTGATTCATTGTGGCATATCACCATGATGACATGTTTGCAGCAGTTGTATAAACTGTATAAAAATAGATTCAGCCAACTATTATTTCTTCAAAAAATGAAAAAAAAAACACGGAATTTTGTCACATCTTTATTTTATGGCCCCTTCTGGACTGTAACCTTGTCGTGGTGGAGGGGCTTGTGTACTCCAGTGAATCCGAGAGCTATGCCGGAGGGGGTTTATACCCCTGGCAGGTTCAACCAAACCGGACAGGTCAAGGATGAGGAGGCAGAAGAATCAGTCCCTGGTCCCCAAGGTTAGGGGTTGGGCGTGGGGGTAACTTCCCCATCCCGTAAAAAAGAGGTAGTTACAGAAACGATGACAAACAAATCCCGAATCACGCACCTGGTAGAAGAAGGTACCCCAGCAGAGGGGACCATCCCAAGAAAATCCATCCCTGTGGGGACATGGAACATCAGTACCATGTTACAGGCTGGCAAGGCCGCAACAGTCGCAAAAGAAATGGAGCACTACAAGCTCTCTGTCTTGGGGAGGTCACATTGGCCAGTGGGCAATCCGTTATCTATTCTGGACATGAAGAAGAGGGAGTGATTCATACAGAGGTAGTGGCCATCATGATGACGAAGGATACTAGAAAGGCTCTAACTGAATTTAAACCCATTAATTCTCTCATCTCTGCAACCTTCAACACCAGCAACAGGAGGGTTAGAGCCCACATAATTCAGTGAGTTATGCACCAACCAACGATGCATAACACAACAATGCAAGCCCATCTTTTATGAAAGCTTAAACCACCTACTCAGTGGTATAATAGCCAGAGACTTTATCTTGATTGGAGGCCAAAACGATGGACATAAGTCTGTGATAAGAAAGCATGGAGTGAGAATAATAAATGAGAATGGCGAGAGGTTTCCAGACACCTGTGTACACAATAACCTAGTGATCGGTCGTAGTGTATTCCCACACAAAACAATTTACAAAACAATTCTGGTGTCACCAGATTATGTCACAGAAAATCAAATCGACAATATATCAGTAATAAGTTCAGGAGAGCTATGGAAGAGGTCAAGAAGATGACAAGAAGAAGGGCAGATGCAACCTCATATCACCATCTCCTGGTAGTTAAATTCAAACTAAGGTTGAATAGATACCACCAAACCAAAAGTCAAAGAACAAAATACAACACAAAATATCTTAGCAAAGGTCGTGTGACGAAGCAGTTCCAGGATATCCTCTCAGGGAAAAATGCAGAACTTTAGCTCGGAAAAATGCTAGGTTGGACAATAAATGAGGAATGGGACCACTTAAAAAGTTGCTTGGAATTGGAAGGCCTTGGGAAGAAGATCCCCAAAACACAAGGAGTGGATTATACCAGAAACCTTCATCATAATCCAGCAGAGGAGAACGTTGAAAGAAAAGCTGAACAACTCAAGAACAAAAGCAGCAAAGGCTTCAGCACAGAAGCGAGTATAACAGGTGCAACAAAAAAGTGTGACAGAACATCAGGAGGGACAAGAGAAGAATACTTCACATCTGGTGGAAAGAAAAAGTAACCAATGTGGACCTGTGGAAAAGAACAAACCAGGATCCCACTGGCATACAAATCCAGAAGAGAAAGTGGAGTTGGATCAGCCATACCCTCTGAAAACCCGCAACAAACATTGCCCGACAATCCCTGAATGTAACAGTTGGAGAAGAAGCGTTGAAGCAGAAATGGCAGAGAGTGGGCTCAACTGGGAAGACCTCGAAAAAACTCCTACAAACCGAGTGAAATGGAGAGCGATTGTCAACAGTTTATGCACCCTAGAGGGGCAAGGGGCTTAAGTCAGTCAGTCAGTTTATTTTATGGATCAGATAATTGAGATTGAGAGTATTCATTCATTCTATTATCCTGTTGAGGGTTACGGGGGGACTGACATCTATCTTACCTGACATTGGGTGGGAGGCGAGTCGTGACGTGGGGAACTCCCCAGCTTACATCAGGTCCACATTAAAGACAAACGGCCACTCCAGCACCCACATTCATGCTTTTGGGCAATTTAGATTCACAGACTGCATGTTTTTGGAGATAGGAGGGATTCAGAGAAGCCAAACATAGGGAGACCATCCAAACCTTCCACAGAAGAGACCCAAACAGGTTTGAACCCAGGTTCTTCTTGCTGTAAATCAACAATGCCCAGTGTTAAGAGTGTTGTTAAATATCAGTAAAGTGGCACTCATTCTTAGCCTGAGGACAGCAAATATAATTATGGGCAGAGTGTCTATCAGGCCATCTGTACATCACTCCCCTGAGAGGTTTCCCGGCCTATATGCCTCCCAGAAGCCTACAATTTGTAGAACAGGCTTTTCCCGTCCTCTGGGAATGCAACACCCCAGCTACTGCTGCTGTACAAATACTCAGGGGCTGAAGAATATCTGCTCTGAGGCAGCTATCAGCTCTAGGGGATTTTCTAAACTAGGTAACAGGGAAGTGGTGCACTAATACTTTCAGTGCCCCCTCACACCAAAATGTAGATTTAGCACTCAAGGCTATACATAGCTATTACACAACTTGTCTTTCTTGAAATTAGATTCTTTTCTTGAGGAATGTTAAAATATTGTCAGGAAACAATAAGTCTGTTCATCAAAAACCTTAAAATTACTCTACAAACGTTAAAATAGTGGCAATAGTACTGTGAGACGACTTTAATTTAACATAGCACTCATGATGGCAGCATGGATAGCATAGTGGCTTCTCTGGCTTGGTGCTAGATTGAATGATTGCTGATGTTGCTTACCTTACCTCAGAGAGAAAACCTCAGAATAAGCCACCACTCGTCACCGCATTGAAAGGAGAGCTACGATCATGACAGCACTGTTAGCCATAGCCACCCAAGAGAGGATGTGCCTTGAGTGGAATGGGAGGAAGAGGAAGCGGGGCAAGCTGTTTGATGCTAAAGGCTAACTCTAGTTGATCAACACTGCCATCTGTTTGACTAGTTTCCGTGCACTCTCTGGTCAACACAGTGGACCATTTAATGCTGCAGCTAACCTCCCACTCTCTGGCTGTATGAAGGCATCTTAAACACACTCATACAGCTACAGGGGAGTAATGTCAATCTCAGTCAAGACCAGTGGAGGTGGGCTGTGTGTGTACATTAATAATAATACTTCATTATTTAATTTGTCACAAGTCATTTCCCAGCACATCTAGAACACTTACTGGTATCACGCATGCCTTCTAAAGGAATTCACTTGAGTCCCTGCAGAGGCCCTAGACCTATGCTGTATCTCATCCCATCGCTAATGCTAAAGAGATACTGCTTGAGTCCTATACAGCCACTCTGAGCAGCAAGTGAGACAACACAATGGATTTTTCATCATTGCAGGGATTTGAGCAAGTGGTATGACCCCAGCTCCACCAACATGACAGTAAAAAAGCTTAGATGTGTATTCATATCCTTCAAATCCCCTCCCCCTGTTGGTTACTTCACTAACTCACATCCTTACACTCATGCTTCTTAGACAAACCCCTGAACATGTTTACTCTCTAAACCAAAAGAACTTCAATTGCACAGAATCCTTAACCCAAACCCTGACAATGCCATGTTGTCTGTGTGTGTCTGCAACTAATGTTGTGTTCTCCATTTAAAGGGTATGTCTGTTTGATGTGAGGACTTGATGACAGTATATGTGGCATCCAGCCCGAGTGTGGAGGAGTATTGTTTAGCTCTATCTAGGACTTTAGCTCAGCAAAATAAACTGCAGTTGTGTTTCCACAGAGCTGAAATGATTATATTATTCAAGAGCTTTAACAAAGATAACGGTGAGAGAAGACTTTGCATGTAGGTATAGGTAGAGTGAATGTGTGTGTGTGTGTGTGTGTGTGTGTGTGTGTGTGTGTGTGTGTGTGTGTGTGTGTGTGTGTGTGTGTGTGTGTGTGTGTGTGTGTGTGTGTGTGTGTGTGTGTGTGTGTGTGTGTTTGTATGTAATCTTGTCAAGGCCACAGACACCTCACCATAGAGAGCACAGAGACGGTGAAGGGTTAGTATCTCTCCCACTACCTCTAAACAGATTATTTTTCCTCTGCTTTGCTCATCCTCTGATAGTTGAACCGCCACTAAAAGATAGAAAGAAGTGGTAATCTCTTAAATTCATCTCAAAGGTCAAAATGTCACAGTGCAAACCTTTCAGTGCACACAGCTGAATCCTATGAAGGCACTTTGCAGCATCAAGCCAGGAGCTCAGGTAGAATTAGATATTACTGGATATCGGCTTTAGACTATCACAGGAACAATCTCTATTACATTAATCAGCTTTTGCTACGAGAAGTAGGACCTTGTTTTCACATGTTTGGTAGGGGAGATACAGACACAAACACCACTGAGGCAAAGCTTGAGGTAGCACAAATTGAATTGAAATAATAAAAAAATAATCACTCAAATATGCTGAAAGTAGCGTGTGTGTGTGTGTGTGTGTGTGTGTGTGTGTGTGTGTGTGTGTGTGTGTGTGTGTGTGTGTGTGTGTGTGTGCGTGTGTGTGTCCGTGTGCATGTGTGTGTGTGAATAGATAAATAGATAGACTGTAATACTACTTTTTTCAGGAATTCAGAGTTTAAAAAAACAACAAAAAAGTGATTTTCAGCATAGAAAAGCAATGTATAGTCTTCACATGCCTGACCCCCTGAACTAACTGTATATTTTACTGTAGGAGATGTGAAGTGGACTCTCACACGCTTCAGCGGTCAAGGCGAACGTGGCTGGTGCAGCTACACACCATGGTCTCCATGCTGAGGCCCCAAGGCGGCAGTGTTAACGCTAAATTGACAAAGCAAGTAGATGTGACAGGAGGAGTCATAAAATTGTATTTCGTAGGATTAGTATTTTTACCTCCTCTCTTGTCCCTCGGCACTTTAAAATGGGATTATTTCTCATTTTTGAACCAATGTGATTTATCTTGGGTGGGATCCATGTTACCTGTTTGTTGAGTGAAGATGAAAAAGGAGGAGTTCAGAGCCTCAGGGGAAAGAACATGTGAGTTTGCTGTGGGCGTAGTCACTCTACATCACTGCAGTTTCTGTCCTGTCATTGACACTACACATCGTCACAGCTGATGTTGTGTGTGTCATTTTAGCAGTGT
Source organism: Antennarius striatus (assembly GCF_040054535.1). NCBI lineage: Eukaryota > Metazoa > Chordata > Actinopteri > Lophiiformes > Antennariidae > Antennarius > Antennarius striatus. Next base: position 15,482,786 of record NC_090785.1, on the reverse strand, counting down.
GTGAGGCGTGTCGTTTTCCTTTCTCAGTTGATGGCCGCAGCAAATATATTTACACGATAGTCCTTACAATCAGGCTTGCTGAGATTGAAATGTTTGCCATCAGCATCAGATGTGTTCCTAATCTAGACGATGGTCATGTGTTCAACCAGAATGCAGTCATTACAATGGAATAATTGTTGTTCCCCAGGGTACAGCCTATAAAACCCCAATGGCTTAGCATAGATTCACAAGTTTTTTTCTGTAGGACAATCTGGCTTGTTGGGCCCGAGCTTTTTTTTTTTTTTTTTTATCCCAGCAGAAAGACAGGCCACTGAGCAAAGATAAATCGTATCAACACTACTGTGGCTCCCTCCCATCGCTAATATCTTGGGTGCTACAATAGAATAGATTGAAAGAGGCTATGTGAAGCATGAACCCTGGCTGAATACTGGGTCAGACCCCATAGATATGAAGTTTCATATTGACTCAAACCGACTCTGCAGCAAGCTGAGATGAAATATATATTTAAAAACATTGAATTGAAGTTTTCTGAGACTGTTCTTGAAAACAAACCTTTGGGTTGACCTTTTTCTTTCCTTCCTTGTGAAATTAGTTGTTTTGACAGGAAGTTGTACTAGTCGTATGAAAGGTTTTGACATGCATGCATTTGCATTGTTTAAATGGTGCCTATTGTAAGAAAGGCCAAGACCTCCGGCCTTCCATTATGAACCATGGTATGGTTTGATCATATAAATCATCTTCTTTTTATGCAAATCCACATCCTGTAAATAGCGTCTGATTGCTGTGCCATTACTGATTGCTGATGTATAACACGATCCCTGGAAGGAACCGCAGCATTCACCTTGAATGGTCTCCCATAACCTTCCACCTCTGCACAATCGCACATGAGTATATGTGCATTTTAGTACACCCTTATCATGAACATGAAAAAGAGAATAAGATCATGAATACAATATCCACACTTTCACTGAGCTCTGAGACAAAGCCATTTCCATTTGCAGCAGGATTCCTTCCTTGGTAGCTGCAAGCATATATGGGAAAGATGAAGTAAAATGTTGGTGCTCAATTAATTTTGAAGGTTTTTACACTATTAAGCACAGTGTTTCTGGCAGCTATTCTACCCTCTCAGTCTTGTTTCTCTTTGATATTTTTTATGGCACCAGCAAAATTCTTGCATTTTAATGTTGTGTATTAATTTGGCGGTTGAGATTGTCAGACGGTTTGGCAACCGGTTTGTATGCAGCAGAGAGACGCAGCATTTTTCTGTCATTTTTATGTTGTGGCTGGAGGCCCCACTGCTGCTGCTGCTGCTGCTGCTGCTAACATCTCCTTAGACTGGGGGAGAAGTTATAAAATATGATTATGATAATGTTTTTCCATGTGTTGCTAGATGATGAAGGGGTGTGTTCGTCTGAGTGCGTTTCTAGTCTTATAGTAAATGTACGCAAAACCAGAATTTCTCTAAAGCACACCTGAAACACCACTGTTGGCCAGCCACTGAGCTGACGTTCAGCATTTAAACTTTTTTTTTATTCACTCGGTCATGTTATGTCTTATTAAATGTGTATGAATAAAGTGTTTGTGTTCCCTGAAGTTATTGTAGCGATATAAAAAAGATTCTGAACAAAACATTCAGAAGCAAACGTCTCAAACTGTAGGCACATAAAACTGAAGCTATTTGTAAGGTATGATTCCATTAGGTGGGACCAGATTCTTGAATTAAACCATTTTAGGAACCAAAACTTTCCAATCAGCGTCCTTGAATTTTTGGTGCTGTGAGTCAAAAAGCATCAGTAGGAGCAGAGACCAGTGCTAAAGTGACATGTCAAAACCACCATGAAAGAAAATGTCATTTGCTTCCAGTGCATAGAGGCATGTTAAAGTAAGACATCTATTATTTATCCAATCCCATTCTGCAAGTCTTCATTTCTCATGTGCTTCCATTTAAAAAAAAAAAACCTGACAAACCCGTTTGCAAGTGTAAAATGTTTCAACAGTGACACGTTTTATGCACAGATTTGGTTGTTAGGAGGCCTTCTTGGCATTTACAGTTGTTTCCTCCTGATAGTTTCCCATTTAGTTCTGCAGGGGAAGAAAATGCCATACTGTTTGCTACCTGTCATCAAGAACTGTGACAGCTGCAGGATGATTGCGAGGGTGATTTGGTTTTGCAGAGTCTTGTTTATTGACAACAATTTAACCAAGCGTTACTTCAAACTCTCGACAGAATAATGTATTCGTTTTTTTTTCCATTTGCAGCACTTTTCATACGCTCCACAGCAAAGGAACTGCAACACTGGCAGGAGAAATGTAGGGAGATCAGACATCTAGTCTGGTTGATGCCATATGTTTCTCTGGGAATTCATCCTTCTCCAGGTTTTGGAAGAATATTTACATGCATCTTCTGGCAACCATTTGTAAACTGTTGAGTTAAAATCAGTTCATACTCGCTCATATAAAAACATCCACACAAAGGTATTCCTGCCACTGCTTTAATCATTCTTATTTATTTGTTCTTACATAAAGCTGTCACCCTAATTCTGATAACAAAGATGCATAATACGATTTAACTCATGTTAAGCAGTAATACAAAAAGGGAAATATTAGAGTATAAATCATTATACTTGATGTTTAATTCAAACCGTTATTTGGCTTTGGTTTCCTTTAGAATTAGAAATAATAGTGATATGTTTGACCTATAGAGAGACTCGTCCCAGCACAGCAGGGGATGTAAGAGATGATGATATGTGATTAGTATTGATTGAACTGTCTCCATCTGCTTTTTCAGAGTGATCAGTATTGTGCTACAGTTCATGTTCTATCATTGCATTGTGCTGTATTGCTTTAAACTGTTTGATACCTCCAACCAGTGAAACACCAAAAAAACGAAAGCCTCAACTTTCTTACCTTCTCCCGTGTTGTTTCTTAATGTTTTCTCATGGATGATAACTTCAAGGAACATTCAACATCAGTATCATGAAACCAGCTTGGAGTTAAAAACTATCATAATAACTGATAAGATCTGCCTGTGGGGTAACACTTCATGTTGGGGACTGACGGAGGAGAGCTTCACCTGTGTGACCAGTGACTGATTGTGGAACTGACGCACTGAAGGCCTTCAAGCTCAACTTAGACTGCAGTGATTTAAGCAGCAGTAAATTAGACTAAAATGAAATAGAGCCACTGGCTGTCAGGTAAAGACTGGGGCCATAATAACAATATTAGATAACAGCAGGGACACAGAATGAAATTATGAAATCAGTCTACAATTAATTTATACCTTATCATATTAAAAAAAGTTTTGTATAGGTAAAAAAAAAGTTATTTTTTGAGTTAAATCCTCTTCAAATGATTTCCCTTCTTTATCATTTTTTATCAGAAATTGGTTCTTAAGACCCTGAAGTTAATTGAATAACATCTATCTACAAAATAATTGATAACTGAATAACTTTCAGAGTTACCAACAGATGTTGTTCCAGACTCATTTTAACTAAAATAATGTTGAACCAAAAAGGGGCCACTTGTTGGACAATGACATGAGGTATTTGACGCCATTATGTCAAGAAACTGATGTGAACTGATTGTTAAAGAAGCTTGAAAAAATAATTCCATTGGGTTAATTTTTGTATCTACCCTTGTATGCAAGTCATAATTAAGGCACTTAATGTGAATGATGATAATCATGATTAATATGCATATCTGCATGAATAACACTGTGTTTATCTGGGGAAATTTTGTCTCTTTCATTGTATTGCAACATAGATGGCAGAAAAAAGTGCATCACAAACTCAGTTTTTCCAACATTGTGTGGTCTTACTTATGATTGACAAGTTACTGAGACAAAGGGAATACGAGCCAGAGCTGGTGTCTGTGCTAGAAATACAAGCACAGCTTCCAGCAGCATCGCCTCAGCCTACATCTACCTCCGCATCAGAGCTCTAAGGCAGAAAAAACATCATACCCATATTTTGGAGTTGAAATCCATTTGAAAATGGCATCTTAGTCTAAATCTGCTGTTTTCCTTGTTCTTATTTTACCATGTGCATTTCTGATAGTAGTAATCAGTAACTTGCAAATACTCTTGAGAACTAACGAGAGAAAGGCTTAACAAGGACTGCATATTGTGAACTTGCCTGAAAAAGTTCTGATATTTTTGTTACATCGCCCACCCGTACCATGTCAAGTCTGCATCATCTACATCTTTTGCATATTGCAAACTTATATTTGCGTGGGAGGAAAATAAAAAACAAACCATGCCTCATGGTTATATAACCTCTAATTTCTCAAGAAAAGGTCACAACACATCACAGGAACACATATCATAAATGACAGCATTTCTATTTACAGTTATTTACAATGTGCTAAAGAAGACATAAACAATTGTCCACCCTTCCCCATGGTGAACAGTATGGATTTAATCTTGTTGAAGAAATGTAAGGAAGAAATTGTCACCTAGAATTTAATCTATTCACACTGCCTGGGGCTTGGTGTCCAGCCTCGGGGGAGCACCCCCCCACAGCATCCTCTGGAGACTGGCACAGAGAGAAATGTGCAACAGAATGGAAATCACAACACTCTCAGCTATCCCAGATTGCTGTTGAAAGAATTTACAGTACACTGGTTAAGACACCCAACCAAGCATTGATAATGAGGTGGAGGGAAAGAGAAAGAGTTACTAGAGCAAATCTGCGGCCGAATACAAAGAGATCAACTGTTGTATTTTTCAACGGAACGAGTCACCTTCAGTGGCACATGTGGTTTAGTCGATTCAGCATCGTGAATGACCTGTCACAGAGTGTGCTTGGTGGGATTTGAGGTGTGGGGCATCTGGGAAGAAGAGCTTTCAACAGAAGATCTACCTGAAGTGTGTAACCATCTGCACCAGATATCGCGTTAAACAATGGAAGAGAACAGAGTCAGTGAGAGCAGCACCCATAAAATAATTATCACACACAGGCATGACATGCCTTGTAGGACCTCCCAGAGCTTGCAACAGGGGGGTTTCAGAGGTACTACACCCAGCAGATGACTACATTATTCATAGATGAAGGAAGATCCAAAACAGAGCGATCAATGCACAGATGAGACTGGCTACCCAATGACTACAGCCGGGACAGAATGACTTGAGCACTTCAGAATGGGCAGGTGCAGCGCTATGTTAATGGCTTCTTGCCGTTTTTTCCCCCCTAAAACAACTTGCCACTACTATCATGCTGATGGCTGGGGCAGAACTCCATTCTGGGCTTCATTTGAGAGAACCAATAAATGAGCCAGCGTGACCTAAAGGAGTTACGGTCATTTGGGCAAATCCATCAGAGCTTTTTGCAGCTCTATGTCCTAATCTTTTGTTATCACCAAAGTGGCTGGTTTGAAACCACAGACTGCAAATGCTAGCCAGGCTGGTGCAAAGGGAGAGGAAGCAGAGCCTGAGAGTACATTAACCTGCACCGATCTGACAAATACAGCAGCAATTTCACACCTGAGTGGATGAAAACATGACCATTCATTTTTGCTGGCAAGAGGAAAAACCTCAGGAATTAAGTTCAGCCATCGTGTCTGAGACATATGTTCCTCACCATTCAAGGGAGTGTTTGGTGCAGCTCTGGAAGTCTTTACATTTAGTTCATGAGAAGTTCAGATTGAAATATTTTTTCAAATTATTCTTTTTAATATACTGTCAGTATTTAGATATTATTTCAGATTATTTACATTAAATGGCATCATTTTGTGGCAAACTCAAATTGTCATAATCTGTGGGTTGCTGAAAAACAAATCAAATTTCAAAGCTATAATTCATTCATGATCTTAGTCAAATGATGTACACAGGATCCTGTTTTTCATTACTTGTCTTTCTGATAGAATAAGATAAGACTTGAATAATATTTGAAGAGACGTTCAATAAACTCTACCAATTTTTTTTCTATTTTGTTTTTTCTTTGAAACAGAGATTATTCGCTGGAGCAAACAAAATTAGCCTTTAGTGACTTGACTTCTTTAAGAATGAAGGTCCCTTGCCAGGTCTCATTGGAACTGTAAAGACCAATGCTGCAGTCGCTGCAGCTCAGAATCACTCTGAATATATCAACTCTATCTGGGATTTCTCTTTCCAATAAAGTTTTCACCTCAAACGGATCCTTTTCAGGTGATGGTGTCATTTGGCAATATCAGTGGAAAATTGCGTGTGTGGAAAATCATGTTTGTTTGAGAGATAAAGGCAAAAAAATTATTAATGAAAAATTGGCATATTCACTAGATGCCTTCTGTAGATACACTGACTGTATGAAAAATAGTTTTTGGTGTGCAGCTCCTATTAGGATTTCAGTATTTTAAACTTCACTTGGCACTGTAGGAGATTTTTTTCAATGCTTTGATGCGTAATTTTGAGTGAACAAGGGCGAATGTGATGTACATGCAAGAAAAGACACCAATTAAGGAAGGCGCCACACTCTCATGGAAGTCGCACCATTATTTCTTTGAGACCCACTCAAAGTCTGACTAAGGGCATGAATCAAACCAAACCCTAAGGCGACGGCAACAAAGTGTGTGTGTGTGTGTGTGTGTGTGTGTGTGTGTGTGTGTGTGTGTGTGTGTGTGTGTGTGTGTGTGTGTGTGTGTGTGTGTGTGTGTGTGTGTGTGTGTGTTTGTGTGTCCATGTGTGTGCACTGTATCTGCCACAGTTGAATCCAGACACTGGGCAGTAACAAAGAAGATAAGACAGTTGATGAATGAGAAGAGGAGTCATTTTCAGGGAATCTTCAGGAAGAGGAAGGTCTTGCGACAGACTAGGTGGGACCATAAACCACTGTGCAAAGACACGTTCACATCTTGCTCTTTTTTTTAGTAGCAAACCTGAATTCTAGAGAGAAGTTTTTTTCTTTTATTCAATTAATAAGCCATTATCTTGTTTTCGCCAAACAACTAGCTACCGTGACTAACTAGCTGCAAATCCAGGTCTCCCAGGATGCATCGAATTATCAGTGAAAATGCAGTCTAAATTAAACTGTGTACAAAAGAGCCATAATCATATTAAGAATTAACAGATGAACATACCATTTTAAAACCTAGAAAATATCAAATATATAGAAAGCACAGTCCAGGCTGGAAAAGCCTTTTAGTTTGAGTTCTTTAATAGACAGGAAGGAAAAGTGAAGCAGGAATAGGAGGTCATCATTTCAACTAAAACTAAGACAAAGAGACAAACAGTGTTAATGGCTAAATTTTTCGTGTTTGTGGCCTTAAAATGTGTAAAAAATAAAGCAGGCAGAGACCCTAAGAATGGGGTTCACGTCCTCCTCCTGCCCCTCCTAGAAACACACACTCATGTAAAGATTCCCTCTGTGATGGGCGTTTTTCTCTGGAATAAGTTGTGTCATTCATTCACAAACCCCTTCCACCCACAAAGAATACATCAGAATGTTGTAGGAAAAAAATTTAGCAGAATGTGGAATCTTTAGACTCATGGTTGCTTCAGAAAGAGGAAATGTTTCACAACTCATCACTATGTAGATACTGATTCTCAGTTAACTTGTTACAGAGCAACAAGTATTTTTTGTGAACTATGAAAGTTAAACGTACTGTTTTGTACTGGTTCATGGGAATCTTTGGGAATAAAATATGGCTAAAATTGCTAAAAGGGAAAATTTTCACTTGCTCATTTTCCATTACAGGAAAATCCTGCAAATTCTAAATAAGGGAAATGCATGGTAATACCATATGCATGTTACAATGACTGGATCATGCAGTTCACAGTTCATGCAATTCCTGTCCAATTTAGTTTCAGTAGTGGTGTCATTTGTATGAACCCAATACTTCAGTGTGATGGTGATTTACTGTAGAGAATCTAAGCAGAGACATATAAAGCTGTATTTGTTTGGTCTCTCAGATTCTAATATCTACAGCCTATTGAATGATGTAGGTAGTTCAAAACTACAAAAAAGTTCAAAACAGCCGTCCAAGCAAGATATTTTCCCCTCAGCTTTAAAGTCACAACAAGACAGGTTCAATTGGTGCACAAAGTTTTGAAAGCAGACTGACTTTCGGATTGCAGTTTCTCAAATTACACCAGATCTTCCACGCTGTCAACCATGTTGAACTTTTGTGGGTCTTTTTCTGACTTATCAGACATCCAAATATAACCGATCTGTTGAGCCTCTCACAAAAGGCTGAAATCTGTGTTACAGTGAAATTTATTAGCCACCATTCAACATTAAATTTCTTGCCTGAATTACAACATTGTGACATTCATGCAATGCTTTAACTTTTGGTGTGCATGTGTGTGTGTGTGTGATACTAGGTATGATTAACAATTTTATGTGCCGACGTGTTATAAGACACATGAACTGAGAGAGTGTCAATAGTTGTCAGCGAGCCCAGATTTTAAGATGGCTCTCCTCCAGACGATGCTGCATGCCTGTGCAGAAATGACTTCGAATAGAAGCCACTTACTACATCTTAATAGCTTATGCCCTAATTAGACAATGTTCTTTCTGTATTTTACATGAAACTACAAGCTGTTTCAAGTCAGTTAAGTCAATTTTAATTACCTTAAATTAGCATAACACAGTAGGACTTTGTTGCTCACGTTTTTATAGATGGATACTTGATAGACGCACAATAATGTTGTCAGCCTGGTTTAGCAAAATACTTTTCTGAAAGTATCAAGAAATACAAGTTACATATTCCAAAACTTTTAAATGGAAGATCTTTTCCCAATGCTAAGTTACAGTTGCTATGGTACAAAATAATTAGAGTGTGCACAAGAGGGTGTGACTCATCACTATCCATGTATGAGTGGGAGCTAGTGAATAAAAATTAAGAGGATGTGAAATAAATCATTGTTTATGCAGCTGCCGCCTTAGTCAAGTAAGTCTCCAATGCCAGCATCTCAATTCCATTCGTGTTCCTCAAGATTGTTCAAGGAAGAGGACCAGCAGCCAGCTTTTGTGGTAGCTTATATAAATACGGTGAGGAATTCAAAGTCCTTAAATCTGTGAAAAAAGTGAGTACACCCTCCAGATAAATTGCAGGGGTTTTTGCTTTGAGCTGGGGAGAATTCAGTCCTCTGTTCAGAGCGGTGATATATTTAGCAAAGATTAAAGCCATGTGATGCAACACCAACAGAAATGGTTGAAAGACATAGTTATGTGGTTCTGTATGGTTCAATGTGTAATTAAATTAAAAGAGGACAAGTTGATTTCATGCAGTGGCAGGTAAGGTAATTAAAAGAGGTTGTGTTCAACACTTATTTATGTCAAAGTTGTTTTCACCTTTCCACCCCACTTTTCTGTTGTACATGTTAGAATGAGAATTGCAGTAGTAATACATATCATGTATATGAATGGAACCCTCCATTTCCTAAGTGTTGCAATTTACTCATTTCATTTTTTATTATGGGAATTACATTTCAGTTAATAGTATGTGAGATTTTATGTCCCCTAGGATTTTCATGCTAGGGCTCTGTAATAAGCACACATTGAAAAAGCAGCTCCAAACATCCATCACTCCCTGTTCTCCTATGATCCACTTTAAACACTACTGGGCTTTTGCAGCACAGCTGCAATAAAAGCAGCTTGACATTGTACATTGTCACATGATTCCCTGCTTACAATAGTGTTTCAGTAAGACCTCAGCTCAAAAGGAATAAATCTATATAAGCAAGGTAAATATATAAACAATATTTCATGATAGATCTTCCAGGAGATGATATTTGAAAGTTTGTTGCATCTACCCTCCATGCTCCCTTCTTCCGAATGGCAAAAACCCTGCAGTTTGCACAGTGTTCATATCTCTAAATCCTCAGGGTCATCCTCAAGAACAGCACAGTTTGCTTTAGTGGAGGCAAATGGAGATCTACTGCTGCTTGACTCGATCAATATGAGACACAGACTATAAGTTGGGGTGTTACGTATTTCTTTCCATTTATCTATCTAATTCTGCCAGCAGCTACCAATGCGTCACTGTCGGTTTGCAACAAGAGAACAACAAAATAGTGAGGCTCAGCCGGTTGCAGGTCATACGAGGAGCTGGATTCACAAACTATCTCAGCAGGAAGAAAGAACTGCCTGAGGCAGTATGGTGTAAAACCGCACATTACAACCTGGTGAAGAAGACAATTGGCCATTGGTGTGTTTTAAGTCTAGTCTGCTCTCGATTAAACTCATTTATTAATTGTTGCCTGCTTCCACTGTATCCTCTGCACTCATAAGGAACTAAAATGGTGGTGTCAAAAAAAAACAACTCATATGTGAAACACTCAATGATACATTGCACTGTGGACTACAGCAGGAGATAAACTCAACCAGCACTTCATGTTCCACGTTGATATATTTCAAAATCTAATTAAAGATTAAAATTGGAGGATTGCTCTTCTGGGACATTTGTATTAGCTGATTTTTTTTTTAATGTGCAGGTCTGGTTACTGAGATGGAACAAATATCTAACATGGTGGGATATTTTCATGCAATTTTGTGGTTTAATTTTCAGCTGGGAAAATCTTGCATTGTATTTAATGGCACGGTTGTCATGTCAGTCCAAAAGAAACTCAAAACGACTCATCCATTTCACTTTTTAGGTCAATACCTGAGAATGGCTGCTAAGCTTTTAGGATGTACCGTTATATTGTTCTGTTGTATTGCATTACTGTTATCTGGTAGAGCTATGGAACAGTCTAAAAAAAAACCAAGATTAACACAATATGTGTGTGTCTGATTCTAAAACAGTAGCCAGAATCTGCCATTGTTTGACAATGGAGGGACAGCAGGAAGGCAGGAAGATGGTTGACTGATCAGTGGTTTTCACAGCCATGGGCAAATCACACCAGTTATGATGTGCAGTGAGGATTGCCAGTACAGCTGTCACACTAAACACTGGGAGCCAATGATTGGCCAAGACTGACTGCTGCATCATGATTAAATTTTACAAACAATGCTGTCACACCACACACCACAAAGATATTGTAAATTAGAAGAGACTGCACAGCTTGAAACTAAACATATTCACTGATGGAGCCGACACTCAATGAGTGTATGATGAATCAAGTCCACATTTGTTTACAGTGATCACTTTATGTAACATTTGGTGCTTCGACCCAATTACATCATAAAAGAGGGATTCACTATGTTATTAAGTGTTTACGTTAAGGCCCATTATAAAGCATTCCACATGCTTTTGCACTTCAAGTCAGTTGCACCGCCTGGAGCAAGAGGAGAAGCAGGAGGTCCTCTGCAGAAGCCACAGACTCAATGATTATTTAAGTCCAAACATCACTGCTGCTAGCAGAAGCAGTGTGAGCTTTCTGAACACCTATTAGTCTGCAGTCTGTCTGTCTTAGCAGAATCTACAGGGCAACAAAAATTATCCAGTGTTTCTGTGAAGCATTTAAGGATTGATGAATGCTATCACTAAGGCGGTGTGATGGTAGCTGCATTGTCAGCACTCTGCTTTTCTGCTGGCTGATTGGGGTCGGGGCTGCTGAGAAGTGGCTGACTGAGACCATGACAAGATAAATAATATTAACTTACACATTTTTAACAAAAAACACATTCTAAATGAATCATCTATGCATTACTGAATATTGGTTCATGATTGTGTGTATATATATATATGTGTGTGTGTGTGTGTGTGTGTGTGTGTGTGTGTGTGTGTGTGTGTGTGTGTGTGTGTGTGTGTGTGTGTGTGTGTGTGTGTATACATATAATTATATATATGTATATGTATGTATGTATATACAGTATACTGTACTGTATATATTAAATACTGTATATATTAAAGTCCAGCAGTGGAGTACAGTTGTTGTACTGCTGACACACAGACATGATGTCATTATGTCTGTCATATCACGCTCAAAAATAATATTTATTCTTGCTTTGAAATTGAAGATATGTCATTAGTTTTCTCCATGAACCACAAAGTAGTTCTAATGAGGCTGAATCATTGTGTAATATATGACATCACCTAAAGTCTATTTCTATGTGACAGAATCAATCAGCAAAAATATGTGTGTGTTCATGTGTGCGAGTGTCTGTGTGATTCTATGACATGTTCATTCAACCATTGGACAAATTTAATAGTATTCACTCCATCTATACTTGTACTTAACTGTCATCCATACTACAATTTTTAGGGGAAATGCAGTAATCAAGGCATGAAAAATGCAATCCTGAGGCACAGTTCTAAAGCAGAGCCTTGTTCTTCTGGGGTTTTTTGAGCCTGCTTCCTCAGATATACAGATGGACAATCACCCTGTTCAACTAGGGATTGGGAAAAAATGTAAATTTAATGTTATGGATGTCTTCTTCTGAAAAATACGTTGTCTCAAGTGTGGATCACAGCTGAATCAGGCATAGAGGAGAGTGCTAGGTCACACTGTGAGACTGAGCTAAGTTCACGGAAGCATCGCCACAGACAAATTATTTAACATCAGTATTAATTAAGTTAACCTCTCCAACAGCCCATTACCATGGGAAGTTGATTTACTGTACTTTGTATTTCAGGCTCAGCTCAGCACAAGTGGCGCTTATGACTCCGTCTGTGTCCATTTAGTAATGATGTAAACTTATTAGGGATGAAAAGGTGACAGCCAATTTTAGTCTAAGAATAAAGGGGGGGGGGGGGGGGGATTCCTAACATTAATTTAATCTCCATAAGAAATGCACAGGAACAAGTCCTCGGGGAACATAAAAATAAACAGGTAATAGAGTATATAAATTTTTTGTGCACATTATCCATTGTCCACTGAAGTCCATACAATAAAACAAAATACAAGACACATGACATAACAAATCAAACTGGAAAAAAAAAAAGAATGTGTTTGCAGAGTGAAGGAGGCTGCACTTATTGGTTCTTTGCAGCTATTGCAGCTGCTACATGGTCAATTAACAAAACAGCTTAGATATTGTATTTATAAATAGGTTTCACATCCATCCATACATTGTTTTCCATTTATCTGTGGCCGGGTTGCTATGGCAACAGGCCAAATGTCCTTCTCCCCAGCGAAACTTTCCAGCATTTCCTTGAGTATCCCACATTGCTCCCAGGCCAGATGAGATCCAATATGTAATCCCTTCAGTGTGTTCTTGGTCTACCTCGCGACTCCCTCCCTATCGGATGAGCCCAGAAAACCTCCAAGGAGAGGAGCCCTGGAGGCATCCTAATCAGATGCTGGAACCACCTCAAGTGGCTCCTTTTGACGTGAAGGAACACGGGCTCCACACTGAACTCCCTCCAGTTGTTTGAAGCTCATCATCCTCATCTCTAAGGGCCCAGCCACACTAGGAGGAATACACATTTTGGCCCTTTTTCTTGATAGTAGATGAAGGTTGGAATATACACTGAGTGATGAATTAAGATGTTAGCCTCCAAGCTCTGCTCTCTCTTCAGTATAACAGTACAATATAGCACCTGTAGGGGGCAATCCTCTTATTTCTGGCAGAGAACCATGGCCCCAGATCTGGAGGTGCTGACTCTCATGCTTCTTTTGCACTTGGCGCAATAGTTTCAGTGAATACTGAAGCTCACAGACTGGTAAAGACATCATCAGCAAACAGAGTACTCGTGGAAACTCTCATGTCCCCATCTAACCTGAAGAGTGAAGAGCATCGTTCCACGATTCTGGCCCAAATTGAGCCAGAGTCCCATTCTGGAGCCAGAATAAGCAGACCATCAAGCTTCTGTTGGCAACATCTTCACCACTGGGGCCAAGGCAGGTGATGAGGTCAAGGTTCATGCATTTGATTGGACCTGGATGTGCTGACTCTTGTCTTCATAGAGTGGCTCTGAACATTACCTCTATGGTGAAGAATTCACAACAACTGTCACAAGGTTATTTTGACTCAACATCATTTTTCAGTGAGTTTGGCATTCATCCCCTTTCCAAGCAGCATAAGTACAGCCAGGAAACACAGATTGCATGAGTAGCTCAAGTGAGGGAATGTTTTGCTTTTAATTTTGGCACTCATGTTAACAGGTGAGAACAGCAACACAGCGAACAAGAGCAGGTCACAAATGCTTGTCCACAAGTACCTCATCTAAAATGTTGGCTTCTCACCAGTTGTTTTTCTGCATCCCACTGACAGATTTCAGTAAAGTGTGATAATAATATGTGAATGGGCCTATCAAAATTCTGGGATATCACTGCAGTTTTAACATCTATATCTACAGAATGCACCACAGACATAAATCAGGTGAAGGGCAGTTGTCTCTCAGCGTCCCGTCTTTCACTCTCTGAGGACAAGAGGAAATCCCATCATCATTATTGATCCTTATCAAAGGCCATGTAGAAAGATGGAGCAGGCTGTAGCAGCGGCACAGCAGTAACACGGCTTTCAACCACAACATGACATTTGAGAGTCGCAGGACTTCAGTAACAGCCGTAATATGAGGGGCACATATCATTTCAGCATTGACATGGCAATTACTGTAAGCACAACATTCATGTCATAGTACATGTAATGTGTAGTAGTCCAGGGAGGTGCAGTATTTGATGAAACAGATATTATGATATCAATTTTCCAGAAAATATACATTACAGGGCAGCACGGTGGCGCAGTGGGTAGCGCTGTCGCCTCACAATATGGCGGGTCCGGGTTCGAGTCCCGCTCTGTGCGGAATTCGCATGCTCTCCCCGTGTCTGCATGGGTTCTCTCCGGGTTCTCCGGCTTCCTCCCACCTCCAAAAGCATGCACTTCAGGTTGAATGGCTGGTCCCAAAATTGCCCATAGGAGAGAGTGTGTGTGTACATGGTTGTTTGTCTTTATGTGTGGCTCCGCGGTGCACTGGCGTCGTGCCCGGAGTGCCCCCCACCTCATGCCCTGTGCCAGCTGAAATAGGCTCCAGCTGCCCATGACCCGCTACGGCGGATGAAGCAGCAGAAAATGAATGAATGAATACATACATACTGTACATCACGGAAATTTTAGCAGAAAGATTTGAATGTTGTGAATATTATTCCTTTACAAATGCATATAATCATAATACTCATTATCTTGTTTTCCTGATTTTAGCTACAGGAAATTCAGATCTATCAAAACAAGTTTTCCGTCGCTTCTGCAAAAGCCGCTGAAATGCGACTTTTCTGCCCTTTGCATTTTTTTCTTTCTGACACCAATATGGACAAGAGAGAAAGATCTATTTGGAGAGAAATGACAGGTGTCTCAAAACACTAAAATTGACTATCATGTTGCATTTGTGTTATTTGTATGCTGCCCAGCATCTGTAACAATGCATACTTAATCTATGTGGTGGAAAACAAACAGCTTATAAACAGATCCTTCTTGTTAATCAAGCCATAAGCTTGGCTCCACTCTTCTTGGCTTTCTGCTGGTCGTTTTCCACTGAGGGATGAGAAATGAAAACCTTGACTTACTGACTATTGCAAGAGGACACACTGTAGTGTTTAATGCTGATATAGCATATTGTGTAACCCTAACACTCAGTCTTTTGCTGATCAAAAAAGAAAACAGGATTTTTTCAATTTACTCTCACCCGAGTTGTGTATTGGTCCATGGAGTTTGTTGCAAGTGATTAACATGCTGTTTATTTACTCAGAAATTTTTGGTAGTAGAGGACAGCCACACTAGCTACATCCTCAGCTTCAGATTGGGTTATAATGTCTCTCACGCAGTACCCAGTAGGTGGTAAAACATGAGAGTGGACTCCTCTCTTCTCCTGGTTGGAACTATTCTGAGATTGCAGTAAAAGTGAACTGAGACTGGGGGGTGTCTCACACCCACACACATACACAGAAACACACACACAGAAACACACACACACACACACACACACACACACACACACACACACACACACACACACAAACACACAAAAAGCTCAGGTTCAGTAGCTGTCCAGCACTGGGGGGAGCCAGGGCAGAAACTAGCTTGATCTTTAGTACACTTGGGGTCTATGAGTTGTGTTAGGCGTTGAAGTAATAGCCTCTCATATAGCTTGTAGGTTGTACAAAGGAGAGGGATCGGTCTGTAACCTTTTGGTGATGATAGGTCTTTTCCAGGTTTAGGGATGGCAGGTTTAGGGATGGCAACAGACTTGGCTTCAGCATTTCTAGCAGCCAGATTTTTGCTTTTGGTCGTAGGTGCTGTAACATTTCTCCCAGTACATTTTCATTTCCTGCTCTTTTCCCAGGATTCAGCGAACACAGAGCTGCTTCAAGTTCTTCAAGGTCGTAGGACTTGGTGAGGGCACTTGGTGGTTGTGGGTGGTCTGGTATCGCTGTCCAGCAACTCTCTCCTGTGGGTCTGCTGTGGGTTTGGCTGTGCCTTTTTAACACCAGCTGTGCTGCAACCGAGTTTGCTGTAACTGTTGTGACTGTAGGCGGTGTGGTATGGTCTACGCCAAGGCAGCGGATTGTGGCCCATGCCTTCCTGCTGTTGTTGGTCATGTTGATGTTTGCTATCAGCTCCTTCCAGACTTGCCTGTGATTTTCCCCGACATTGTTCAGTAGGATCTCTCTGAATTCTGTGGTGGTGGAGGAGAACGGGTCCTCGTGGTATGTTGTATGATAGGCTTGGAGAAGGTCACTAGAAGTTTCTGACAGGCTGGGGATGTACTCGGTTCGGCATCCTCTTGGGATATTTCATCTGGCTGAGCTTTTCAGCAGGTTTGTAAACTTGGTATAGCTTTTGGGGTGTGGTGGGATGCTGGGGATTAAGTCTTCAATCTCCTGTTGGTAAGACAGCCAGTTCGCTTTCCGAAGGTTGAACCGTCTACAGAAGGGGACGGTTGGTGCTTGTAAGACGGATCAGATGGTTATGGTAATAGGTCGGTGTTGTGTGTGGGGGTATGGGGTACAGGACCTCTTTCCCTGTTCTGGATGCTAGTTCGCTGCTCACACAGACAAGGTCTGGGTTATATCCTTGTTTCCATCTGGCACTGTGGAAGGATTTTGGAAGTATGACATCATGGATCAGGATCAGACGCTTCAATTCAAGCCAGGTTTCGACTGCATCCCTATCTTGGTTTTCTTTATAGCCCCAAAATGTGCGATGTGAATTGATGTCCCGGATGCTGATGTGAATTTCTTTTTGCATCAATCTGGCAGTTCGATGTAGGTGAATGGGCTTTGGGGGGGGTTATACAATGATGTGACTGAGAAATTTGGGGGAGCAACTGTGATTGCTTCCAATTGCCCTTTGGTGGTGTGGGTGCAGACCTCTTGGATTGTGAGGTTTGGTTTGCCTAATACGGCTGATCTGTAGTGTCTGTGACGGATCTCCGCCACCAGCTTCATTCCAGGCAGGGCAGATCGGTGTTGATCAGGGCAGATGTGGGTTTCCTGGATGCACACTATGTCGAATTTGTTTCACAGCTGTCGCTAGTATGTCTACCTTGCATCTGCCTTGCATCTGGAGAAGCCTTCAATGTTGATTTATGGGGGCTAGCGCAGGCCCCGCAATTGTCTCTGCGGCATCTTTGGCGTCGTCATGCAATAGATTGCTCAGGTAGGTATACAGATATTGGCCTACTGGTGAGGATAATCAGGTAGTGATATCAGATTATACCAGTCAGCATTTCCCAGGCTGCACCACAGGGAGGTTTCTGTATCAGCAGCTCGGGTTGGTAGGATAATGTGAAGGGATTGTGACAGGGAGTAGTCTGGCTGACAGTGTCTACACAGGCAGCATTCTCCACTGCTTAAGGTGGAGGGCAGCGAGTGGTAAGCGGGGAGACGTACACTAGAAGAGGAGTGAAAAACTAACCCCTCTCCTTTCATTCCCAAAGAACGCCATTGATACGGAGACCCAGAATGACGAGGGAACCAAGATCAGTTGGGGGTCCCGGGCTGCCAGTTCATCCTTGTGATGACCTGAGGGTCTGCTGTAAAAGCCGGTGAAAAGGGAAGCAGCATACCAATCGCTCTCCGATGTCAGAGTGCCAAAGTCTCTCCCATTCTCCAGTTCCCCAGTCATGGGCTTTCCCAATGATCAGGGAAATAATGTATGCCTACTCAGGCCAAATTGGTTGGAAATGCCAAGGGTTGTTGTCCAATACTGAAGACCAGAAAAGGGCGGCAGGTACCCTAAGCCCCAGAACAGTGCTCTGGAGGTGGAAAGTGGGCCTCAGAAACTTCTGGTGTTTGAACAGGTGGGTCAGGCACAGAGTTGGATGCCTGGTGCTTTAAGGAATTCTCAGCAAGCCCCCTAACTTGTTCTTGGAGAGATGGTAGAGCGTAATGGTATAGATATAATGTTATGCTCCTGCTGAACAGCCATTTCCTACACAGCCTCTGCAAGAAGCCAATATGTTGAGTGCAGAGTTCATTTTACCTCAAGAAAATTGTGCATACCTGGAATGTGCTTCAAGAAAGATTTGTGCATCCCAACATGACATTTATGCATCTCTAAAGTAATAGCAGAATATACGGTAGAATCTGTACGCGAGGATTGAGTTTTGCCAATAGTACAATTTAAAAACTAAACAAACTGTTACTTTTAATGGTTTTATTAATAACAAAGTCATAACTGTTCAAGTAAAAAGAGTAAAGTTGTATATTATATTTCTCAAAATGTTAAAGCTTGGTAGTCATTAAAAAACTGTTTTAAAATAATGATGTAATACAGTTGTTGTTTTTCAGTTTTGATTTTCCCTCAATAGTTTTCTTTAATTCATGTACTGTATTCTCCTGTCAAACCGGCACTGAGCTGAACCTTCTCCACACACATTTCAGTAAAATCTGTCAGTAATATGTCTCTTTTTCTTCATTAACTTATATTTTTTATTTTAACTTTGTTTTTTTATTCAAAAAAAGCACTCACCTGATTTTTCAGGCAGTGCTGCAGTGCTGTTGGCTGGATCCATTGTGAGCAGGTTGTTTAATCATGTGGGCAGTGGAGGGCCTCTTAAGGCAAACCAGGAGAGGAAGTCCTAATTTAAATTTAAATTTGATAGGCAAATTCACAAAGACAGGTATTCAGGCCGAACAGAAAAACAAATCCAATATGAAGCAGGTACAAGTAGAGTCCAGGAATCAGGAAAAGTTAGTATGGGAACACCAGGAAATCAGTCCATGCAAGCAAAAAAATCCAACAATGAGCAGAATCCAAGAACCAGACACAGGAAAATCAATCAACCCACAAAAATGTTGAAAAATGAGAAAAACACTAACAATGTGGAGGGTAGTTGAGGGCCGAGCAGAGTATTTGTAGAATGGGAACTGATTATAGGATGGACTAGAGGTGGCTGCAGCAAGACAGGTGAGGGAATGAGCTGATAGAGTGCAGGGAGGGTAATAAGGATTGTGAAAAATACAAGAAACATTAGTGATAAGAGAAAAAGTTAAAGATGATTGAAACTGAACCAAAGATCAATGGATTCTCTGGTGGTAAATCTGTTCAGAGCATGAATGTTGACACCGGTCTCCATTAGGCAATGTCCTGATGAGCTAGCTGAGAGGTTTCCAAAGATTTTTGCCGCCTGTATTGTCACTTGGTCACTTTGTGACCATGATGAAGCTGAAGTCAATTGGACAAACAGCTTTATGTGTGATCCTGATATTAATTCACAATATTCTCCAGGAACTGTTAAGAGTAAATCAATGGATGCAAGGCCTTTACCTATATAAGAGAGTTGTTGCATATTATTGTACATCTTGTCATGCATGCCAGGTAGCAAAATCATATCATTCCTCCAGCACTACTGAATCTGATTCTTGTAGTGTGTGATCATTTTGAACATGTTAAAATAGGAAGAAAAACAAGAAAAGAAGAAAAACACTTTTTGAGGTTATACAGGCCTTCAGTGTGGAGATCAGACATATACACAACAGAGGTGATCTGGTTGATGCATTGCTTGTAGACAGCTGTTCCTGATCAATGTATATTATGGAAAGTATAGGCTCTTTTCTGGTTTAACTATTTTTTCCCCTAATATGCATTGTTCAGTAGCGTGGGTTGGTGGTGTTTCATGCCCCCCTTCTCTCCTGGTCTGTCACTCATTTTCCCAAACAGGTGTGGCTCATTACTATACCTACAAAGAGGGGGAAAGGTCTTTCCCGCTTTTGTTAATTTTGGCTGGCCCACCAGCATCTATTTAGTTCTGTTTCTTTAGGCAAATTTAATTTCTGTTTTTATGTTTGATCTTTCTGTTACGAACTGAGTTAAGGAATCATAACATGTGCAGGCATATAAAGCTACAGCTAGGATCTCATTAAAAAATAGATATATCTTGTCTATCTATGTCTAATTAACATGTTATAAGAATTATTAAACCAAATCTTTTGATTTCTAAAATCATTCATTGCTAAAATAATTGAGATCCTGTGGAAATGGATGTAAGGGAACCCTCACACTTTCACCTGTACAGACACATACAGTTATGAAGGCCTCACAAACTGCTACCTGACATTTTTAGGTCCGCGTGTGTGTGTCTGTGTGTTTGTGTCTCACACAAGCCCAAGCTGCTGATGGAAAATCTCTCGTGCATCAAAATTACTCTTACACACACACACACGCACGCACGCACGCACACACACACACACACACACACACACACACACACATACACATAAGCACCACATCATATTGCTTGGGTTATTTAACACATCTATTGAAACCTGAATTGAGATGTGGTCTATTTGTTTTTACAGTGCTGGTATTAGGTGGTGAATGTATCAATGCTTGATATATTATTGACTTTACAGCGTTTTATTGAATAATTGATAGGTGTGAAATCATTGCAGTGTTGCTGAACATATCCTTCGTCCTTGGTATATTTGCATGATATTTGCATATATACCTGTACATATTACACACACACACACACACACACACACACACACACACACACACACACACACACACATACACACATATATATATATATATTAGGGCTGTCACTTTAACACATTAATTAGATTAATTAATTACGCTGCAAATTAATGCGCTGTAAAAATTAACGCAATAAATCGCGAGTGGCAAGTAATGCGCAAGCATTTTAAATTTGGCCCATTGAGAGACCCGTAGGCATCAGTGACGTCACTTCCTACCTGCGCCACTAGTCAAAAGCAGAGTGAGTGACAACAGAGATGGACGCGAGATGAACAGGAGAGCGGGGCAAGCCCACTCGGACCTTTGGGCGGAAAGTTTATTTCTAAAAAGAACAAAGACGGGACTATCAACAAAAACGCAGTGATTCTGCGCTGTAGACGCCTCCGTCAGTCTGCCCCAGGGCAGCTGTGGCTACACACGTAGTTACCAACACCAAGTAGGAATGAGGAGTGAATGAATAATGGAGCGTCTTTGAGTGTCCAGAAAAGTGCTATATATATCTAATCCATTATTATTATTATTATTATTATTTGTACCTTTTGTAAAGGAGAATTTTCATGTCACCGAAGCAGCTCCTGTCTAAGGTATCATTTAAATGCAAAACATATCAAGGGCACAAAGTTGAACGTTAGCTTACCCTTTTAAAGGAAATGCCTGTTGGCATCTTGCTATTTAGTCGCCTTATTTAGAGGCGTGTTATACTTTTCATTTTGAATTGCTGCGTTGAGTCAGCTTTAGTATTCATTTTGATTGAGAGTCTGCTTATGTGCCTATTTGAGACTGAGCCTTATTTTCTTTCTGAATTTTATTTAACAATTTGTATTACGTTTTTGAGAAATGCACCTGGCCTAATTGGTTTGCTGATTTGCTTGGTCTTTTTCTTTTGAATTTCATTTATAAAGCACACTTAACCAATAAAAATGTGGATTTCAAATCTTCTCTTCTTGGTGTATTCAATTGATTAGTCATGTGCTACAATTTTGTAATGTCCTAGAATTCAAATTCTTTATTTAGGGGCCTTTAGCCCCCAAATAAAGGTTTCCTGGCAGTGTTTGGCAGGAGGCTGATTTTCCTCTCCCTACCTGAGACAAGGGTCTCCTGACTACAATCTCCACTAATCAACCCACTCCATAGCTGGGTGTTGACTCAGCCCCTGTGCTAGATGATTCTGTCCCGTTCGTGTTTGCCTCCCTGCCTGTGTCAGCCACCATTGCTTCTTCACCCTAGTGTTTTTTCCTGTCTGGATATTTCACATGCTCAGACTCCTACCCAGGTATCAAACCAGCCCGCTTGTTGCCATTACCTGTGCCTTTTGTCTGCCATTTTCATTAAATACTCTTAATCTTCAACCTTGTGTTTGT
Source organism: Antennarius striatus (assembly GCF_040054535.1). Classification (NCBI taxonomy): domain Eukaryota; kingdom Metazoa; phylum Chordata; class Actinopteri; order Lophiiformes; family Antennariidae; genus Antennarius; species Antennarius striatus. The sequence continues at coordinate 15,460,648 of NC_090785.1, read as the reverse complement.
CTCTGCATTTGTTGGTTCGGAACTCAAACCATCCCATAACAGAATCATCTGGACCAACCTGGACCTGGCAGAGACTGAACGCCTGAAGCAGGCTTTTTACTCTTAAGGCAATCTGTTTGGACAGCATGAAGTGATGGAAATGCTTCAGATGCTCTCAACTAATGAAACCCAGGTCAGCAGTTATATGGACAACATGGCCACCCAGTTCTCCACCACCTCCTGTTCAACCTGTGGTACAAGCGTCCACTCCGCTTATGTAGGGGCCTGTGTATCTACTGTGCGCAGACGGGTCTCGATGTCCTGAGCTGCCCAAAAGAGCAGGTTCATTAGTCTCAAGGGAGGAGTTGCTGAGCCAAACTCCTCATCCTCCTTGGACAGACCTTTTTGTAAAAGATATGATTCACTGGTCTGCCAACACACTTCCTCTCCAAGTGCTTGTAGACACAGTGCTGATGACAATTTCATTGATTCTATTTTCATTATACAAGCCAACATCCCAGCAAAGGAATTACCTGAACACAAATATGTATTAGTACTGTGGTGAACACCCATCGGACTGTTGCGATCATTCTGACACTGGCATCTGGTAATCTGTTTCCTTGTTTGTAATCTCCTTCATCATGTCACCCGTGGTGCTCGGTTTGCCTTGGTCAAAGACACACAACCCACATATTGACTGGGCAACGGCATCCATCATTAACTGGAGACTTCACTGTCATTTGCACTGCCCCCAGTCTGTCTTCCCTGCTGGTGTCACTCCACCTCCCTCACTGCCTGAAGATATAGGCCTCAATTCAATGCCTTCTGAATACCATGACCTCTGTCAGGTTTTCAGAAAAGACTGTGCCCTTTCACTGCCCCCACACAGACCCTATGATTGCACCTTTAAACTTCTTCCTAGCACCCTTCTTCCCACTCAAAAGCTTTATAATATCCTCTTGAAGCTGAAAAAAGAGGCTACGGAGAGCTACAGTAATGAGTGCTTCTCCACTAGCCTAATTCGTCCCTCCTCCCCTCCAGTGGGGGCCAGTTTCTTCTTTGTCAAGAAAGGATAACTCCCTGTGCATTTGTATTGATTATCAAGGAGCAATTGACAAAACTATTAAGAAAAAATATCTTCTCCCTCTGACTCTGCTTTTGGGCCACTGTATGACTACTTATTATTATTATTGAAACTTCATCTCAGGAATGCCTACATCTGTTTTCTATAAAGGACGTTAAATGAATAGAAAACTGCTTTTCAGACACACCTGGGGCACTTTGAATATCTGTTGATGCCTTTCGGCCGTACTGATATCCCTGTGTTTTTCCAAGCCCTAATCAATTATGGCTTAAAGGTCATGTTCAGAAGGTTTGTGCTCATCCATCTACATTACAATTTGATTTTCTTAAAGAACTAATGAACACGTGTAGCACACCACACTAGTTCTCCAGAGACAATTACAGAACGCAATGTTGGTAAAAACAGAGAAATGTGCTTTCCATGTCTTCACTATCTTTTCTGAGTTTGTAATTAAGAAAAGGCAAAATCAAAGCAGGTTAAGGAGGTCACTGAGTGGATCGTTCCTGCCACCTGGAGACAACTACAAAGATTTTTGGGCTTTTGCAAATCTTTTCTAGATGAGTCGTCAGAAACTACAATCGTGTAGCTGCCCCTTTGTCTTAGTGAACTTCTGTGCCTTTTGTGTGGTCCTCACCATCTGGTGCTGCCTTTAACAAGTCAAATGAAATGTTCTTCTGTGCAACAATTCTTCTGCATCCAGATCTTTATCTCTAGCTTGTACTGGAGGTTGATGCCTTGGATTCAGCAGTTGAGGCAGTCCTATGCCATAGCTCTACATCCAACCACAAGCTCCACCTATGCACCTTTTTCTCCTGCTGGTAGTCCTTCACTGAGATGAACTATGATTTGGGGAACTGTGAACTTCTGGCTGTGGTGTTAGTGCTATAAGAATAAGAGACATTCTTGTAGTGCTAACATTGGATGAGATAGCCATCTTAAAATTACAATGACAAAAATTACAAACAATTCATATCAAATACTTCAACCCCCTGGTTGAATAGCTCCACACAAGTTCTCCCTCAAGCCTGTAGACAACAAAACAGAAGTGGAAAACAGACACGCTTTAGATCTCATACATGTTTTCACACATCTGAAGGCTTACCAAGCTGGCAAAAAGCAATTGTTTTAGTGTATATTATTGTAGTGCATTTATTGTAAGTATTCTTAAACTTGATCCCTGTGTTTGTGTTTCCTCAATTGGTACAGAACTCAAACCATCCTGTAACAACTGGCTTACCAATAAAACATTGTTCTATTTTACACAGCGTGAAGTTTATTTAACCAATCCCATGTGATATTCTGAAGGTTAAAAATTTCCTTCATGGAATTAATCTGATCTTAATTAACCAGGTAAATTTTGGGTACGTATGTGTGCTGTACTGTAGTTTTCCACTGCATAATTGCAAAAGTGTAGTGTAAGGTGGGGATCACTGCTTGACTTTGTCTCCAGCTTCACAATATGGATTAATTTCCCAGCTTGTGTCATTAACATTTTATTATTTCTGGTGTTGAGCGAATTTGTGTAGTCCTACTTATACATTAACAGTTAACTTGACAAATTGTCTGTAGGTGTGAGTGAGTATGAATGTCTGTGACACGCGTAAGGGAAAAGTGGTAAGAAAAATGAATGGATGAATTTGTTGTAAAACAGTCATCCTCAAACGTTTTCTGACACCGTCCAACTGTTGACTTTGAACTGTAGGTTTAGGGGTGAAGTCTGGCTGTCCCTCCTTCAGCTGGGTACTATGACCTCTGTTTTTTCTGTGTTGTTTTTTTTTTGTTGACACACTTCACACATTAGGTATTCACTTACACACTAGAATAAACACGTTGGTTTATTTCATATAGTATCTCACACAGTAGGAGTTGGGACTGTGGGTCTGGCTGTACTGGGCCTGTTGTGGTGTGTCTCTGTAGCTCTGGATGTCCTCGTGACTTCAGGGATGAGCCAGACTTCTGTTGAAGGGTCCTGGAAATTGGTGGGATGCTTGCGGCATGATCCTGGCTCAACACAGAAAAACCTATGAGAGCCAATCTTCAGCATTGACTGGGGCCACTTGTGGTTCTTAGGAATCTACATCTGTCCTTTGAGCTCTGACTGGGTGTGTATAGAAAACAAACCACTACACTCTTCATTGGTGTTAATGTCTTTATGTCCCTGTTTTTCCTATTATTATGTTAAAAAACAACAAAAACATTCATGTTCAAAATGGTTCAGTTGTTGCTCTGCTTCACAATAAAGTGAATTAATTATTGATGAGAGTCTCCTGGCATAAACCGATCACTAAACCATGGTTGTTCTGGTTCTTTCCACTTGACAGTGAGCTGATGTTTCAGTGTGAATCTACAGGGTACTTAGTGAGAGCATACTTCCACCAAGCAATATTACAAATCCTATTATGGTGAAAAATCCTGGATCCAAACTGGTTTACAGATGGGTTTCAAAATCTCATCAGCCGTTCCCCTCATTACTGCCTACCTTTCCACCAAATTTAATTGAAACCTGTTAAAAAAACTCTTGCATTCTGCTTACCAACATCCACAGACAAACAAATTAACAGACGCCATCAGTCACATGACCTCCAAATTTTGCTGGCAGACAAGTATGTTGTCCAATTTGTGTTGTTGCCATAATCCCATTTGTGGGAGGAAAACATCATCTTCCTATATAATTCCTGTCCACAGGAAGTAATCTTCATTTCAATTCATGTTCATTTCAGAGTTTCATGACTGCTTTGAAACATTTTCATTCAGCTCATTTAATACTGAAATACACATTGTATGTTAATTTCCCACCTGAGGGATGCATTTGCATCTTGCATTTGGATGCAGATCATTTAGGCCAGCAAAGCACAATAACTGCATATATAGTTGGCAGAAGAAACAGCTTTAGTGGAAAACATTTCCAGCTGTGTGGAGGGACAGGATTCACAGCAGATAAAGGATTAGCTCTAAAGAGAGACTATTAAGTGAATAATAAGATGGGTGATTAGGCGCTGGTCTTGCTTACAGTAGCTAACGTGCGACACCAGCAGAGCACTGCATTAAATCATTGAGAATTAAACAGACCAATTATTGATTTATATCTTCACTCCCAATTATGCTTATAAGTAATTTCGGACTAATAGGTGTTGTCATATATGGTTTTGGCTGAATGTTACAGCTCTCACAGGCATCCATAGGGACAAAAATAATTGCTCCTTTGGTAAATAATATTTCTTTAGAAATGCCACAATGGTGGCTCCTTATACAAAGGAGGTTTGGTTCAGTGTTATTGTATTTTGTTCATTACTTCAGCACTGACCAACATTGCTGGCCAAGACCAAACATACATTTACATGGTTGAACTGACTGTCACCCTAAGTAGCTACAAATCACTGCATACATTTGAAAGTCATCACAAACTGTACAATAAAGAAGACCTATAAAAGCGAGCAGGTCTTTGATTAAAGCATTTAAAGCCCATACGCAGAGCAGGAGGAGAGCACATTCAGTGATTGTACTGGATTTTCATTGGCATTGTGTTGTAAAGGCTGAAATGCACACACTCCCACACAACACAGCAATGATGAACTGTGAGGTCCATAGTTTCTTTTTTAAGTTTCACAGTTATGTGCTTTCAGTTTTTTGCCTCTTAAAAAAATTTCTCAAAGTATTCTTTTGCGTTCCTTTTGACTTTTAAAGCCCAGAAGACGAAAAATAAATCTATGATATTTTTATGCTTTTTGAATGCTGATCTATGCACAATATGCTGTCCAGGTACACAGCAAAACTCCAAACCAAAGTAAATAAGAGCAATATCAATGTAATCAAAAGCTTATAGCACATTTCCCTGTAACGTACATCTAATAAACCTTCGTTCTGGCTCAGTTTCAGAGCTCTGTGAAATCCGATCAAATCTGTGTACAGTATGTCTGAGACGCTTACTTATAAAATATATGTGCTGCTTCACCGCTTGTTACCTCAGAGGGAGTCATGTAGGACACTTTCCCTCAATCTTCAAATGCGAATCTGTCTGGCTATTTGATTAATGCTGTAGCTGGGTGTGAGATCTAATTGTAAAAGCAGGCTAAACACTTACTCTGAGAAAGGAAGCGCTGCAAATCAGACCACTCCCTAGAGTGCTGAGGAAGAAAATTGGTTTAAAGATGAGACATAGGCTTGTGTACCAATGCAGGGCCATGTCATTTTTCTATCATTCTGTCTGTTTATCCTTCTGCATCTCTACTGCAGCAACTTTGATTCAAATGTTCACAAAAATTGGGAATGTGACACAGCTGTTCTCCTTTTTCCTGCACAGTGGATTAGCTATGCTTGTCCAGTGAGCACAGTGTCAGATCCTTGGGTCTGATTGTAACTGATGACGAGATATAAATCACCCTTGAATCGCAGCCCTGAGATGTCAGCCATTAAAATATAGCGCTGGGTACCTGGAATGCATATGAGATGATTGAAAATCAGCAATGCTGTGTGACACAGCTGGATTACTTTATGCATAGGTGCTCGACTGAATGTTTAATGTGTGGGTTTGTTGAATAACTGTCAGAAAGTGTTCTCAGTAAAGCAAATGATACTAACATTGGGGGAATCTGAACACATACAATGAGGAATATATATTTAATGTAATTCTCTCTCTGGGTTGTCGAACTTACTTCCACACACTTCCAAACTGGTAAATGCTGATCGACCAAGTCTCAAAACTGGATTTAGGTGCTTGCAAATGATCTGCTGGCCTTGACTGAAGACAACACCACGACACAAGGAAAAACCTCACAGCCACAAATCAGTCAAGTCGAAAGTCAATTCAAGAGCCAGCTTCAAAGCATTTTACATCTAATTACATCACATAAATTTTCCCAGAGCAGCACACATATGTTCACCACATCTATTTGCCATACAATGGCAGCAGCCTTCGCTGCAAGACTGGCAGAATTATGCTTTTCTTTTCTCCAGCTTGCATTGTGCAAGGAGTTCTTAACATAATTACCTATGACTGTACCACTGCTGATTTTATTATTTTTTACTGCCTTTTTTTGTAATTCCTTGAGAGCTTATTATAAAAGTGACTTCAAATGAAAAGATAAGATTCTTTTTAATGCTGGCACCATTTCACTGCATTACATTACATCCACTATATGTTTTTAGACTCGGTACGTCAGGAATACAAACCCAGGTCTTAAAAAGGGTCATTTAAGGATCTAGACTTTATTTACGTGGATTCGGGACTTATGCCATGAATAGTGGACATTATGATTTGTTTAATGGGATGACCAACTTGGTTATCCATCCAGCCAGTGTCTTGTAGATGAGATGACAGCAATTTCCGTGTCTTCAGCCACTTGTCTACCGTACAGGTCACAGGTCAGCTGGAGCCTATCCCAGCTGTCTGTGGGTGAGAGGTGGGGTACACCCCAGACAAGACGCCAGCTCATCATGCTGTGTTTAATATAAAAGGAAAAACAATACATTTTAAGGCTGCATTTGATGGCAATTGATTTTATTATTGTGATTTTCGCCTAGAATCAGGAATGGATAAAATTACTCTATTGGCGGATAATTATTCTGTATTTCAGGGAATTTCTGCAAGCCTTAGTTTACTGAAAAAAAGAAAATAAAAAGAAACACAAAAAGAGACAAAATATGTGCAGAAACAATACTAGCTTCAATAGAAATGTTTTATGACTGTACAATGATATTATATAAGACTGTAGCATGTTTATTATTAATAATATGAATAGCAGTGAGTGTTAATTAACCAATATACTGTGTGGCCTGTAGCATTGTTACGTTTTCTTTCAGCCATGGTTTTGTGGCTGTGTTGTACAGTATGATGTAATTTCATCAGTCACGATAATGAAGTGTTACCAAGTGACACATTATACATAAATTAATAACAATTAAATTGTTTCCTTCAAATTATTTTATTCCATTTTTCAATATAAGTGTAATCAATTTAATTAAACAATTGTACATCGCAAACAACTGTGATGCTTGTATTTAGACTCACTTTAAAGCTAAAGTAATAGCTCATTGCCTAGAAACGATGTGTAATGATAATGATGTGCATTTCCCTCATATTACAAAATAAAAAGGGGACAAGAAAAGGCCTTCATCAATCAACAGTCCAGAGCAATGGAGAGTGTGGAAAAGAGGTGAAGAAGCGTGTACAGATAGGATGGAACGGGTGGAGAAAAGTGTCAGGTGTGATGGGTGATAGAAGAGTTTCAGCTAAAATAAAAGGAAAGGTGTACAAAACTGTGGTGAGACCAGCGATGTTGTTTGGTCTAGAGACAGTGTCACTGAGGAAAAGACAGGAGGCAGAGCTGGAGGTAGCAGAGATGAAGATGCTGAGGTTCTCTCTGGGAGTGACCAGGAAGGACAGGATCAGGAATGAGTACATCAGAGGGACAGCACATGGTAGAGGTTTTGGAGATAAAGTCAGAGAGGCCAGACTGAGATGGTTTGGACATGTCCAGAGGAGAGATAGTGAATATATTGGTAGAAGGATGCTGAGTTTTGAACTGCCAGGCAGGAGGCCTAGAGGAAGACCAAAGAGGAGGTTTATGGATGTAATGAGGGAGGACATGAAGGTAGTTGATGTGAGAGAAGAGGATGCAGAAGACAGGGTTAGATGGGGGCAACTATTTCGCCATGGTGACCCCTGAAGGGAAAAGCTAAAATGAAAGGAAGAAGAAGGTGTACGCCTTGGGTGAATGTTTTATCTTTTGTCCAGGTTTTTATCTGATATAAATTTATATCAGATGATAACACCACCTGGAATTGGTTTTCACAATCACTTCAAATGATTTAAAATTAAAAAAATCTATTTCACAACACAAAGGTCTTAATGTGATTACTCAGCAATAAGAGCTGTGCTTCATGTACTGCTGAATTTCTTCTTTTCTTGGCTCGTCATTGGCAGACTCACTCCTATAAAGAACACTGGTCCTAAGACTCAGCAGTCACAGTAAAAATGTCTTGACCAGCCAACAGGGAAGGATTTTTACATTTTATTAGATGAGCAGGGGAGAGTGAAAGCCCCGTGGCTCATCACTAATTAGGCCTCTACGAAGAAAAGATAAATACATTTTCCCAAAGGACAATACTTCCATCAAACATTATAAGTGGGATACTGTGGCACCGTAAACCAGACACTGGCAGACCAATATACAATTCAGAACCTGACAACAATTACCAAATTTCCTGCTGGCCCTTAGGTAATTAACATTCTCCTAAATTCCCAGCTCTCAGTCTGGAGCTGAAAGGGACTTGTAGAATATTTTTCCCCCAGACTGCTACTGGCAAAAGAAATTATTAATGTGAGGATGTCATTATTAATGATCCCTTGGAAAGGTTAAACCCATAAGGTCAAGGGACCTAAAGACCTTCAAAAGGGATTAAATTCAACTCATTTACAGTTTCTGCTTACCACTGGTGTCACATAGACTAAGAAGCAGCTGAAAGTCCAGTGTTGTAATGGAACCAGCAGCATGTGTTTATTGCCAGTACTCTCTCACAGTTTTTTTTGGCAAATCCTCCAGAAGCTAATCTATACCTCTGTTTATGTAGAGTATACTGTAGGAGCCCATATCAGCCCATCTCACTCCTCCCGAAACAATCACTCCTTTTCCTTCTTCATCCAAGGTCCTCTAATTTTAAAATAATGTGAATCTCTGCCAAAAGAAAAAGTCTTCACTGATGAATCTGTCACACTTGATCTCTGGGATTGATAAAACTTCATCTCAGCAGTTTGACACAGCATAACACGAATGGGGACATGGAGGAAAGAGGACAAACTGGAACCAGCCACTGGATTAGGTTAGCTCTACTAACAACTAGTCTTAACAAATTTGGGTAACTTCAGGACTACAGTAATCATGTACAGTAAGACCATTACACAGTCATTACAGATCAGAAGTCTTAGCAGAATGTTATCCTATTTCTTCTTGATGGGTATTTTAATTATATGTGTGGCTACACATTTGTATGATGGCATCAGCAAAATTAAACACTTTTGTTTCTCTGCTGACTGCTGCTAGATTCAAAGTCATCTCATGTGTAAGTAAATAATTTGGAAAACATTCTGCATTAGAATATCTGTGAGTTTATTAGAGTATACTGTATATTAATACTGTATATAGTACTGTACTACTTTCAAGCCCCAAGGGAAAAGATCCTCCCTTTTTGTGTGAATTAAGAGTCTATGTATAAGTAAGCTCAATATCACAAAATCCTTGTCATTACATGTCACCACTGATGGTCTTGACAATAAAATCTCCTGCGGACACATTTATCGCCTTCATCCCACAATAGTACAAAGCAGTCAGACTGATCTTAAAGAGGTGCAATAACAACAGAGACAAACAAAGAAAATATTGGTATGCCTCAGTAGCAGCTGACTTGGTTCACAGATGAAAGGAAGTTTGGGTCATGGCAACGTAATGTGACTGCAACATCTCAAATTTAATAAAACACATATTTACATTATACTTGAGACCTACTCCTGCACTAATGACAGGGCAGTTATAATATAAGCCTCTTCCTGCACTTGCCAATTGTTGCTTTTGACTGATTACGTATTCAACTGTCACATTTGTCTAAAGTGACTGTTTACTTTGGTACTTAATAAAAGCTGAAGACCACTCTACCGTCTTTAGCTACAAGATAGACCCTAACGAGTCCTCCCCATGCTAATGCTTCCTCTTCTGCTTCAGTCAACACAGAGCATAGAAACACAAACTAATGTTTGTTTTAATAAAATATGACTTCAATGAATACATCAGTAGATTATAGGTCTAGCATTCAATATTTTTACTTCCTGCAGTTAGAGAAATATTGACTTAAGGACTTGCTCAGATAAAATCCTCAAGGTAGTACCACCTCATGCATTTCTGAGAGCACAAAAATTTCTGAAGTTTTCCATTTATTCCTTACACTTGAGAAATGCGCGTAAGCAGTGTCCTGATGTGGACCTCTACCATAGATGAATGTAAGAAAATGGATACTAATATTCCCTGAGAAAGCACATACGCTAAACAATGTATACGTAAGCATAAGAATTTCAAATTTAAACCAAAATTTTGTGATTTCTTTGGATTCTAGCCAGTTTTTAGTTTGTGAGGAGGAAATAAGGCCAGGCTTTTCCACGAATATTGTAGATTGATAACCCTTTATTGGTGCTATAATGTACAAACCAGAGTACAATGCACCACAGAATGAGATGTGTAAACAAAAATGTGCATGCTACCACTGGACTGTGAGATCTATGTTAACACAACATGCAAAATCACACAACACTAATGATGCCAGCAATAAAAACAAAAGCATATTTCACTGACCACTGAAGGCGCAGAGGGCTGCCAGTAAATGTTAAATCACCTGGGCATCATCCAGATTGCAGTCATTAGTGATCTAAGAGGTAATGTTTCTCCCAAAGGTCAGCTGGACCCCCGGCTATGCGACGAGCTGGTCCTTATGTGTCAACATGGCTTATTGATGTTAGGAGAAAAGGTTATTACAAGTTTAAAGGACAACTTGTAAAAAAATTGGATGTGTTGATAGAAACTTGATCTGTGTGAGTTTAAGGTCACGGAGCAGCATTTCTTGCACGTGCGTATTAGTTACTTCAGCCAGGGTCAGTCCTGAGGAGATGAACTCTCAGCCGAACAGACCTTAGGTTCAAAATTTTGTTTGTCTAATGCAGTTTCCTAGCACCCAAAAGTTAAAAAGGAGAAATCAATCTTGTTCCACGACTTACTCCACAAATTCATTTCTTGGGCATGACTAACCTCCTCTCATCTCACTTTGATTTTTCTGCAGCTTAACACAGAGTTGTTTTCATTCGTTCAAGTTTGACGAAATGTGTTACTTGCAGGCTAAACACAACATAGGACACCGTGACAGCACTGAACATATACTTGTCTAACATCTCTACAAGGTGTACGCCTTGGGTGAATGTTTCATCTTTTGTCCAAGTTTTTATCTTTCTACTACTTAACAGTGATCTTGTGAGATTGTAGGTTCTGGTTCACAGTTCACTATTAGGTGAGAGAGTGGTGCCATGGTTCAGGGAAGGGGGGGTTGGACTGATTCTACCGCTTTCCCTGTCAGACAAAATTAAGAGGCTATCTTGGTGTCCTCTGAATAAAAACTCAAGTGTCATAACTACAAAAACAAAACCAGGGTGGTCATTCTGAATACTTTTACATGTCATTGTACACTCTCTTCACAGGCTGATGAATTAAAAACCTAAGTGTGTATACGGTAAAACCTACTTCAATTTTGAAAATATTTAACTAACCAAGTCCTTGGGATATATACCAACAACATTTATACAGAATAACTTTGAGGTAAGGTAGATGAACTCTGCTGAAGACTGTAAAACAAGGTAAAGAAATAAAACACACTCAATTTAATTGTTTATTAGGATAAAGGCGGCACACAAATACAAGAAACATGTGCACTGTTAAGTCAGCTTTCAAATACAAAAAATCCACAGCAAAGTAGTTTGATATCACTCAAGATTCAAATCCAAACTACAATAAAGCTGGAAATGCTTGATTCTATAGAAAAGAAAAAAGATAAAAATCCACCTGTCCAAATCCTGCTACAGTCTACGGATGTCAAATGAACAAGGCTAAGATCAGCCCCAGGACCAATGCAGCGGGATTTCAAAGCTTTGCTGCACACCAATGCACCGCTATACAGGAGCACACTATGTATAGCTGGAAAACAACCTGAAAAAAACAAACTAATTACTGGTATAAATCACAGTTATCTGAAGCATAAAAACCTATCTCCTTTAATTTTTAATGCTCCAAAAACCTAAAATAATTTCTAGTTTCTCATTCTCATGTGCGAGGCATCAAATGTTGATTAGTGCTCAAGCTCAAGCACAAAGGAATCCAAACAATAGGAATCTTAGTAAGTGAAATTCCCTTCTCTCTTCTCACCCCATAAGGAATAGAGTGAAAACACATTTATTTCTCAGTTTGGACACAATCTCAGATAGTGGAAGTGTTTGGTCTCATTGACAGTAAATAAAACTTGTCAGCTTTACAGACCCGACTGAGGGATCAAGCCTTATTTGCCAAGACTAACCAGATCTGTGTGGCATGATACAGAAAACAGTCATGCAGTCAAACATAAGGCTGGAAAGAATTCTTTATCACCTTTGGCTTGCTGCATTACGTGAAAAATAATTTAAAAAACATCAAGAAATTTACAAGACGGCTAAATTTGACATTTACCAGTCCAAATGTTAAGGGAGGCATAATATAGTCTCTAAAGTCAGTTTGAAGCGTATTGTAAGTGTTCATAGTGGAATAACAATATATGTAAAACATGACAAAAATGTAGGCACCCATGGAAATGACATCACTTTGGTTCTTTAAAGCTGAACCATAACATACTAAAGTTAGCCCAGCACATCCAAAAGAACTTTACTTATTGCTTCAGTTAAAACAAGGCAGTTGAAAGATTGCATAGTTGATATTTGCGGTCCAGGTGGTATGTAGCCATAATCTAACTTTATAGTAGAAAACGCCAGAGTTCTCTCAGTATTACAGTAAGTCTGGTAAGAATACAAAACAGTCAAAATCCTTTTGGAATTTATTTTTAGAATATCAGCAAAATCCACTCCCTTTCCTCCCACGGACAGGAAAAGAAAATGTACAAAATGTTTTCCCTGTTTCCCCTCTAATTTGAGACAGTTAATGCTTCAGATTAGAGCTAATATGAATTTGTAGAATAGAAACAAGGCAGTGTAGAAATACATCATGAATTAAACAGGCAAGACATCAATGTAGATATTGAAAAAAAATAATAAACCCTTTACTTTTGGACAAAATCACGAGCTCTATCTATATATTAATTGGTCGATATCTTGCGCCCTCTTCAATGAACACCTAGATGCTATCCATGGCCTTAAACTCACTCAAAGCCTGCACAGGGTTGATATGCTTTTTCTGAGAGGACCTCTTGACTCTGTTGGTTTGGCCGTCATCCTGCTTCTCTCTCTTCACCAGAGGCTTCTTCTCAGGAGCTTTCATCCTCCAGGAGATTGCTGGCATGTTGAGGGCCTCCATGCCTTTGCTCTTCTGGTATTTGGTAGATGCAACATATGAGGCTTTGACGGTGGACACAACAGTGTTCATCAGGTTCTTTGCAGCCTGAATAAGTGACATAGCGCTGTCCAACTGCATTGATGGAGACAGGAGAGAGAATACCAGATAGTTTGATGTCGACAAAAATAAATGTAATTTCCCTTCAGAATTGGGGTCCACAAATGAATAGTTTTAGACAAATGCTCATTTTAGCTCAACAGAAAGCCAGAGAAGTTAGTCACTTGCCCCACTCAGAGGGAACTAATTTTAATTAATTTTACTGGTGACTCAGTGGTTAATGAACACTAACAAGGTTTTGTAAATGTTGCTCCTGCAGTGTTGTCTTTGGTAGACAAGGAAATGCAACACCTGATAAAAAGTTGTCTTTTCTGGCAGTGATGTTTCTGAAATCCATTTAATAGATATAAAATAAAAGCTGCATTTCAGCAACAAAAAAGATTCATAAAGTAATTACAACCAAGATCTTTTGTCAGTAATATAAATACTCTGAATTCTTTGGGTCAACGCCAAATAATATAATAAAAAGCAACCAATGTATTCTCTTGACTTAATTTGCTTTGTCAGGGGTAATTGGTGGTACCCTGTGGAGACCTCAAAGGACAAAAATGCAGTTCTATTTACATTAATATCTTACCAAAGGACACTGCTCTGTGACTTTGAAGGTACTGTGGGGCTCTTAAGCATAATGAATGTAAATAGTGCATGGATCCAAGGTTAAAATGACATCAAACTTACCCCGGAGACGACCAGCTCCCCTCCAAGGTTTTGCACCTCAGCTTTGACTTTGCTGCAGATGTTGAGCTGGTGGCAGTACAGGGCGATGCGCTGCAGGTAGGCCAGCAGGTCCTGTTTGCAGGTAGAGTCTGGGCACTGCAAGAGAGAACAACAGCATCTGTCAACTGATGTGTAAATCAGCATGTATATGAACAGTTCTAATAATACCTGCTAGCAGGTTGAATGATCAATCACTCCTCTCGTTAGCTGGCACTTAGCGAATATTGAACAGAGAATATTTATATGATTTTACAGATGCAATGATCTCACACTTTATCAAGATGAGTAAGCAGCATAATGGCAGGTAAGGTAGACACCCCCATGGAATGTACTCAGAGTCAAAATAACAAATGCACTCCCACAACCTGTGAGACTGATAACTCATCTTCAGAGGGTTACGAAGGACAAAGTCATACAAATTGCAATTTCTATTAAGAGGCTAACTTGGTGGTCCATCTTCTTTAAGGTGGTCATGGTCTAGAGAAGTCTTCCTGGAAACAAACATGCTTCCTCTAGCATTTCCAAAGGAGTCTGTTAGTTAATAACGGATGCTTTACATTTAAATCAGAATGCACTGCTCATTCAAAACCAATGCTGTCTCTCTATGATGTGCAAAAATGAACATGAAACTAATATATTGGTGGGTATTCAAAAAATATTAGAAGCAGCTGGTAACGTGTAGCTGAAGCATTAGCATCATCTCTCAGCCTTTGAGCTGAGTACTTGTAGACTCACCCAATAACAATACACAGGGAGTGAGATCACACTACAGGTCAAAAACTTGAACAGGTCAGATGACGTCCTCTGACTCTTTCCTCCCCTGTGTCATTGATATAAAACAACCTGCACATGTTTTTGCACTTTGTCTGCATTCACACAAAATCCAGAACTTTTGCTTCTCCTTGAGTGGCTCTGCTGAGGTGTGGACTTCTTTTATGCGTTAAAAAGAAGCTGCATTGAAACAATAACAAATATTTTTATTATATACTATATATCAGCTGTGCTGACTTTAAGTGAAGGGAAAAGGCAGGAGGGACGTAATACCAATCTTTTAACTGATGGGCTCTCTGCAGGACATTGCTAGTAAGTCCAGAACAAGAAATTCCAGCAAGTTTGGGTAAACAACATAAACATGGCTGTAAGTGGATAAAAAACAAGAGTAGATACCACTCAGTAATGTCACTACAACTGTTATAAAGAACTAATACACGAAAGAAAGAAATAATGGTCCTGGCTTTTTTATATGTAAAACCCTTTTGGCTGCTGACAACAGAATGGGACTCTTGAGTGCATTCACTCAACGGAATCGCAGAGGCATGCAGCCGCACAATTGTGCTCATTCATATAAAGCATCCATCAGATCAATAACAAAACAAGGACATGTCCTTCCACTCTAATTAAAGAAACTCTTCATATGCATGAACAGAAAACTAAAGGTAAGAAAAACAAAACACAAGTAAACACTAATGTCTTTTGCTTTTGAAAGCCTCCCAGATGTCGTTTGACTATTACAGTGACAAAGTTCTACACCATCTACTCCAGATTAATAGGAAGATAGACCGAGAATGGAAATGTAAGAGGTGACATTTTATTAAGGAATGTTATATGCAAGGGGAGGCGAGGGGAAGCACTGAAGGGGATGATCACACAGAAGAGTTTATACATGGCTGAGAGAATGGAGAAAATGGGGGAGGGAGGGAGTTAAAAGTGAGGAAATAAGGAGAGGAAAAAAAAGTAGTTGGAGAAAAGGCGTTGATGACGAGTGAGCCAGAGGGGGAACAGTGGAGGAGTACATAAGGGGGAGGAATCCAACTGGGGGAATCGTACGTAGACAGGGGGATTCAACTGTAGCTGGGAGGTTGTGTGTGTGTGTGTGTGTGTGTGTGTGTGCGTGCATGCGTGTGTCTGTGTGTGTGCGTGCGTGCACGTGCCTGTGCATACACACATGCTATAAGCAAAGACCTTCAATGAGGCTAAATGCAGCAGCCATGCTAATGAGAACTTGGGGATGTATTCAGATGTCTGAGAGCAGGGCACTGTGAAAGCATCACTTGTGTTCATACTCGGCTCAGCTGCTGGCTTCACTTAGGAAGCACTCAGGAAATTCTGAGGCTGGTCTGACTGTAACACATGAATAAGTTGCAGAAAGACAAAAAATTTAGCAATGCAAACAGTGTGACCTGATGTTTTAGAGACTTAATCATCTACGCTCACTGGGTAACATTAATGTTTCTGGAAACCACATTGAGTCAAGTAAAGATCAAGACACAATGGCTCTCCCCCTTAATACTAAATTGCATCAGTTATACATAAACAAATTGTTCAATCTATGCATGGATTTATCTGTTTGAGTTTGTGTAAATCACATCAACTCAAACTATTAACAATTTAATTTCCATTTTACGTGACAAAATTTGAATGGGAATGAAAGGGAAAGTGATGCCCTGTCCTACGGAGTGATGACATTGTTTAATTGTGATTTGAAGAACTGGAATAAATCATTGTATTATTTTTTTAATCTCCATTTTTTCCTGAATAATGCTGTAAAACATTCCTTGTCTTTTCACATGCTGTGTGGTCAGTTGTGAACTTTGACAGTTGACCTTGATTGGTTAGCTCCTATTGAGAAATGGCTGAACAGGAAAGAAGGCACTGGAGACTCCATTACCCAACCTTGGATATTGTTTCAAGGCAAACACACAGTAAAGGTGAGTAACCTTTTCTTTTCTAAATACAAAAAAAAAGAAGAAGCTAGCAGTACATGAACAAATGTCAGTGATTCATGTGAATTTGATCAAGCCTTCTCACTGCTGACTTTAAAGGGATGTTTTTCCTTTAATGATATTATGTGATACTGGTGTGTCCATAGCCCGTGTATTATGAGCAGAGGCTAAAGGTACAGTCAGTCAGTACAGTTTAATTATATAGAATACATATTTAATTCACGCATGATACACCAGTAAAATGTACTTAAGGCATTTTTGGAGAAACATTGGCTGGATTTGTTATTACATTTTCCCATTGCTCCAATTAACACTGATTGTAGGGGGAGCTCTTTCCAGGGTGCTACAACGTACTTTGCTGCTAGTCAAAAAAAAACCTCGAAGCCAAACCTTCTGCTACTCTTCCTTACTGCAACATAATGATTTTTATTTAGTGTACATAATACACCGAGTATGATAAACTATCTCATACAATGCCAGTGGGGAAAAAAATAAACTACCTGCTACTAATTTCCACATAAAGGTAAAATAGCAATATTAAACTAGGATCAAAGGGTAGAGGATTATTATTCTAATTTGCTAATGGATTCTAAGTAACAATGTGACTTTTAGTGTATTCCATATTTGTGCAAGATGTCACACACCCGAGTTTTACGTGTGCACAACTCTTTATTGAAGCCTACTAGAAAATAGGAAAAATATGTATAAACTTGACAATTCACATCCCACAGAGTGAAAAATGGACAGAAATATAATAAAACTAACAAAGCCTGATGTAAAACAAAAGAATTTTACCATTCTACGTGTTGGGTAATGTCCATCATATGAATGAGGATCAGGAAGGTCATATCCCATTATGGGAAATGCCATGCAGTTTTACAGAATTCATTATGCAGAGAAAGAAAAAGGCACAGCTCCTGTACTAGCGCTGCCCAGCACTGACATTTCAGGACACATCACCCAAAGGAAATTCCAATTTCCAATATTCACTGACACGGCAGCATTCTAATGTAGTGCTGCCAGCAAACTGTCGGGGAGTGTCATAGGGCAGTGAACACAACAATCTTTTCTGATATGCTTTGCTAATCAGTCCCTTTCTGTCAGGAGAAAATTGATACTCCCAGTGTTCAATGTTTATTTCTTTAGTGTTGATTTCTTTAATTCAATGTTTTTATCTTTTCCTCTATACTAAAACCTTTTATAGAGACAAAGTATAAGAAAAGTTGTTGCTGAAACTATACAGATTATTATACTGATTAACTATTCACTATAAATCATCCCATATCATAACATATTGACAGCAGAATCTGTTCTCCTGCCAAAGACAAAAGACAAACTCTAGCAAACATAAAGTTAGTTTAGACAAGCTTCACTGTGGTGTGGCAGCTAGAGCTTTATTACTCAAAAGAGAAGGTCACAAACAAACAAATCAAAACCTTACATCCAAATGCAACATTTTAGATCGGTCAGCCTGATTCTCAACGTGGCATTACTCCTCTGACATACAAAACATTTATCAGGGGGAAGAAGAACGAAGAATAAATCAATACAATTGTTTATCTGTTTGTGTGGCAGAGGATTTAAGGTAACTGTACATAATCTGAGAAAGGACCTTCAGGACGAGAAACCATGAACATTAATCTGACATTACACCAAAAAATCTGCCATGGAGGTTGCACAGATCCAGAGATATACAGTATTTTCTGCACTAAAAGGTGCACTGGAGGACACACCTTTAATTAATTGCTTATTTTATAATTTATCTCAAATATAAGGCGCATGTAATAAAAACAATTTAAAAGACTTTAAAAACTAGTGGCTGTAGTTGCGATATCCGTCCACTAGTTAGAGCATTCATGACTGTGAGTACCTTTAATCAACTGTGATCAGCCCCTATTATGTCAAAGAGGCCGTTATGAGCCTCATCAATGCAACCTGATCACTTGATCACTTTGCCATCTTAGAAAGAAGTCAACACACGTGGGTTTTACCCTTAGCTGGTGAGATTTACTCATAAAAGAACTACAAAATACTGTAGTACAAATTTGTATAAAAAACTTAGTCAAATTAGATTTTATTTCTATAGCTATCAGTGACGTGTGGTGAGGTTCACAGAGGTAAGAGCCAGACAAAGTGGTGTATTTGCCACTCTGTCTGGTAAAATACGCCATATTAAAAAAACTGATATTAAAAACTGGTTAAATTCATTACAAGGGGACCACTCAGTTTGAACAGGGTGGATTATTTCCTGATCTGAAGTTTGAAACATATTTACACTCCGACATTCGTCTTTGTTTATTAATTATTGTTTCAATCGATCAGTAGTCCAGTCGGACATGAGGTGCAGCTATTTGCTGCTGTGTGTCCTAAACAATTTTTAACCAGTTTTTCATGTCAAGCTGCTAATTTACTGGCAAATGCGACGCTCTGTTTTACTCAGAACTGACTTTAACGTCGGTGTCTCACCGTGAATCTCACAGCACTTCGCTGCAGACAGAATACACAAGCCTAAATGCCCCCCCCCACACACACACACACACATACACACACACACACATCAACTACTACAATCAATTGCAGCACACCAGACACCTTTGTCTAGCAGTGACTCAGCAAAGGCTGGAAGTTCCGCTTTGAGGGTCTTTCATTCACCTTTATGCCAGTTTCTCCGTGTGTTTCCACAAACTAATAGAATGGGCGGTCACTAGATACAGCACTGACACTCGACAATGGCATTTTTTAGACCAATTAAGTTTAAAGTGGGTTATTTCTGGCGCTACAATAGTTGGGAAATACTGAGATCAGTCAGTCAAACTTCATTAATAGAATTGTTGAAAATTCCCTATGTTTTGATACGTTATCGTAGCCAGGCACCGGTGCTCTCCGCGGGCTGCTCTGCTTCTGCCGTCAGACAGCAGGTCAGTGAGTGCCGGCACTTGGGCGACGCCCCTTGACTACCGTTGTTAGGGGGCGTAGTACAGCCAGTGTCTCGTTAGGATGCTCTCCGGTGGCGTAGTGCAACATGACTGCTGGCCAGACTGACGGCTTTCTTTTCAGCGATTGTATTTTTAACCAATATTAATATTAATCCACATATAAGGCGCATCGGATTATAAAACGCACTGCGGGTTTATGAGAAAATTATAGGCTTTTTGGTGTGCCATATAGTGCGGAAAATACTGTAAATTACAATGAACTGAAACCCATTAGCAAAAACTGACTGACATATCTGGGGTAGTTTGAGAACATACCAAAAACAAAGCACAAAGAATCATTCTGGTACTTAAGGTGAAAACTGAAATAATAGGTAAGCTGGAGGCTAAATGATAGTAATAGTGTGATTTTTTTTCCTGATCAATGGGGGGGGAAAGTAATACATCCACTGGATGACGGTTAACTCCTGTACACCTCAAAATGGTGGCAACATAAAATAACAGTAGCTCCAAAAATAAAGGACACAACCCTAGAAATAGGAGAAATCAAATGTTATTCATAATTCTGGTTAGCTTTAAACATTTAAAATACACCCGGGGAGAAGATAATTACAGGCATGTATCCACAGGGGAAAATTTACCTCTCATCCCAAAACACCTAGGTTGAAATTAGAATCAAGCAGCCCCTCTATGGTAAGTTAACCTGGCACTTCAAACAATGTATTAAAATACTTAAAATTTAATCGAAGAAGAGGGAAAAGAGGAAACTACCCATACTCCTCTGGAATAAAAGTCAAGAAATCCATCATTAATTATTCCCTGCAGGGTTGAGACAGCTATAACTACATTTCCCACTCTGAATTTTTTAAAAATCTTTATTTCACTTGTGCCCTTCTCGCCATGCAGACAGCTCACACACTGGCCAGATATGTAATGGCCTTATCCCTATGGTACGCACTGCATGAATATGATATTGTGTTTATTGTCAGAAATCTAGAAGGCACATTCTAACAAAACCAATTAGTTAAGTACACCACGAGTGTATACAACAGGTGGTGAATAAAATGGTCACACGATTGAAAAGTCAAGGAAGAACAATACTTCAAACCACTGATGGAAGCGGGAAAAAATATTTGAAAAATCTCTTCATAAAGCTGAGTGTATTACCATTTTCCATGTGCAACCTTATTAATGGGCCTGACCGTTAATGTGCTGTAGATTAGATTTTGCCCGTCTGTTACCGATTTTGTTACTCGATTGCTAAATATACATCTGCCATAGACTACCGCATCAGTCAAGATCCATTCCAAACTGAGCGATGATAGCCAGATTTCCTGTCCTTATTGCATCTGCTAAAGAGATTCTCCACATTTGGTAGGGCAAATTTAATCACACTGTCACTTGGGAGTGTTAATGTGACATTGAAGCAGACTGGGAGTTTTAGTATGACAGGAGAAAATCAAGCTGGGGACAAGCCAAAATGATGCTCTAAAAAGGTAACCACAGGGACCAATTAAATGGCCTTCATCAACTTTTAATGTTAAGGCTGCACTTGTCAGTCTGGTGGATTTGAGAGCAAAAGTGATATCATGGCTGCTACAGCTTAGGAAGGTACAAATAGGGGTGTTAAATCATCAACAATTTAAAATTATTTGGCTAAAACCTACTTTTGAGTCTGTTAAAATCTCATTACTACATGTCATGACTTGTAGAAAAATCATAGTATTAAAAGATGTGGACAGAGTGGTAAAACATGATTGTACTATAAGATATGTTGTGGAAAAGATGACAACAAAAATTACTGTAAAATCAACAATATCAAAATCCAGAACAATATGTCCGGGGCTTGGGCATGACAACTTTGAAACACTTTCAATGGAAAAATCACAACTGTTCATTGCCGTTATTAGAAGAGTAGTTTAGTGAAGCTAGATAAAAACTTTTTTATATGTCAAATATTTATTAGAAATTAATCATTGGCGTTTCAGAGCTTCTGTGTTTGAAATAGGGCTGTCACGATTAGACTATTAAAATCGTCGACAACTAATTTAATAGTTGACGCCTCGTTTTGTTTTGTTTTGTTTTTAATCTTTGTTTTTCTCTCAAAACTGCTGCGGCACCTCCTCGGCCGCGCCTGCCTTTCTGTCTTTGACACACCTGTGCAGTAGAGGTAATCGGGGCCAGCCGTGATGTCACTGGAAGTTATACCAGAGGGGCTCTGGTGTCATGGCTACCCGGCGGCACCAGAGCTCAAAAGTGTGGGAGCATTTTACGAAAACAAAAGAGAAAAGTGTGCAATGCAATATCTGCAAAACAGAAGTTGCCTTCCACGGCAGCACAACTGCGATGTTCGCGCACCTGAAAAGGAAGCAGGTTGTGGCAACGATGAAGAGGGACCGTCGTCTCGGTCAGCTAACTGGGTAGTTAGTGGCTAATATTAGCGTAAACAGAGCTAACTTACCACTTACTCATATAGCTGTAAACGTTAACATTAGCGATGGCGATTTGATTCATTAGCTGCCCTTAGCACACATATTTCATATGTTTTCTGTAACGCTACAACAGTGATATGTTTGAATAGGAAATGTGGTAACGCTAATGTTTTCTAACGTGATGTTTCAGGTGCTAAAAAAGTAGGTTCTACTTCAATGGACGGCTTTGTTACAAAGCCAGCTACATGCACACCTCAGCAAGCAAACGTCCTGACCGAGTCCATACTGAACATGTTGGTGACGGACAGCATCGGAGCGGATTTTCTCTGCAGCAGGGAACATCTTCTCTCCAAAGAGAGCAAGCCTTTCTCCAAGACATGTAGAAATGCTAACTTTCCTGGCTATGAACAAGACCCTTGTGCAGTTTGGGATTGCATAGAGTCAGAGTGTAGTAAAGTTGAATACAGTTGTGTGCACTGAGCACCAAAATGCACTTTTGTTATATTTGAGTCAGCGAGACCAAAATTGTAATAATTCCTTAGTTACAGGTGCCTACCTCATTGTTGCTATGTTTGATGCCAAAGACAAATTAAGGAAAGAAAAAAACTAAAAAATAAACCTGAAGTATTTATTTTTGTGTTGTTTAGGCAAGGGCCTGTTCCTTATTTTACTCAGCTGTTTGCACTTTATGTTACGCAGTTAAATGTTTGTTGCTACAAGCATATTTCATTAAAGGTTTAATGAACTATCATCTTAATTGTCTTTATTTTTAGTTAGCATATGCCTTAAACACTTAAAGCTGAAAAGTATTGATGGTTATATAAGAGCAGCTTCATGCTGGTGTGATAAGCTGTATGTTTTACCTTCAATCTACGTATGATCTGATTAGTCGACTAATCGAAAAAATAATCGGTGATTTGTCGACTATCAAAATAATCGTTTGTGGCAGCCCTAGTTTGAAACATTGGAAATCTGGCTGTGACCCAGAACAGATGAAGAGGGTCAAGTGCAATAAGCCTGCACTTTACAGAATTGAGTAGAACAGTCACGTTATTCTACTACAATTATATACAGTATAGTGTATTTATATATTTCATGTAAAAAGAACCTTATTTGTGGGAACATCTTCCAATGAACTGAAATCTAGCATTGTGCAAAAAATGCATTTACTGAGTCATCCTCTCCTTTGTTTTAGGTCGTTCTGCATAGTCAGTATTGGCTCTTGCCTAAAAAAATCATCCCTAAACAGCAGAGGTGGACTTTGTCATCAGCTGTCCTCTACATACAATGCATGTTGTTTTGGGTTACCAAATCTCATTTGTATAAATGTTATTTATTGATAACATAATAATGAAGTAATTCCTGAGATGTTATCATACTGTGAAAATCTTGCAACCCTTTTCATAAAACCATCCAAAAGGCTGTTTTCTGTGTTCCATGGGGTGTCATCTTGAGGAGCTCAAAAAATGTCACAATACAGAGCATTGAATTCTCTCAGGTAAATGCCTCTAAAAGCAATTGCATGGAATAATTTCTAAACCAGAAAATAAGATGAGCTCCGTTTAGTGGGACTGGATTGCAGTTGGCTCAGGTCTGACCCTTGAACTGCTGAGCTGAGAATTTGTGGAATCTCTGGGTGATTCTACCACTGCAGAGGGTAATTTACAGCCCCGTCTGCTGTAAAACGTTGACTTCCAGAGCTACGATTAAACTGCAACCAGAACACAGCCCTTGGATCAGCATAAATCTCAACTGATCGAATGCAAATTGGAATAACATGGGATGTATGTCAGTATACATCATGAGAATAAAACTTTCACAACAAACACATATGCCCATTCTCTCAACATGCAAGCCTCATTTTATGTGCCTGTGCTTGTATGTACTTATGTGGTGGGCAGGCAAGCAGCGGAAATTTATGGGTTGCATAGCGGCTAACACATTTACATTATAAATCTCAATTACACTACATTATTTGTTTACCAGTCAACTCAGATAGAATTCTCATAAGTTGCCCAGCAGAGAAGGATCATAAATTCTTAATAAACTGCAGTGCAGACCTTTGTACGGTACTGACCTAAATACAGCAGCTCATGTCTGCAATACACTCATTTCTTTAAAATTTAATGAGGTTCTATTACACATATTTAGATTTTTTTTCAGAAACCACAAACTAGACTGTGTTGTGTTCAGATGGGCAGGTAGACAATCACTGACCAAAAACATGACGTGAAACAATCTTGTGGAAGAAAATGTGGGACAAGATCCTATGTTTCAGACCATCTGGCAATGTGCTACATATGAGAGGTAAACCCTTGTAGGCACTCCAGGCCAGAGGTACAGAACACAAGTGATTAATATGCCTAGATTAATGAGCAGTTGCAAAATAGACTTTTATCCTGATTCTTAGTATGCATGCCTCCGATTGGTGATTCACCAAAACATTGCTGCTGAAGTATAAACAGACCACACTCGCATGCCCTTCTTTTTCTATAAGTGTGCCTGTGGCATATCCTGTTTAGTTAGAGACACAACCCTAAATATAAACTATATGTATAAATAAATAAAGAGTTAATAAGCACCTGGCAATTATACTGCTAATTAAAAGGCGAAGCACTCTTAATAGCTTCATCTCTCAGGAGGGATGTTCATCTCCCCATACAAATGGACTCACTATTTCTCCCTACCTACACCTTCTGTCCATCATTTTCCCCTCTATGCCATGAACATCCCTAAGAAGTGAGTTTTGCCTAGTCTGCTTGTGTTTTGTTGTCTGTTGAGAGTGTCAGGCGGATAAGGACAGCTGGATGAGTTCAGAGGCTAGAGGAGTCCATACTCTTGGCACAGACTTGTGTTCCAACAGCCAAAACGCTTCATTTCTTCATACTCTGAGTGCTTCATATCCTAAAATTCCCAAATAGTGTATATAGACACAACATACACAGAGGGAAAGATAAAGAAATGAGTACTTACAAATAGATGGGGATGTGAGAATAAAATAGCCACTGCAATTTAACACATTCTTATGTATTTACAGAGATGCAGGGCTGTCAACAGATGTGTTGATGTGATGCACACACACACACCTGTTTTCTTTGGGGATAACACTGTTTACACACACACACACACACACACACACACACACACACACACACACACACACACACACACACACACACACCTGTTTTCTTTGGGGATAACACTGTTTTCATTAAAGTGAATGAGCATCTTCAACAGCAGTAGTGAGGCATAAAAAGTCATTACCTATTAAGATTACTCGGATGCAATCAGTTCAAAACGGATCAGACTTATCTTTGTGATCAACAGGGGTCTGTAATACAATGGATCTGAGGGCACCTTCAATAAAATATCAGACATGTCGAGGCTAGGAGCTCATTATATCACACTATGACAGATGAATGCAGATATTTCCAGTACACATAGGGATAAGTGAAAGCCTTCATTGGCTACCAACAGATTAGATACTTGAGTCATATCTTAAAGAAAGCTTTCAACATTAAGAACCAATGTTTTGCCCAAATAAGCTGATGTGGAATGTACTTCACACGTGCCCCAGCAGCAGCATCTCTCTTCTCATTACAAACACAACTGCTAGAAGAACCATAAGACTCGCATCACTCTGGCCCCCACAAATTTTTACCAGATACAGTAGTAGCCCCAAATGGTTTTGCCCCTTAGGATATTTTCCTGATAAAACTGTACATTAAAATGTTTCAAGCCTGAGGAGGACATAATGTTGACATCAACATATGAAAGTAACTTGATATGATAAAAAATAAAAACAGCTAAAGGCACCTCTTCAGTCTCTAAAAGGCATGTGTTAAATAAATTTCATTTGTTTCAAACAGCCATGATGACTGACAACAACCTTATCTGGAACTACATTTGTAGTCCATTTGTATAATATTGTCAAATTGCATGAGGTATACAGAATGTACTATACTGTAGTTTCAAGGCATCAAATACGTGAAATATTATTTTTAAATATGTCTAGAAACCAAACGATTACATATGGAGGGACAGATGTACAGACACATTTATTTGTTCCCAAACTGTATGTTGGGTGATAAAAAGCTATGACCTAACAGCTTCCTGGAGCATACAGTACATAAACTGCATAAACGTAAAAATCAACCCATCTGTTCTTGACAATACATAACATTAAAATGTGTGTATGTTGTAGTCTGCCTTAACACATACAAGTTGAATGATCTCATTACTTAACAAAGAGGTTTTGTGCTGTTGTGATGTTTTGCCGCCGCATCATAAAATATGTCAACAAAACAATAACACTAGAGACTGTCAAATGCCTCCAACATTATCGAAGCTGAAATCTTAAAGCAAACATCTTCAGTCATCGCACGCCTTTCAGAGCATGTATTGTTGGATAGAAGTGGAAAGACCCACAGCTGTTACATCGAAATGCAGGAAATGTCTTTACAGTACAACCTCAATCTGACAATCCTGTCTGGTTGCAAACATCCCAAACACAATCTTCCATGATTTAACAACAAAATGTATACATACTACAGTCACTAAGGCAATAAGTCGTTGCCTAAGACAGCCCATGAATAAGTTGGAGTATAAATCATGTACAGTCTCTCCCAGAGGTGTGGTACAGTGCAAGTATTTAAGTGAAATATGTGACCATGGAGATAATTGAATGTGTTTCCCTATGCCAAGGACCACTGTCTCCAGGGAAAGGGATAGATGTGGAAAGATGATGGATTTGGGAATTGGGGAGTGGGACATGGAAAGACGAGAGAGAGGGCGATGATGTCTGATCCGGAATAAAACTGGTGAAGACGGGTGGCTTTTGTCTCATGAATAGCACAAACCATAGTGGTTGTTAACATCTGACAGGCGGTGCCATGGCAGCATTTTACTTGGGTTTGTGCCACTGGCATAAAAAGCATATCTGCGAGACAAAATTACATGTTTGGAATGTTTTCTGAAACATATCTTCAAATAAGATTAGGAATGTTCCAAAAAATAAAAGATTTTGAGCTGTAGTAACCTTTTATACAATAAATGAATCTGGTAGCACACAATGTTATTTTCTTTTACAAAACAGCAGGCAAGTCATTCAATTGAATGATAAAAAAATTAAATGTTAATAGTGTTACAAGTTAATAAGGTATGCATTGTTGTTTTCTCGCAATCTAAATAAATAAAACAAAGCACTATCCGACCTTTTACATCTCTACTTCACAGCAGGGAAGTAAAACTAATCCGAGACAGGTATTTACCAGTTAATCATAGTCTATTGCAGAGGCATTCAATTAAAGAGATGCCTCTGCAAGGTCCGGTTCTAAGAATTTCCTCGAAGTAAAAGGTCCGAACTCAAGCCCAGTTTGTGTCTTATAGCCGGCCCATATGTCCACATTATCATTTATTATCAATTTTCAATGCAGGATATGGTTAACTGAGGGCACAGATAGCTCTTTTACCTCACCATAAATAAAAGTAGACCCAGGCAAATAAATTTGAAACCTTTATGTTAGATTGAAGAACACACAAACCTCAGAATTGAAAATAAATTAAAGACGTCTCGGTCTAAAGAACTGAAGGCTGAAACTTCAAGTAAAAAAACATTAACATGTTCAGATGGCATGAATAAAAACTGGCCCTTTCAGGGGAAAAATGCAAACAGAACTTTCTTCATGAGAGAAAGGGGCATGTGGCCTGCCAGTAATTTACTTGTGCACAAGGTGTGCACATAGCACACCTTGACTGTTTTGGAAAGCTCCCACTGTTGGGCACAGCCCCCCTCTCTTTTCCCACCATGACAAGGTGGTGGAAAAAGAGAGGGTTGTGTTCTCTGTCGTCTGTGGTGACAGAACATCCGCTTCAGATCTGTGTCCCTCTTTGTCAGCATCTTATTGCTGCATAGATGTCCTCTCCTCTTGTGTGTATTAGTGGTGTTACACCCAGCAAAGAGCTCCTTGTCTTTGTGAAGGAACCTGACACACACTAAAGCTGGACATTACCAGTAACATCTGTAGACTCATCAATGGCCACACATATGCATGAATAGCTGCATCAAGCTGTTAATATTTCTGATTTTCTGGTTGCTGTTGACATCGGGATTTGTTTGATATTTTCATTTCATATTTTCGTTTTCCCTCAGATGTCTCAACAACAGCGTTTAAGCACTTCTTCACAACTGTCTCATCACTAAAAGATTTTTATGTTGCCACAAAAACCCACTATGTCTTTATTGAACATTCTTTTGCATTTTGCTCGGTAAATTTGCCCTCAGCTCGGACTTCAGGAGATAACTTTTCTAAAAAGCTCTGTGCTTTGTTTCATATTGGCTCTTCACGTTACCATTTTTAATTAATGATACGTGTTCAGACTATATGAGACATGATGGTTTTGAACTGCCTGACAGAGGAATAAACATAAATTTCGTCCACGTATTGATAACCAGTGGTTTTCCTCATTAACCTCCCTTCGTTTGGAGCTATTCTGTTTTCACAGTCTCCTTTCCTCTGTGCTTCACTGTAGCGGTAAAGTCACAGCGGCAGCAAGCTGTGTCACTTTCAGGTGCGCTGACAGAGTAGGGTAAAGACACGATCTGATTGGCTGAACTGAGTGGCGCTACTACCATATTAACTGGAGGAGCCGCGACCGCCGTCTGTAGCCGCAACCATCAGAAAAAATACTCCCAAGAAAATCTACTCTCGTGAATTTATCATGGAGTGGTCAAGGGTCCGGACAGAACCATCACGCGGTCCTGACCGCGGTCCGCCATTTGGTGACCCCTGGTCTACTGCAATGTTTATTCACAGAAAATTAATTTTTTGTCATTTGTTTTGCTTGGGCCTAATTTACTGGCCCTTTATAAAGTAAATGCAGCACTTCTGATTGTAAAAATGGTTGTTAGCACAAAGGTGCAGCCTCCATCAAGCCTTTTGGGACAGAGCTTCATTAACGACTCACATTGTCAGCAATGGTGCGGCCCAGCTTGTCCATTCTTGATCCTGCCTCGGCAATTTTCTTGGCAGCACTGATGACATCAGACGTATTCTTCAGTGGCCCTTTCCCCCTAGAGAGAAAACAGGAAACATCAGTCACTGTTGCTGATCTACTGCAGACTCATTTAATATGCAGGAGCAGCAACTCAGCCAGGCAATGGCTGTTTGTTTTGGAGACTTGTTTTTACTACCAGTCAAACACAACTATGGATAGGGAGGTGTTACTTTATAAGAATAGATCACAAACATTCACAAATTCATATGCAACACAAATAAACTCAGTCATCAGTTGATTTTGTCAGAGAAGAACATAACAAACAGAACATGACAAATCAGGCAAACCAATAAAATGGTTTTTAACCTTATTATTCAACTTAAATTATTTATACGGTTTTAAGAAATTACAGAGACTCTGATAACGTGCATTTTTATTAAATGGGAGAATTTTTATAAACAAAAGAAATATCAATTTAAGTAGCTTAATTACAAATTTCACGAGTCATTCACTGCCTAACACAATAAAAACTTTCATTTCATTTTGGTTCATTCTGTTTTTATTTTTATCAGCTTTGAAATATTCGTTGAAGGGTAAAGGAAATCTGACTTAAAATTCAGTTTGAAGCCTGTTGTTAAATCAGAACTTTTGCTTTTCAAACACTCTTCATTTGTATGGTCATTTTCATCCAGGTGTGGAACTACAAAGGAGAACCAAAGGGAACAAAAGTGGCAGACTGATAAGTGCACAAGCCAATTAAAACAGCTTTGGTCACTGTCCTGATATAAAACAAAAAAGCCATTCTTCCCCTTCTAAAACCATACAAGGTCCATTCCAACAAGGGTCAGCCATACTCTGACCTAACTCACTGTAAGCTTGTCAGCGATTTGCCTTTTTTTCTGCCCCCCCCAAAGGGAATCTGTCACACAGTTGGCAAGAGGCACAAATTAGATTCAAAGCTGCTCTCTCCAGGCTAAAAATGAGCCATCCAACCCAGAACAGATGGAATTTTGTGTTCCATCCTCTCGCTGCTTCTTCCCTCTGCTACCATCTACAGCTCCTCCCTATTTTACTTTCCCTTGCTGCTCTGCTGTACAGCAAGCCAGGGTCCTTGTAGAAGAGGCCACACATTACAGCACAGATTGGCTGCTCTCTGGGGACAAGTCATACCCTGGGGACAACATTGGAGGCATTGTAAGGTTGTGGGTTATTCACTGGGTCACATCATGATAGACAACCTCAACAGTCAATTATTTATCTGTAATGACTGATTTCATTTTTTACATCTAACGCTTTGTTCATCACAAATAAAGGGCCAAGTAATAAGGTTTATCACCATATCCAGATGTCAAGATGGCCAAGTATCGATAGGAAGAAGCACAAAGAGGAAGCGGAGATGGATGAAGACGACTGATAAGAGCACAATCTTACAACTTTTGTGCAGTAGATTTTATATACAGAGAAAGGACTGTTCAGTGACAGCTGCAGGCATACAGATCTGTCAAAGTGAGCTCTGTCGGGCTGAGCACAGAATGCTCTATGATAGTTGGCTCCCAAATATGTTGCATGTTTCAAAGGCACACCTGACTTATTCGAAAAAAGACGGCGTACCAACATAAGGCATCTAGGAACCATCAAGAATCTCCTCCATTCTCTTCAGAATTGTCAGCACAGAGGTCTAGAACTATTAATTCGTAGAACATTAACCTTGGCAGGGCTTTGTGCCAGTTCAAGGTTGAGGGGCAATAATTTGGATGTCGGCTGAATTATCCAGCTTGGGAACTTCCATCTGTTACTGCCATATACAAGAGTCAAGGCATAATGTGAGGATATATATTCAGGTTTACTAACATCCATGTGTCTCCCGACAGTCATATACACACGTTCATACGGAGTGCAAACCAAAGTCGAATGGGACAATATGAGGCAAGAGTCAGTGCGAGTTAACATATCCCACTGACATCCCCTTAAACACTGTACAACTAATTCATCAATATAGTGCGACCTCATTACTTGTGGTTAATGCGTTCTAGGAACCACACGCAAATAACGAATTCCGCGATGTAGCGACAAACTATCTTATTATTTTTGGTATTTACAATAACACGGTAAAAAAAAATAAAGAAAAAATTTAACATTATGAACACTCCCTATACTGATATTAAACCACCTTTATCTGTATTATCTTTTCCCACACTCTTATCAACTGTTTAAAGCACTTCTGTGTCTCACGGAAGTCCGAGAGTCACGGAACATAGCACACTTCCGGATGCTGTCAGCCAATAGGATGTGTGTACTGTATCACGTGACTGCCTACCAAAAATCCGCAATGAGGTTAAGTTGTGAGTGTTAATGCTCTAATATATGAGGGTGCACTGTATTTGCTATATCCTCATTCCTTTCATGAGTTTTATTTTTTATGGAGACCAAATGAATTAAAATATATCAGTTAATTTTGAAAAGGACACAGCAGTTACAGAATGAGACACACATACGCTGGGATACCTCTATGGTATCCTCTTTAGGTTGTCAGCCACTTAATATTATGAGCCTATATGTGGTGAAAACAAGGGGATTACATTTATGTGCAATACTTCACCATGAGATGCAATACATTACATTTTATGGCTCAGGTATTAAAAAGAAATCCTGCTGTTTCATCTGAATTGATCATAAAACGTGCTACTGAAATAATTTTCCTCATCCCTACAGCAACATCTGCATTGTTTCTTTGTTCAATGAGCACCACCTCAAGTTACATAAGCTTTACGTGGCTACTTTTTTAAAGACACTGCTCCTTTTCCCCCTTTGTTTTTTGCAAAAGGGATACATACAGCCTAATTTTTTTTTAATTTATTTTCAAAACAGACTTTTTAATCAAGTTGCTAATGAATCATAGATGATTTCACGATTGTCTTTCTTCAACAAAAGGATTATTTAGGAATCCTTGTTAATATGATGACTGCCATATATCACTATTATCCGTGAATAACGAATAATAGTGATATACCATAATACCATGATACTGTAATTTTTTAGAGGGTTATCATACCTTGAAAATTTCTGAGAAAGCAGAATAATTTACAATCCTTTTTACATGTATGAAATAAAATGTGGATAAAATGCAAAACACATGAAAATCTCTTCCTCCATCTTTTAAATGTATTAAGCCCTAGCGGAAACCCGTGGAAATTCCACAATAAAACAATAATATCAGACTTAATTTGTTTTCATTTTTTTTATTCGCTGTCAGAAGAAAACAAACCGCTGTGTTCCACGAAGACGTAACAGCTCCGT
The DNA here is from genome assembly GCF_040054535.1 of Antennarius striatus. Lineage (NCBI taxonomy): Eukaryota > Metazoa > Chordata > Actinopteri > Lophiiformes > Antennariidae > Antennarius > Antennarius striatus. The sequence continues at coordinate 15,428,305 of NC_090785.1, read as the reverse complement.
GTGTGTGGGACAAACGAACGCGAAGAAGAAGGTCTGGCAATCCGGATTGATGCTGGCTTTGTGAGTTTGGTCCTGGTGAATAAAGCATCAGGGTTCTACACACGACAACGTGAGGTCCATCACAATCAAAGAATATAAACCACTATGTTTGACGAAGCCAAAATGTCTCCGTAAGTGAAAGACATGGACAAATGTGAAGACTGGAGCTAATTTGGCTAGAGGCCCTAACTTACGGGTAGATACGGGAAGCGTGACAGTGTGAGGTTTTGAAGTGAGCTTATTCAAATATATAGGTGGGGATTACTGTAACTGTGTGTAAAAGCAGGTCGGATCATTGGCTTCATCAATATTGTGGAGTGTGTCATGATGATCCAATATTATACTTTTGCCTAAAGACAAGATCTTTGACACAGCCAGAGAATATAGAAGAGATATTTCATTAGATAAAATGACACACCAACGCAAGCATACTATATTTACTACAACAGGGAAGGGCAACTGGTCTCCTGTGGGTTTCATGTAGCCTACATCATCATTTGGTATGGCCAAATAATTATTTTAATAGTAATTGTTAATCAATGGCTTCACTACTTTTGAAGCTACAGGATCTGACAACAAGTGCAATTTTGCTTCCGATGGATAGAATGCGCTCCTTCCAAATGTATAAGGCATTTTGCAAGGCAAATGTCTGCTCTCGACTTCTAAACAGTAACAAATACTTTACTGCATTCAAAGGAAAACAAATGCGTGTTGTGTAGTCTCGAAACACAATCAGCTATGAAAGATTTCAACTTAAGACGCTAATACAACACCATACACCGAGACAAGTATGGCAAATACACTAGAGATGCAATACTGTACACCGACAGCAGAGCCTTTTCACCAAAGCAACAACTGTGCAGGCATTTCAACTCAACACATTTTTTGCGGTTTCCCTTAAGCTTGCTAAAGCAAAGAAATCCCTATCCACTAGCAAGATGGTGAAGTGGTGGGCAAACGAGATGGCTAAATCATTTGGAGATTATGACTCAAAACCTTGAAGCAATTCTCTGTCTTGTCAGACAGTGATGACAAGAGTTTGATATTCAAAATCATGTTGAGGAAAAGCTAAAATACGTAATGCATAACCACAAATATTTCTCACTGGTGATGGATGAGATTACATATTGTAACCAGAGTTACTAATGTCATTTGATGGGGTAAATGGGTTCTCAGTCAAAGGTAATTTGTTGCATTCTTGGAAAAGGTTAATGGTGCCTATGGGGATTTAAAGATGGACTCTGATATCAGATGGATGAGCCACAGAAAGAGGCTGCAGGAAACTCCTTGTATTCTTGGAGCCCTGCCTTTGCAGTGATACAAATGCATATTTCTGCAAACTTCTTTGAATGACATGGTCTTTGTTGGGGATATTACCTCACATTTTAACCATCCTAATGTACAGCTGCAGACCTGTATGCTCACATAAGAGCCACTCAAACAGACACTGTTCCAATACGGCTTCACATCTGCATCTCCAAATTTGGCACTTTCCCCTGCTTTGAAGAGATGAGCAAAGATTGTTCCTGAATGTAAGAAACTATTTCCAAAGTACAAAACCAATCTAGAAGCTGTGCAGCAACAATTCAATGAGTGCTTCCAAGATTTCAACCATGAGCTGCATTATTCACAGACCCCATCTCTAATGCTGTCAGTGAACAACCTGCGGAAATGCAGCTGGAACTGACCAAACTACGTTCGGACCCCTTCTTTCAGTCAGAGAAATGAGAAGGGGACTTTATTCTTGAGACTGCTACCTGAGTCCCGTTTCCCTAGGTTTGGGGATCTGTTACTTTCCATGGCCAGCATGTTTGGGAGCATTTATATTTGTGAGTCCTTTTCAGAAAGTCATATGTTTACTTGAAACAATGTAGTCGCAAGAGGGCACAAGCCAGTGTCTTATTGTGCCAGTCCCAAGCCCGGATAAATACAGAGGGTTGCGTCAGGAAGGGCATCCGGCGTAAAACTTTTGCCAAATCAAACATGCGAATCAAACCTATGACTTCCATACTGGATCGGTCGAGGCCTGGGTTAACAACGATCGCCATCAGCGCTGTTGACCCACAGGGCGCCGGTGGAAATTGGATTACTGTTGGTTGAAGAAGGAGAGGAGGAAAGTGTGTTCGCGAGAAGAAAGACAAGAGGAGCGCCAAGAGTATAGGACTAAGAGTAGGGACGTTGAATGTTGGAACTATGACAGGAAAAGGTAGAGAGTTGGTTGACATGATGCAGAGGAAGATTTCACATACTGTGTGTTCAGGAGACCAGGTGGAAAGTTAGCAAGGCTAGAAAATCAGGAGCAGGGTTCAAGTTGTTCTATCATGGTGTAGATAGGAAGAGAAATGGAGTAGGAGTTATGAGTGATGAGTCTGAAGCTAGAAATCGAAGGTGTGATGTTCAATGTCGTTAGTGGGTAGGCTCCAGAGGTAGGATATGAGCTGGAGAAGGAGAAATTCTGGTTGGATTTTGATGAAGTGATGCAGAGCATACCTAGAAGTGAGAGGGCTGTCATTGGTGCAGACTTCAATGGACATGTTGGTGCAGGAAACAGAGGTGATGAGGAGGTGATGGGCAGGTTTGGTATCAAGGAGAGGAACGCAGAAGAACAGATGGTAGTTGACTTTGCAAAAAGGATGGAAATGGCTATAGTGAATACTTTCTTCGAGAACATAGGGATCCTATAATAGTGGAGGTAGGAGCACACAGGTAGATTACATCTTGTGTAGATGGTGTAATCTGAAGGAGATTAGTGACTGCAAAGTAGTGGTAGGCGAGAGTGTAGCCAAACAGCATAGGACGGTGGTGTGTAGGATGACTCTGGTGGTGAGGAAGACGAAGAGGGCAAAGACAGAGCAGAGGACGAAATGGTGGAAGCTGAAAAGGGAAGAGTGTTGCATGACTTTTAGGAAGGAGTTAAGAATGGCTCTGGGTGGTCAGGAGGTGCTGCTAGATAGCTGGGCAACTACAGGTAATGTGATCAGGGAGACAGGTGGGAGAGTACTTGGTTTGTCATCTGGAAGGAAAGTAGATAAGGAGACTTGGTGGTGGAATGAGGAGGTACAGGAGTGTATACAGAGAAAGAGGTTAGCTGAGAAGAAGTGGGACACAGAGGACTGAGGAGAGTAGACAGGAGTACAGGGAGATGCAGCATAAGGTGAAAGTAGAGGTAGCAAAGGCCAAACAAGGGGCTTATGATGACTTGTATGCTAGGTTGGACAGAAAGGAGGGAGAGACTGATCTATACAGGCTGGCAAGACAGAGAGACAGAGATGGGAAGGACGTGCAGCAGGTTAGGGTGATTAAGGATAGGGATGGAAGTCTATTGACAGGTGCCAGTAGTGTGATGGGAAGATGGAAAGAGTCATTTGAAGAGCTGGTGAACGTGGAAAATGAGAGCGAACAAAGACTAGAAGAGTTGACTGTTGTGGACCAGGAAGTAGCAAAGATCAGTCAGGATGAAGTGAGGAGAAAGCTTATGACAGGGTGCCCAGAGAGGAACTGTGGTATTGTATGAGGAAGTCTGGAGAGGACAGAGGAGGTTAGACAGGAATCTCCATGGACTATGATGTTTGCAGATGACATTGTCATCTGCAGTGAAAACAGGGAACAGGTGGAGGAGAAGCTAGAGAGGTGGAGGTTTGTCCTGTAAAGGAGAGGAATGAAGGTTAGTTGCAGTAAGACAGAGTACATGTGTGTGAATGAGAGGGACCCAAGTGGAAGAGTGAGGTTACAGGGAGAAGAGATCAATAAGGTGGAGGATTTTAAGTACTTAGGGTCAACAGTCCAGAGCAATGGAGAGTGTGGAAAAGAGGTGAAAAAGCGTGTCCAGGCAGGATGGAACGGGTGGCGGAAAGTGTCAGGTGTGATGTGTTGATAACTGCTCAGTACACACGACGTTTCTTCAGTTTAACTGACTTTTATTTCTCCACAGCAGCAACCGTCATGCAAACAGGTTTTCTCTCAAGACCATCACAACATGCAACTCATGCGCTCGCTGAACATGCACAACACACATGCAATGCTGTAAAGGAGAACTACATGGAACTGTCGTAAAGTGTGCAATATAGAAGAACACATGTTAACATGATGTGTGATAGAAGAGTTTCAGCTAAAATGAAAGGAAATGTGTACAAAACTGTGGTGAGACCAGCAATGTTGTTCGGTCTAGAGACAGTGTCACTGAGGAAAAGAAAGGAGACAGAGCTGGAGGTAGCAGAGATGAAGATGCTGAGGTTCTCTCTGGGACTGACCAGGATGGACAGGATCAGGAATGAGTACATCAGAGGGACAGCACATGTTAGAGGTTTTGGAGATAAAGTCAGAGAGGCCAGACTGAGATGGTTTGGACATGTCCAGAGGAGAGATAGTGAATATATTGGTAGCAGGATGATGAGTTTTGAACTGCCAGGCAGGAGGCCTAGAGGAAGACCAAAGAGGAGGTTTATGGATGTAGTGAAAGAGGACATGAAGGTAGTTGGTGTGAGAGAGGAGGATGCAAAGGACAGGGCTAGATGGAGGCAACCGATTTGCTGTGGCGACCCCTGAAGGGAAAAGCCGAAAGGAAAAGAAGAAGGTATGTTTTACTTGGAACATCATGTGGCAAAGGAGGGCTGAGTAAAAAAGTTCAATCTTTTACAGCTGCGTGCTATTGGTTGTCACTAGGGCGGCACGGTGGCGCAGTGGTTAGCGCTGCCGCTTCACAACACGGCGGACCCGGATTTGAGTCCCGCTCCGTGCGGAGTTCGCATGCTTTCCCCGTGTCTGCGTGGGTTCTCTCCGGGTTCCCCGGCTTCCTCCCTCCTTCAAAAGCATGCGCTTCAGGTTGATTGGCCGGTCCCAAATTGACCGTAGGAGTGAGTGTGTGTGTGAATGATTGTTTGTTTCTATGTGGCTCCGCGGTACACTGGCGTCGTGCCCGGAGTGTCCCTCGCCTCACGCCCTGAGACTGCCGGGACAGGCACCGGCTCCCCCGCGACCTGCGTTAGCGGATTAAGCGGATTAGAAAATGATGATGATGGTTGTCACTGCATTTGTATTTTAATTCTGCACTTTATTCTATAGTTAATGGAAATTGAAATAAATTTGTAACATTTTTAATCAAAAAAGTTCTTTACAGAAGTATAACAAAAGGGCATTTGATTGATAAAAATGCTATAAGTACAATTGTATTAATTACCACGATGTTATTTTAACAAGGTATAACCTTCTGTCTGACTTAGTCTGTATCTATAGTTTCGCTTTCAACAGAAAATGAACTGATGGATTTTGATTGTTGTAGTCCCTTGAATTATAGGAATGTTTGATGCTCAATATTTTAGGGATTTAAGTCAAGTTGCAGTTATACTGTGAACTGTTGATGCTCGTGAATACAAACTAGTTAGATGTATTCCCTTCTTTATCAACACTTTAAAACTAGAATTACAAAAACGTGCAAACCAGGCGTTCATAAATGAGGACATCCTTGTCGGTTTCAAAGAAAATAGTCCTATGTTCATTATTTTATTTTCGGTGGGGTGGATACCAGCAACATCTGTCCTGCCTCTCTGCCATGTCCTCTGATGTGGGTGGTAGCAGTTCCTGTTGTACTGTTGACAGTCACGGAATAATGGAGAAACCTCAGTTTGTTTTATTATTAAAAGGTTTCTTAGATGGTTTTCCCAAACCATTTTTCTACTAATTTTATTTTCTCAACAAACCCATGACAAAAGAGAATAGGGCCATCCTGTCACTGCTCTGCTGAGTAAGATTGTCCTTTCAAGATATACAGGACACACCCAGCTGAAATCATGTATCAGAGGAGATTTGATTTACTCCTTATGGATGTGGATATTAAGATAGCGAGGTTGGAATAACAATGAAAAAAAATCCCATCTTTCAGTGCTGCTTACAGGTATAGGAAGCTCATTTTAAAGTGATAAATATTTTGTTTATCATTATGGAAAAAAAATTCCTGATATCTGGCATCATCCCTGTGGTCAGGATACCTTAAAATCTGAACTGCAGCAGCTTCCGTATCGGGCTCCCCAGCGGGGGTCACGTGGGGTCATACATCATCGGCGACACCCGTCTCTTCATCAGTCAGGGCAACCATTACAACACAATACGATCACTGAAGCGTTAAATCCGATAAAGTCATGGTTATCTGTGAGGTGAATGGTTGTTCCAACACCATAGGAGTTAGACACAAAGATAGGAACATATCTTTCTTTAAAATACCTTCTGGAAAGATTGGTCATTTTGACCCTGTTTATCTATGCTTTCCATTGCTCTCCAAAGATCCAAGAACTTGCCATGAGCACTTCACCCCAGTTGATTTTTAAAGAGATTTGAAGGTATTGACGTGCTAGCTTTATTAACTTTTACATACACACAGTAAGCCAAAATGGGACACTATAACTAGTAAGTCACTCAAACAGTATGTGCATTGTCTAATGGACTTATGAGAGTTCTAGATTCAGCAGGAAGAAAAAGAACGTTCAGCTTGTTAACTGACATGACAAGCTGAACTACAGCTAAAAACTACAGACGTGTGCAGGGACAAACAGTGCAGCACCTCAAACAATCCATTGAAACTCTGAATGGGTCAGCACAACGTGATTTTGTGATTTTAAAAATGTGATAATGTTGGCTTGTTATGTTGTCGCTTGCCTTATATTTATATAACGGGGCTGATATGGATTTATCGTGATGTCTACGATTGCATCACTTCCGCTGTCATGGCGTGCACCGTAACTTGTGATACATTTTGTTTTTTGAAGTCCCCATTGATCATAAGAGCATTCATGCATGAACAGTAGAACTCAAAATAGGAAGAGCACTCTTTGCTGGCATGAACAAATACTAAGAAATAAACTTCAGACTATAATCTCATTATCAAGGTCATCTTAACCTAAACATGAATTCATTCTGTAGTAAGTTTCGTTTGGTTAGTCTTGGAAAAAAATTATGTTTGGTTGAAAAAAAAAAACACACGCAGGTACATCAGACTGCAGAAAACACTGCAGTCTCATGTGTGTGTCCTCTACACTACACATCATTTATTCTAAATGGCTCCTGAAAGGACTAGAAATATATCTAAAAAAATTGCACCATCATAGCCTGGGGAAGAAAAACGACTGATTCCAAGTGTTACTCAAAACTCACCTGGTGAAGTCTGTCATCTCCATCATGATCATGCACATCTGCTTAGCCAAGACAATGATGTCATTGCCGCTGTCGTCCCACTTGGATACCTCAGCATCCAGCTTGCTCTTCTCTTCCTGGAAGCTAGCCACCTGTTCTGCAATTTTTGCCTTCTGCTCTTGGGGCAACTGGGCCATGATAGCCTGAAGGAGGAATTATAAAGACCGAAGTCGGTTAGCACACTAGATGTCAACATACTGTAACTGAGGCCATGTCTCTCTCCAGGGCATTTTGTTTTACATCATCCCCTACGGTTTCCATGGATACATATGACATCTCTTGCCAGCCAATAGCAATTCGCTGATTTGAGATCAAAGCAGAGAATCACTGTGGTGCTACAATGAACTGTGCTTTGTTCCTAGTTCAATCCTAGTTCAACTTCTTGCATGTGTTCTTGGGATGTGACAGTTATACTCCTGGGTACTTTTGTATGATGCACTTCAATGATCTAATGTAACTCTGTACAACAGCTTCTTGCAAATGTTTTATTTACAAATCTGTTAATGTTCAGTTTTGTTAAAATTTAGATGGGGTGTTAATGGGTCCTCTTGTTAATGAAGCAGCAGTTAGTATCGGTGTTAGACTTGACTATATTATATATGATCTTAGCAGTATACCACCCTCGTATAATGATGGTGGAGGAGTACAAATGAGGTGGAGGAAACATTAGAAATCCCTTTCAGTAATGATGCAACTCAGTTCCACAACCTTAATCATGACCATATATTTAAAAGGAAAAACTCTGAAAGTGTCAACCAGAACATAAACATAATGCACCACTAAATATTAATCAAGTTATTAATGTAGCCAGACTCAAAACATTTTTCTAATATATTAACCTATATATTAATAACATATTGACTACCCACACAATTACATTCATGGCATTCACCCACTTATGGGTTGTCCCAAACATACATTAACACTTTTTGAACTTCAACTATTCAGAAAAAAAAATTCTTATGGCATCACGGCCAATGTGTGTAACCTATTAACAGCAAGAATGGGGCTACAGAATGTATCTAAGATTTTATTGGCTAATATAGGAATATGTGCAAATACTTGAAGTGAAAGACAACATACCCGTGCACTCTGTCCAGCAATAAGCTGGTCATCCTCCGTCTGCACGCTGGTCCTGCTGCGAACATCAATGTCTTCAGCCTCAAAGTCAGAGTCATCCAACTCTTCTGGAGTCTGTAAAGGAAGAGCAGATGAGGTTGTTGTAATTTCTAAAGCAAAGAGGAAGCAAGAGAAAGAGGAAAACCGAAAATAACATGGTATGCAACATCTAACCTTTGTGCACTGATTACAAACAGTTTACAATCTATGAGAAATGTCTTGACACTGCTGCTCTTAACCAGAGTATAACACAAGACAATACAGGAAATCTTCAAAATACAAACACTCAACTTACAAACATTCGTAGATACTAACAAAGGCATGTCGCCATGCCCGACTACTGTAGTTCCACTTTCTTTAACCTACACCACGTAGTGTAAATATCAACAACCCATAGATTAAGATTTCACAAGTCATGTCAAAATAACTCAAGAAATATAAGACTACGTGATGAGTTTGTTCTGATGTTGGACTTTATGTGGTCTTTTCAGCTTTCCTATTGACGCATCATCTGCAGGGTTTCTTATATCCACATCTCTGAACTTCTGAGCAGGGAATTGACAAACGATGTATTTATGTGCATGGGGACATTCACTAACATCGAGACTGAAGACAATTCTTATTAGGTTGAAAGTTAGTGTCAGCAATAAGGCCTATAGACTACCTGCAAGAAAACTGTCACAACCTGCTTGTCATTTTATATATATTTTTTCCCCTTCTTTTTGATGGAGGCTCTTCCGTTTTTGCGGGTCACAAGGGTTGCTGGAGCCTATCCCAGTAGACTTACAGATAAGAGGTGAGTGGGGGTGGGGTCTGAGTGTAATGAACTCTGAATGGAATGAATGCTATTTGATGTTAACTATTAGTTAACTGAGAAACTTAATGGAAATAAAACATAGTAATCAAGCATAAAATTGCGTGTCAGACTTCTGACTACAACAAAGCGCATCAGTGTGTCATTCAAAAAGTGCAGTGGAATACCTCAGTGGCTTAAGGCTTGGCTTAGCCTCTACACCTCATGAGGATAAAAATTCATTCAGCAGAGGTAGAGATGTTAGTTACATTATGGTACTACAATATATTATTTCTTTTATATGATGTTTTTGTCCAGTAATTGTTTCTGATAAGTCTTAGGGAATAGTACTTTCTTATTTAAAGTAATGGCATGTAAATGACCTCACATGGTGAAATTTAATAAAGCATAGGTTGAATGAATTTATAAATCAAGTGTTGTGTGCTGTCTGTGCATTTCAAAAGGGAAAAGGGATGTACAAGTTAGCATGAAACATAACAGGATTAAAATAATACTATCTGATGCTGCTTCTTGTCTGGAGAAGAGCAGGTGAGTTTTATTCTTATGAACATAGATACTTCATCTCCGATCCTTCACCTTTCCCTTGCTTTGAATGTAAGATGAGCTACAAGCATTCCTCCATGAATATTTATGATCAAAAGATTTTCAACCACAGCAGCTAATGCTGAAGGCAAAACAGAATACTGACTGACAGAAAAATGTATTTGGAGATGATTGTGCACAGAGAAGATGTGGATAGAGGTGAATTATAACGCATGTGCCACTACTTCTGCTTATCCAGCTGTCTCAATACCTCCGATCTGTAATGGGTTTGCAGCCTTCGCATCTAAAAATAACCGAAGGTCTCTGAACAGCCTAACACTGCTTTGTGGAATGTAGAGATGCCGTTGTTCCCATGGGAATAGAGGAATGGCTTCAGATACAAAGCCGTAGTGACTCATAGGTGCTTCTTTCAACTCACACAATGCCGATCAGTGGGGCAGAGACATTACCTGCTGCAGCCTGTGCAGCAGAACTTAGGAGGCTCCTAAATGACAGCTTGTAATGACCACCCAATGGAAAACAATTGTAGAGAAATGACAATGGTAACTTAATCTACAGTTATCTACAGTTCAAAACAAATATTCAAAATGTCACAAAATGGATTAATCAATATCTAATAATGTTCATCAACTCAATTTTATGTCTTTAAAATTCTGTTCCACCAGTATCACCTGTAATTGGTGCATCAAATGGGAAGAGAGTGGAAAATACAAAGTGGCCCGGACACATATATTATTTCTTTGCAATGGTAGGAGAGGACAGCCTATGTGAGCAGAACAGTTTTTTTTAATGACAGAACCAGCAACATCACCTTGGGCTATGGCACACAGACAAACGGTAAAGTAACATCAGCTGGCCCCTGGATCTCACAGTCAGCAGCTTCCCGACTTTGAGACAGTTTGATGTCTGGCAGACATATTTTCTAATGTCACTGTAGGTGTGGAGACTGTTCTGTCCACCTGTCAAATACCCAACATGGGCTGCCTATGCACCACTTACGGAGGTAAAAGGCTTGTCTATCTAAAGCAGCCCCAACCACACAAAAGTCTGTTCTTATTCAAGAGTAGGTTGCCATGCAGTGTGTGTGAGGGTTTCTAGAAAGACAGCTAGAGAGCAAGTCAGGAAACATGTGGTGTAGGTGTGCGTGTACACATGCCCTCTGGTGAAGTTGTGTCATAACACTGCACTCAGCCTGTTTGCAACTTTTCAGGTCTTTTTCCAGAGCTGAACTTGCCTGCTTTCATGTGAAATGAAGGGGTTCTGCTGGTTTAAAGACTTTTTTTTGATACACTTGCCTTATTAAGTGGACTGTTTAAGAGTACTGTGTATTGCATATGCCGTTGGAAAATCCATAACTTTCACAGCAGATAATCTGTGATGATTATCTAACACATTTGACAAAAAAATTATGGCAAACCTATGGGAAATAGGAACCTATAGTTCTCCTAAAAATAATGGATGCAGCTCAAGGGGAGTCTCAGCACAATCTCTTTGTCACAAGTTAAGAATGGCAGAATAAATCTGACAATTTAATGAAAAGTAAACCAGATTCACTATCCCGCTAAATAATGTTTAGCTCACCCCACAGGCTTAATGTTAACGGCTTAATCAATCTGGATAAGAGGAATTGAGAGGAAAATGGAAATTGAATGCAGTCATCTGATAGTCCAAGTTAAGAATATTAATTAGAACCTTGATCTTTAACTAATTCCTTTTAATAATGCAAATACAGCATAATTAGACACAGTAATTGATTTAAGCAAATCTAAATGTTAGACATATATAAAATAACACTATGGTAGAATTGTCATGTTCTAGTTAACTTATTTTTTTATATTAGAGTATAAAAACATATTATTCTGTATTTTTCTTACAGCTGTAGCAGGTTTTGTTGATGTGTTGTCAGTTAATTAGGTACTCTAGCATTTGTCTGTTATAGTTCTACTCAAGCAAAAGCCCATTAACCAAAAGCTGCTGTTACACTAGACTGCATGTCTGGTCAATTAGGTCTGCTCTAGCATGAGACACGTTAATCATTGGTTTCTTGGACTGCAAGCATATACCTGTACAGTTTTTTGCATAATATTATTAACAGCATCTGGTTCAAAGACTATTGGCCATATATATGGAATTACTATGATAGGCAAGGATCGTCAAAATGTTTATGCAAAATAACATGTGTTGCAGGTTTTTATATTAAACCACATTAAATCAGTGCTTTCCATGGTAAATTGATTAATGGTAAATTTTACACAGACCTTTGTGAGGTTCTCAGTGAATTATGTCTAGTTAATTATTGTGACCAAATGCAGATCTTATTAAAGTGAAAACATCTGAAACCAATGCTGACAGATTCAACTGTGAAAACGCAGAAAATGTAAGCATCAAAACAGTATAGAGAAACAATACGCTGTATATTTAGAGCATTTTTTGCTGCAAAAATAGAAACAGACCCTGTTAGACTTACTCTGATCATAAGGACAGCCTTGCGAATGTCACGAATACCATCATACACCAGACGGGATGCGTCAATGAACTCATTTTCATCTACGGGTTGTGAAGGGTTTGAGCTCAAGGCCTCTACTGCAGATTCCACTTGCTCTGTGAACCGTGGCATGACTGAGGAAAGTATATGAAATGATAGGAGGAAGAAGGGGAAAAAAGAATAAATCAAAGTTGATGAAGATTCACATCAAAAACACAAAAGACGGTAAATATGGAGAAACGGCATGAAGCAGAGATCAATATATATATAATATATATGACGAATACAATGGGTTGAAACAAAAAAAATTATGATAAAGAAGTACATAAAGATTATATATAATAGATATTATATAGATAGATAGATAGATAGATAGATAGATAGATAGATAGATAGATAGATAGATAGATAGATAGATAGATAGATAGATAGATAGATAGATAGATAGATAGATAGATAGATAGATACTTTATTAATCCCGGAGGAAATTGTATAATTTAATTTAATTTAATATAATGTAATATTTTAAACACAAAGCACAAAAAGAGAACTACCCTTTCGAAAAATACAACCAATTAGCCCCTGCATCTGACATTGACACCAACTCTGAGCCAATGAGATTGTGACCAAACAGAACGAGCTTACTTCACATAAACATTGTACATAGTCGTCCTCTTCTTATTCTGTAATTTGGTCCCATTAATCACTTACAATATGAGCTATAATTGTATTACAGTATTTTTCGCACTATAAAGCGCACCTAAAAGTCTATAATTTTCTCATAATCCCGTAGTGCGCTTTATAATCCGATGCGCCTTGTATATGGATTAATATTAATATTAGTATTGGTTAAAAACAAGATCGCTGAAAATAAGCCGGCAGTCATGCTGCACTATGTCACCAGGGGCTCCCTCAGACAGTATTCAGGCCGTACTACGCCCCCTGACAATGGTAGTCAAGGGGTGCCGCCGAAGTGCTGACTCTCACTCCTGCTGTTTGACGGCAGAGCAGCCTGCTGAGAAGAACACTGGTGACCGGCTACGATAACGTAGCAAAACATTGGGAATTTTCAACAATTCTATTAATAAAGTTTGACCAACTGACTGATCTCAGTATTTCCCAACTACTGTGGCGCCAGAAATAAGCCACTTTAAAGTTAATTGGTCTAAAAATGCTATTGTCGAGTGTCAGTACTGGATTCTAGTTACGGTCAATTCTATTAGTTTGCGGAAACACACGGAGAAACTGGCATAAAGGCGAATGAAAGACCCTCAAAGGTGAACTTCCAGCCTTTCCTGAAATATCAAGAGCAGAGTCACTGCTAGACAACGGTACCTGGTGTGCTGCACTGATTTGCAAATGTAGTTGATAGCTCTGGGTGGTGGTGGTGGGGGGGGGGGGGCATTTAGGTTTGTGTATTCTGTCTGGCAGCGACGTGCTGTGAGATTCATGCCGGTGAGACACCAACGTTTAAGTCAGTTCTAGGAGTAAAACCTTCGCATTTGCCAGCAAATTAGCAGCCTGACATTAAAAACTGGTTAAAAATTGTTTAGACAGCAAATAGCTGCACCTCACCTTTGACTGGACTACCAATCGATCGAAACAATATTTAATTAATAAACGAAGACGAACGTCGCTGCTTCAAAGTTCAGATCAGGAAATAATCCGCCCTGTTCGAACTGAGTGGACTCGTAATGAATTCAACTACTTTTAATGTCAGGTTTTTTAATATGCGTGTTGACTTCTTTCTAAGATGGCAACGTGATCAAGTGATCAGGTTTCCTTGATGAGGCTCAGAATAGCTTCACTGAAGCAACAATAGGGCCATTCACAGCTGACTAAAGGTACTCACAGTCATGAATGCTCTAGCTAGTGGACGGATAGCGCAACTACAGCCACTAGTTTTTAAAATCTATTTTAATATTTTTTATTATATGCACCTTATAATCCGGTGCGTCTTATATATGAAATAAATTATAAAATAAACAATTCATTAAAGGTGCTCCTTATAATCCAGTGCGCCTTAACATAAATTATTAAAACTTACGCTGATTAAATACATTTTCGTCAAAGATTCTATTAAGATCCATTTCCTTTCTCTCCCACTCTGAAGGACTGTTACATTCAACTTTCACAGACATTGCTTCATTCTGTTGACTGACTCACTTTTTGGGCTTTAATTGATAAGCTGCATGAAGAACAGAATAATTTATGAAGAGGTCTCCGATTTGGAATAAGAGTATTTCATTAGGAAGTTTCACAAAGCTATCCAAGCAGACATGCATTGTGCCTGTAACGGTTCCAGAAGGATCTCCGGAGCATCTGCATTAATAATATTTAATTATTTCATTTAGTACTTAAGATTCAGCTGGCCCTTTAGAGAAGCACGGGTGTCAGGATGCAGATGTGGAGGCCGAAAGCAGTAGGAGCTTGAGGAAAAACATGGCTTTGTGCTTGCAAACTTTTTCAAACCTCCAGGCTTTGGAATTAAAATTGTGTCTTACTGATACAGATTATTACGATAGTCATACAAATCATATCCCTTAATATAGTGTATTAATGATGAATTCATTCATTTCACATTAAAAAGACTAAAAATAATAATTTAAAAAAAAACAGTAATTTAATAAGAACACTGTTCTGCAGTGTGAAAGCTGGCCATCAATTTCTGTTAGGAAAAAAATTTTGAATTTCAGCCACACTATTTTTCTAAGTAGCACAAAACTAATATCAAAGCCCTCACAATATCCAGAGACCATTAACATGCATAACATTTTTCAAATTGATGCTTATGCAGAGTGCTTTTTGCATGTAGAGAGCTGATATTTTCTCACAGCGTTAAATAAATTGTGATCACTCACCCACCTAATTGGGACAAAGATTGCACTTTTTAATCTACAAATGTGTGATGACATACAGTCATGCTTTGCATTTATAAATTATTTAGTAAATAAATATGCACAGAGTAACCCTTAACCCTATGAGTGTATCTGTGAACTTTATCGGAATATAAATTAAACAAAACATGCAAAAAATGCCACAGTTTTTATCTGAACATAATGCCGATCTGAACTTGAATATAAATTATTTCATGTAATTAAGTAAGTCCATGTTATTGGTAAAAATTAACATTGCTTTGCTCAATAACAATAGTAACATCCATCTGGGTCTGAGGTACCTGTGTCTGTTAAGAGCTTGGTGGCCTCCAAGACCTTCTCTGTGTAGATTCCAGGTTCATAATTGTCCATTTCAGAAGTGACCACATGGACCACTCTGGCAGCACGACCCCGAATAGCCCCAGCAGTGCGATCCAAGCCATCTACATCCTTCTCCTGCAGAGCGATGACACACTTGTTCACATCTTCCAGGATGTGATTTTCTGGAGACACAATACAATTAATGTTAGTAGTGCATATTTTATATTACTGGGGGGAAAAAAACTTGGAGGCCTTATTATTTTTCATTTGTAAAATGTTTTGACAAAAGATGGAGATAGAGCATTAATAACAAAAAATATATTTAGAAATAGACCAAAGATTTAAAGAGGCCATTGGGAAGCTGGGGTATAGGATGGGGTGACTTACAAAAAAAACAAAGCGTCAAACCGTTTATTAATGAGAAGCTTGTCAAATATAAATATCCACAGTGAACATAATGGCTCTTATCCTGCTCGAAAAGATGAGGTCACTCTTTAATGCTCAGTCTTCCTATGTACTGATCAAGAAGAAATTAATATCAAATACACCTTGGAGCTGTTCTAAATCCCTTCAACAATGGTCTTGAGTACTTTGTGAAAATCTATGTTTATCTATGTTAATATATGTTAAAAATGTGTCTACCAATTAATGGTCTGTTTATTTGATTTCAAAACTCATAAATCATGGTAATTCCATCAGTATGTTTTCTTTTGCCATCATATGGCTATAATATCCAAATGCATTATTACTCACCAGACACGCAAAGGAAGTCATCAATGGATGTTATGTCATCAACAGCATCAGTGAGGACACGGACTTGTTTCTCCCACTGTTCCTTGAACAGATCCATATTGTCCTGGGCCACCTTACTGTTGGGCTTAGCAGCAAGAGCTAATGCTGCATTAATCACCTGTAATCACCAAATTACACCCATTAAAGCTCTATTACCGTATAGACCTCGGCAACAAGATTACCACAGTTTGATTGTATGAAGACCAACATTCACACCCAAATGTTAGGAGAGCAAAATGAAGACAATTCATTCATGGAAGTGATTATAAAGACATTGAGCATGGTGACAGATGAATGAAATAACTAATAGCTGTTTGTTTTTGAGAGACAAACATCTGTGAATATTAATGCTTAAGATGAATGAGACTCATTAAAGGCGATTTAAAGTAGTCACAGAAGAGTGGAGAGAGCCAAAAAACTGCTCCGACTCTTGAGTAGATCATCAACTTTAGCTGCCTGTCCAAGTGTACTCTGGCAACATACTGAACGTCACTGGTTGTTTTATCAGTGTATAGATAGGTCTTGTGAATAGGAGGTATTTTGTTTCATTGATTAGGATGCCGGCCCCTTGCCTATCAAGCTCTGCCATCAACGTTTGAAAATATGAGTGAAAGCAGCAAGTATTTTAAAGTGCATGGTTGTGACCATATTAATTGGTGAGCTTGTTAGACGTTGAGGTTACGTGACGTACCTGTGGGCAAAGACTTTCCAGTTGAGACGCAGCCATGCGGACCAGCTTCACTCCCTCTTCATTGTTGGAAATAGAGCATGCCAGGTTGGCCACCTACACAGAAAACATTCTTTAAAGCCAGAGACGGGGTCTAAGACGTTAATTATTCATAGCCACTAATTTTGAGAGAGACTGAAGGAGCCATAGAAAGACAAACAACTGAACAAGGATAAGTTCATTACGGCATCAGTAATGGAGCAGCGCTATAATACCAGTAATCCCTGTGGAATTCAAAGCCACATTTGAGGATTAATTTATAAAGTTGTTAAAATTATTCAATATGATGGCACAGACGGTAAAACATGATAAGTAGGGGAAAACAAAAGCCAAGCAGTGAAGAGATCCACATACATCCACAAAAATAATAAATGTCTCGAAATAAAAATCTATTTTTTTACAATAATTTAAGATTGCCCTTAATTTCTGGGAATGAATCAGAATGCTGCCACATTGCACTGAGGGCTACCACCATCACAGAGGAATTTTTATACACTTTCAAAAATAAGTGAGAATTGGAATTCTGAGCCAGCTTGCCTATTAATTCTACAATGTTGATTCAAAACAGGTTAGATTCTGCATAAAACAAAAACAAATTCTAATAATTAACAAACTGCATCTTCAAATGCTGTTACAAAGTGTTCCGGTCCCCGTGTGGCAATCCATTATAGACAGTATAAAAGTGACAGATCTCGACTCAATCTTGCTTCATCCAATTTCAAAGGATTTGATAGAGTACTCCATTGGTTTACATCATTCAGTTTTAAGATGAAAGGTTTGATTTCCATGGTATGGCACAGAATGTTAATACAAGTGAATATTTTTTCAAAACAGAAACCACAGATGTGTTTAACTTCTCTAGCTTGTTCAGTTATAGCAGCATCCCACAATAAGAACACAAATCCTTACCCTTATAATGTCTCCCTTACTGATGAAGGTGAGAATGAGCTACATGCTCATTGTCATCTTATTTTTCTTGAGCTTTTGTTCTTGTCACAGTGATTTTTACTCTTTTTTCGTATGAGAACAATGCACTTGGTATGACAAGGAAAGGACAAGGAACTGAAAATTGTCAAGTTAACTGTCTTTTCCAGTTCCTTTTAAGATAATAATAGTACTTTTACTCCCACTTGTAAAGTGTCACTGTTCAAAGGTCACCATGATTCAGGGTTGTGCTAGTTGGAGTGTGACGTATTTCTGGTCAAACCAAAGTACTGTCTTTGGAAAGAAATTTAAAAAAAAACAAAAAACTCAATCACAACTCATTTTTGACTCTGACTCTGTTGTGTTCCAAGGACTAAAGATGTAAAGTTGATAGATTTAATATAATAATAATAACAATAATAATAATAATAATAATTAATATTTAACTCAAAGGTGAAATTCATCACCAGCTGAAAGTGGCACAGTGAAGGAGGGTGTAAAAGATCCTCTTAATCTCAGTCTAAATTCGACAAAAAGAACAACCCTGCTTTAAAATTCCTGTTCAATTTGGCTGATGAGAAGCACTTATTCCGCTGTGCTGGTGAAGCACTGAAACACTAATACAAACACATCTTACATCACTATGTAAACATCAGCAGGACCACAGGGAGAAAACTCAGTACCTGAGAGGAGGGGTGAGAAAGTGGGAACATAAAATAAAGCAAGCACTTAAGGGAGAGACCTGCGATTTACTTTCATGATCTTTCATATGAGCCTTCTCCCATGATACTACCGTGAAAACGGCCATTTCAGCATAAAGGGCCGTGGAAGAAGCCAAACAGGGAAATCATACACAAAAGCCAACTAATCCTATTCCACTTGTCATGCTATAGTGCATGACCACATGTCATGGGAGCCTAATTTATCGATGCAAACAGAACAATATGCACCAGATCACTTTTTACTTTGCCTTTCCAAAAAGAAAACCTTCACAAGACTACAAATTTATATAAAGCTACAGCAGTCCACAATTATGCATCTTCTTTTAAAAGAAAATGTCACTTGAAAACGAGGAAAAAGAGCAAACCAAGTGAGATAAACAAAGGGAGGACATGAGAATAAAATGTATTCTTATGGGTTAACACTGAGGATGTAATTACACTTCATCTACTCAACAACTTTCACACAGGCATGGCACACATTCTGTGTGCATATGTTCAACTGCTTCTCCGTGCTATGTTCTTCTTCTGCCAACTCTGCACTAAAATCAGTATCTGTACCTCCTGAGTAAAAATATGATCAAAAGGTTAACACTCTTATCGGTTTCTCCTCTGACTACGCTTAAAATGTACGTAACGAAGAGGACAGCAGAATGATTGGATTTGCCAATCCAAGTGTATAATAACTTCTGCTATGAATTCATTGACATCATTTTGAATCAGATATGAATAATTTGTACACAGCCTAAAAACATTGTTGCAATGTGGAATACTTTCAACTAAAAACCATTACCAAAATGCCCCAGTGGTCGCTAAGTCCCATCAGCATCAGATTTCAATCAGGGTGAAACCTGATAAATGTTGCATATATGTGTGACAAAGAGACACATAAGTATACAAAAACACATACTATATACAAATAATGTTTGGCTTTGTTTTCGTTAAAGAACTAGACAATTTGAGTCCAAGGACACAGGTACCTTGCTACTACAAAAATTCAATTAATTCTAAAACAGTTAAGAGTACAACTTATATCATAGGTGAGCAAAAAGACAAACCTGCTAATGTGCCGTGGAAAAAAAAAAACTAAAAAGGAAATTTCTCGCAAGATGCAGATGTTAAGGAAATGTGCAAAATTTGTTTAAAATCTGTGCTGTCTCTTTTTTTCTTTTTTTTGTTTTGTTGAGATGCCGAGCAACTATTAATACTTTGAGGCACTGTAATCTTGGTTATCTATCTGGAGGGTATAAGTCAAATGAGCCACACATGCCGAATAAAGAATATGATGGAAACTAATGTTTTTATGGTAAATTAATAGTCAGGAAGCTATTTGAGTATAGGACATGCAAGATTTTTACTGTAAGAACAGTGACAATCCAGCCTTACCTCAATTAACTTGTTGGCATGCTCACGGAACACCTGTGCATATTCCTTGACTTCTTTCTCATTGCCATTTTTGGCAGCTTCAATCAGAACCAGGAGGGGAACGTTAGTCTCCAGGAAAGAGTCAGACACATGGTCCATTACAGCTTTACGTAGCTGTGAAATAAGACGTGGAAAAAAAGGCAGGGTTAAAATAAGATATCCTGCTGCACTCGAACATTTTTAGCACAGAGATTTGCCCTAGTAACATAGTATCACTTTCATCTAAATTCAAAACAAACAGCAAGTCTAAAGTTATATGGAAAAAGAACACAAAAAATTAAAGATGAAAACAAAAACCTGTCTGCGAAGGTCTCTTGTCTTCTTGGTCATCCTGTCGATGGCTGTGTTCAAAGCATCACTTCTATCCTTCCTTCCCGCCTGAAACATGAACATGTTGGAAGAATTATTGATAAGGGTGATATAGTCACTAACTAGCGTTTCAAAATTAATTGTTGTAGATGTTTATATAATATAGATTCTGAACAGACAACACAGTTAACAAGTTTTTTGCTTATTATCAAGTAACAACACACATTTTCCAATTACTGTGCTAATACCTACTCTACAGCAGGTATTAGCTAGTAAAAATCAACACTTTTTGTACTTAATTATCATCAATAATTTCTAGTTTTGAATTTTTGTGACATCCAAGGACAGCATTGCATCAGTTATATACTGTAAATGCACAATACAAAGTCATAAAAGACAAAAGTACAGAATAAATTTGTTTTTTGATAATAAGTGAATGATTTTCATCAAAATAGGTCATGGTTATGCTCCTGACATTAGAAAACTGGCATTATTTTATTCAACAATCATTTCTGAAACTTATGAGGTATTATCAATGTATGAGGAGCAGTGCCATGACGGCAATGGAGATGTATGTACCTCAAGAGATGGGAAAAGGGAACATCTCTTCCTCTAGAAACATGATTCTCAAAGATTAGCCCAGAAACGAGAAGAGAACAGTGCACCACTCGAGCTCCCAAAAGTATCATTTAGACCGGAAATTTGCAAGGTATCTGAGAGGATGCCCCTGATTCACACTTGGATCTGCTTGCCTTTTGGCAGGACAATCAGGCTTGTTTGCATCTTCAGTCAGAAGTTGACAGAAAACATATGAACACTCCCCTGCAGCTGGCAATGCCTTTACCAGACAAAATGAACATGCTGATTTTCCCATCCAGAAACATAATGATCAATTTCTACTTGTTGCACTTTTTATTATTTGTGCCACTTTATTAATAATTAAGTTTTATAGTATTAATTATTCAATTATGAAAATACTAAATGCAATTTTTTTATATACTATATTTTATTTGGTTGGCAGAACATACAGTATATTCCATGTTTAATTTCAAGATGGATGCTTTTTTGTTAGTTTGTAATAACAATCCTGCAGTGACACATTGCATGGCCATAACAAAAAAACAAAAAAAATCACTCGCAGAACTCTGGTCTAACCTCCAGTGAGACCAGGAAGAGAAAACACAACAGAGGTATGCAAGGTAACTTTAGGCTGGACGTTGCTGCTGTTGCTAGGTAGCACTGTCATCTGCTGTACAACGTCTCCATGTCTTATATGCTCCTGTTCTGGAGGCACTTACATAGTCATAAACATTTCTGGGGGAAAAACTCTCTTGAATAGACTGTTTGCTGACAAACAGATTGTGAAGTGTCAAAATAGATCCTGACATGTTACACTTCCATTGCTAGAACATGATAAGTGATTCATGTAGCTAGTATTATGCAGCTCAGCAGTCATTTCTGGTCCTTTTATTTTTTTAGTCTATTGCGCCCTGGATAGAGCAGCTGTCAAAAAGCACCACATTGCTTTCCTACAATAATTTTTCAATTCATAGGTTTACGAAACATAGAGGCCAACATTGGCCTCTGTCACTGAAAGCACACCTTAGTAAAAGTAACAAATGAGGGTTTTTTTTTTTTAAAAAACAGCTAATTTGCATCTACAGCCATGCTACAATTCATGGCCACCACAACCACTGATAGAGCAGTAAGTAATTGAAAAGGATAACATATAAAAATTTAGTTTATTTCCCCAATCTAAATTGCCAGACCTTCTCTTCAATCTGTTGAAAGTGGAATTATTCTACAGCCACATTTTTGGGGATACTGAGCCTTTAATTTATTTTTCTGTTGTACACTTGAAAGAAAAAAAAGGCTGTTTTTCTCTGTGTGGCACTTTTGTGGATACTGCATGAATGCTATTTTACAACGTTTTCTCATCTTCAATGACCAACCGGCTTTATATAAAATGATTGACTTAACGTGGTGATTGACTAAACATGGAAAGCTGAAAATAAGTATTATTACAGCACCATTGACAAAAGGTAAAGCTCCAGCCATGGGTCCCTTAACTCACTGGCTGCCAATAACATAAATGAATGTCAATTACATTTTTCCACGAGGAGGGCTGGGGGACAGTTTTGCGGAGCTTGTCACTTAAAATTGGGGTTCCAATCAAGGTATTTAGCATAATAAAGACTGATCCAGTTATGGAACAGAGGATGGAAAAGCAGGGGAAGATGGAGAAGTTACGGCAGCTTACGATGAAACAAAGTTTGGGTATGTCAGCACGCCCCCACAAGCAAATACTGTGTCACTCTAAGAAAAGCATCTTGAGATCAGTCAAGAACAGAAAGAAAACACAGATAAATGCCCTGAGCATTGGAGAAAGTCCGCCGAAGGACAGCAATTGCTACAAAACATTGCAGGCAAATGAGTTCATAGAGCACAGATCATCCCGCAAATTCTTCAAATAAATCTGTGCAGAATGTAAAACTTTCAAAACGGATGATGACAAAAAGAGAAAGCATAGAAAATTCCAGACAATTTATCAAGAATATCAACTACGACCAATAGAATAAAGACAAAGCACCAGTTATTGGTGGTAAAGTGCTCCCCTTATAATGCTCTAATCAACAGCAACACAAGACCAGTGATGGGGGTGACATTGACCTGTTCCATCCCCCACTACCCTTTACCCACTGGGGGGTTGTGTACATAGTTCGGAGCTGTGGAGAACCAAAGGCACTAATCCCTTGTGATTCTGTGATGGTTGGATGCAGTGCTATGGTTGAGCTTTAGTCTGCTCTGCCGCTACTCTCTCAATCCTTTTTCATCCATGTCTAACCTATATTTCATTTCCACACCAGAGGGTTCTAAAGCATGTCTTCAGGTGGTTATTATGGAGGCAGTTTCTCTGCAGCATCTTTTATGATACTCAAGTGAGTCTCAATCCATCTCCTTTAGGACAGATTTAGGAACATTCCTTTTCCACCACTAGTCCATTGGATCATGGAAACATTTTATTGAAATAAATGCGCTGCAAGGCTCAAATTATCACAGATCATTTAAGCAAGTTCACTTCAAGAAGTGCAGTGTTAGAGATCACCTTCGCATTATACTACTTAAAGGGACAGTAAAGTTAATTTTAAGTGACATATATGTTATTCGTCATTATGAAAAATAGAAGAAAAAATGCTATATGTGTAGCATCATCCGTTTGGTCAAAAAAGCTTACAATCTGTGCCGCAGCAGATTCCGCATTCAGTGGTCACGTGGGCGTCATACGTCACTGTGGCCAAACACAGCTTAGCAGTCATAAGAAACAATGCAATTCTAGACGCGATTAACACCAAAAATTTATGGTGTTTTTTCTGTATTTGACTACAAACTACAAACTGCCTATAAACTGCCGTTCATCGCAGCCTCATCTAAAGTCTAAGTAATTCTTAGGAAAGGTCCGGTGATGGACATAAATTTAAGTCTTGGTTCACCTCTAGCATGTTCTCATCTAATTCTGTGGGGGAATAACTTCACTTCCAGACATCCATGTTGCTTCAAGTCTTTTTGCAAATGTATAAATTGACAAAAAGACAAAAAAAAGTTATTGAAGTGTCTATCAAGTTAATGTGCCACCACAGTACTTATCAATAATTGTGGGGGTTTTTGTAAACAATTTGGCATCTTAAATTTTACCTTGAGTTTTCAAAACTAATCAATACATGTGTTGTCGTAAGAAATGTAGTGCACCACAAAATGTATGGATAATGACAACATGCTGCTCATATGACATTAATATCACCAGAAAATCTAAAAAGAATTGGTGAATAATTCCATATTTTTGTCAGAATTTTATAAAGCAGTCATGTAAAATTTAAATTGAAGAAAATTTCAAGAAAATTAGTTACTCTTCAAAATGACAAAAGAAAACATTCAATTCCATTTGTCAATCTAAATTATTTAATCTTATTACAAAAAATGTTCACAGCGTTATAGTTACTTCAATACCAATGCTTGGTTCTCAGAATCAAGTACTGTTTTATAAATTATATGTTAAAAGCTAGCATTTGTTAAATTCATAGCAGCTGACCACATATCATATGGTAGTACTGAGAAATTAAAGCAACATTTTCAGAAAATGTAAATTATAAACATGCCAGACACCTGACTGCAGTGTACATGATCCTGTTCAGGCACAATGCAATGGAAAAATGCCTTCAGAACATCTTTTCACAAACTATACATACTGTCATGTCATTTTGTTTTTGTCAATGGTATATATTCATACAAACCACATACATGATTTACAGCTATGCTTAATTTCAACAGCAAGGTGCTGCAACACATCCAAGATATCAATATTCTAATGACGATGAGCTAGTGGGTGGGTGGAGAGGATGCAAGGAGGATGGTGGAAGACTGAAGTGCACAAGCAGTGTGTATTAGGCAGAGACCAAGTGACTGAGCAAGAGAGTGAGAGAGTGTTTCAGAGTGTGGGAGAGAAAAAGAGAGAGAAAAACCATAGTGATGATCGACGCCAGGCTGCCACCACTCTGTAGCAGTGAGTGGCTGCAACAAAAAGCACAGAATAACAACCCTGACTGCCTGCTCTGCTTTTTTCTCTCTCCCTGCGTCTCAACTAGCAGATAACGGCTCCGCTCACAGCTCTGCAGAGGCTATGCTGAGACTGAGCCGGCGTCGGAAGCAAGATCTCTGGCTGCCATCAACAAGTTAGGGTTGAAAGACTACAACCATGAAAGAGGAAGAAGATATTCGTTTAACGATTTGAGCTGACATTATTACGGAGGTAGCAGAACAAAAGGTTAAAAAAAAAAAAGAAGGGGGGGCTGTCCACTGGAGTCGCTCTGGATCCAACTGATCAACTTATATATGTATCTATATATGTTTATTATAAGGATTTTGGTCTGAAGGAAAAGAGTCAACACATTCTTTGAGCTTGGATTTTAAAAAGACTCATAGCTGAACAACAGGAATAACGATCTTGTGACATGGAATTTTTAATTTTGTTTCATATGGGTGGGCTCAGAATTGCTTTATTTCCAAAGAGGCTGATTCCTTTTGTGCTTGCTCAAAAGGGTTTTTTCCCTTTGGATTTCTCTTCCATCTGGTTGCTCCAAGAGTCTGCGAAAAAGGACAGTTGAATGCAGCCTCCGATGTTCACAAAAGAATGGGTAAGTTCACCCCTTTATAAGGCAGGTCTGACATGAATAAGGAGTAAGACCAAGAGGCGGCTACGGACTAAAAGCTCTTCAGCCTACTCTGTTTACTGCAAATGTCCTCATACACAAACTATATATATATATATATATATATATATATATATATATATATATATATATATACATATGTGTGTGTGTTATGTATATACACATATATTACACACACACACACACACACACACACACACACACAATTACTAAGAATTCAAAAGACAGCAGCAAAATTGATCCATCAGAAATGAGTAAATAAATGGCTGTAATTAGCAAAAAATAGCAAATGGAGAGGGAATGAAGTTCAGCTCATTTATAACTGATAATTAGATGGCTTTGTGAAGTAAATTTGCATATTTCAATACCTCAACTGGTGTATGCGTGGGAAAGAACAGGAGCCCACATTAAAAGCATAATTGTCACAGATGAAATAGTGCTCAGCAGAGCTACACTTTCCTGTTCCCTAGTTCATTTTTTTTTTCTGTGAACCCACCCAGGTTTCCATTCAAGGTGGCCATTGGTGGGACCTGCACCAACGGCTCTGTGTCTGTTTGTGATCAGCATGCTCCTAGTGTGCCCGCTGCCCCCTGCATCATGCACAACTTGCCCTCAAAAATGCCGCTGCGAGGACCTGCAATTCTACTGCGACACCCAGGGGCTTCAGGCTCCCCCGGATGGTGTGGATAAGGGGGCTCTGGGGTTGTCACTTCGCCACAATAGCATCAATGAGCTCAGCCCAAATCAATTTTATGGCTTCACCCAGCTCACATGGCTTCATCTTGACCATAACCAGATTACCACTGTCCAAGAGGATGCCTTTCAAGGGCTCTACAAGCTGAAGGACCTCAACCTGAGTTCCAATCGTATCACCAAGTTGCCCAACACAACCTTCATTCACCTCATCAATCTCCAGATCTTGGACCTGTCATTCAACCAGATGACTGCTTTGGAACCAGAGTTATTTCATGGACTGAGGAAGCTCCAGATACTACACCTTCGTTCCAATTTGCTTCGCACGACACCTGTTCGGGCATTCTGGGACTGTCGCAGCCTGGAATACCTGGGTCTCAGCAGCAATCGCTTACGGAGTTTGGCCCGGAATGGGTTTGCTGGGCTGATAAAGCTTAAAGAGCTCCACTTGGAGCACAATCAGCTGACAAAGATCAACTTGGCCCATTTCCCTCGTCTTGTTGCCCTTCAGTTTCTATATCTGCAATGGAATAAAATCAGCAACTTAACATGCGGAATGGAGTGGACCTGGATCACTTTGGAGAAACTGGACCTCACTGGAAATGAAATTCGTGTGCTGACGCCAGATGTGTTTCAAACGCTGCCAAATTTAAAGATTTTGTTGCTGGATAACAACAAACTTAGCAGTCTGGATCCCAAAGTCATGGAAATGTGGCAGTCTCTGGGCACCGTTGGGTTATCAAGCAACATTTGGGAATGTACCAAACGGATTTGCTCTCTGGCCACCTGGCTAAGTACCTTTAAAGGAAGGTGGGAGCATTCTATCCTCTGTCATAGTCCTGAATATGCCCAAGGTGAGGAGATACTAGATGCCGTTTATGGATTTCAGCTTTGCCAGAATTTTTCTGCACCAGTTGCTCAGACCATTAGTACAACCACAGACACTACTATTGCTGCAGAAATTACAAGCTCCTTGTTTGGAATTATGCAGCCAACCCCCACGCAGGACTTTGCTGAGGATTTTGGGAGCTTTACCATCATCACTACAAAAACAACCACAACACAGACACCACAAACAGCTCAAGCGACTACTACGACATTGGAAGAGGCAGCTGTAACAGATGATTTTACGGCAATGGACAACACTATTATGACTCATAGGGTTATCATTGGAACTATGGCACTTCTATTTTCATTCTTTTTCATCATTTTTGTTGTGTATATATCACGGAAGTGCTGCCCTCCCACCCTGCGCCGGATACGTCACTGTTCAGCTATTCAGAATCGCAGACAGATGAGGACCCAACAGCGGCAGCCTATGGCAGATCTAGCTACACAGGTACCATATAATGAGTATGAGCCCAGCCATGAAGAAGGGGCACTCGTGATCATCAATGGCTATGGGCAGTGCAAGTGTCAGCAACTGCCTTACAAAGAGTGTGAAGTATGAACTCTTATTTATTCAGAGTATATGATTCACCATTTGATCATTTCAAATGACACAGGGTTTGCTTTTAGGATTTTTTTTTCAGTTTATGTAAAGAAGAAGAAGAAAAAAAGCCTAATTTCTACAAGTGAGATTTAAGAATACGTGAGGAATGACTATTGCTACAATGACAAGTTGGACAAGACCATTTATGGATGCTGTAGAGACAGTCACAAATTATTTTTCTATGAATGCAAGGTTGTTCATATCAGGCAGGGGCAATCATTTTAAACAAGAAAATTGTAAACTGTGAGATTTGTCTCCATGTTGTCTCTATATTCTGCAGCACAGAGAAAATACTTAGCCAAATGGCCCTCTGCTAATGGAATACATTAAGTGGAGAAATGTAATTTATGTCTTATTTCTTTTAAACAGTAAATATTTTGAGATGTTTCTTACTGCACCACAGGCAGTGGTCTTGTTGTATAATTTTATTCTATTTGGGAGAACTATAATGCATTCAAGGCCACTTATCTAAAAATTGAAATCTGAAATATACTGAAAAATAAATGTAGTTGTCACCATGGTACAAAGGTTGTCACTATGGTACAAAAAAGTAATGTTAGAGCTCCCATCTATGAGGGCCAACTGCCACAAATAAATGCTCAAAATGCGGAAAATCATTTTTCACTAATACTAATTTCCAACATACTGCATAACTTAGCAAAAACCATTTGATGTCTTCCTGAACCTCGACATCAAGAACAAAAAAAATTAAGATGTTTAAATGCACAAACACCTGTACATGGATTCTCCTAAATGCCACCTACACTGTGACCATCTTTCCAACTTCTTAACCTTATAAGTAAGTACAGTTTTCTATTATATACGAGGGTCAATATGCAGACAAGCTACAGTGAGGTGTGAGGGTAGCAAAAGAAAAAGGGTAATGAACAGTGCAAATGCCAGACAGGAGACCATTTCATTCTGAAAAGAAAGCCTTTCCTAGAAGCCCAGGCTTTTTACAGCTAACACACTAATCAGGACTGACAGGCTCAAGATTGCCCCAATTAAGGCAAGACAAAACAAAATCTAATATTCAGTCACCCACATCAATGAACCAGCAACACTTAGCTTGTTCAGCTACTCAAAAAGTAGTTCTAGTAGAACCACTGTTCACATCACACACAAAAATAATTGACCTTAACTTTAAGACATTATTTTTGTTACAGATACAAAGTTACAATCGATAATGTTAAATGTAATGTTATGGTCAACAGCAAATATTTGAGCCATTCCTTCATTAGCAGTTAACAAGTGTCAAGTTAAACTCCGGTCAATACCCTGAAAGCAAATGGTGATCCAATCATAGGCAAACAGCAAGCCTGGGTCAGGAGACATTTGTATGCAGGAGGGAGAGGATGTGCATTAGCATCAGACTGAAGCTGCTGCCGCAGCTCCGCACTTCTTTGTGTTCAGTTTGGCAGTGGGGGCAGGGTGAAAGAGAGAGGGATTGAGGGGAGCTGATGAGAGAATGGAGGGGCAACTGTGGAGTAATGTGTTAGTGGATTAAAAGCAAGCAAGCAACCAATCTTTCTGGTCAAGTGGTCAAATTAAGTAAAGAAAGATAAACACAGATTGACAGCACCATGGGCTTAAAATGTGCAAAGGAAATGGTGATTTCCATTACAAATCAACTCATGAGTTCTTCCATGTCTGATCAGGGAATTATTAGTGCAAAGGTCTTGGCTAAGATATTAGAAATATGATATTTTAACCGCAGTGCACTGGTGTCGCGCTCGGAGTTTGCCCCCGCCTCACGCCCTATGCCAGCTGGGATAGGCTCCAGCTCCCCGTGACCCGTGCAAGGGATGGAGCGGGTAGGAAGATGAATGATATTTTAATGACATTTGAACTTCTGGTTATGTTAAACTAAGTCAGCAAATAAAATGATTAGACAAAGCAGAATGAAGTAAGATGTCAGTTGAAGATAGTTAGTGACCCAGTGCCCCCCAGAGGAAGCCAGGAGGTAACATATGTGTTTTGTCTCCAAACTGAACCCTGTCATAATTTGGCTCAAATTATTCACATGCTTTCATGATGGCTAGGTCAACTTCTAAAGTATTTGTGTAAACCAAAAATTGTTAACATTGAAAACCAAACACATTACATCAAGTGATCATACAGATTTACAAAGTCAAGCACCTCCACTTTCTTTCATTAATTTTTTTTCAGCTAAGGTCTGCCTTTAACTATTGCCCTTCAAATCTGTTGCATGGTCACAAGTGAAAAATTAGCTAAAGATTTCTTTTTTTGGTGATTTAGCAAACAGTATGAAGAGACCTCATGTTTGATAATACCAAGGATAGGGATGTCTGTGGAATTCCTATAAGGTTCTGTCAATCACTTGTCATTTCACTGTTTAAACCCATGACTTGTAGTAAATGACAAAAAAATCCACACAGTTTGTTAAAATATGCATCCCTTTGCACTTTGGCTCTTTGTAAACTGTTTTTGTTTCCTCTCGTTACCCTTTAGCCCTGAACCTCACATGCCTAAAAATAAAAAAATGGAAAAAAAAAGTGAACCAATTCCCACTCTCTTACCCAAAATCTGTGTCGAAAAGGAATGCTTATCTCTTCCCATTTTCCTTTTGTATTATGTACATTTTCATATGTGTATAGTGGATAAGATGTGCCAAACTTAAGATAACATAACCCTCAAAACATATATTTTTTAAATAAAATGTTTATAATTTACAGTGTTTGGTAAATGATGGATGCTCACAACTTGGCTTGTTCTTTCATTACAACCTGGTTTCTTGTCCAAATCTTTAAAGCCAATAAAACTGTTGATAGCATTGGTATGTATCCCTATATCTTTGAAAATCTGACGAAAAATACTCAATTAAAAATATTTTATCAAGTCAAATTTAAAGCATGAAGATTTTAAAAACTCATTTAATTCTAACTCTTTCAGTGATGCATGTGAAAACAATGATCGCATCATCTACCTGTAGTTTACAAATTAATGACAAAAAATTTATCAAATCATGGTTATGCCTAACCCATGTCTTTGGGATTCGCGATATAAAAGTCCTTTAATGCATCTCCTTTAATCATTTTATTAATACAACATTTTAGGGGTGGCAGTGGCTCAGCGGTAAAAGCGGGCGGCAGAGCGGGTTATCCTGTGATTTAAGATCGGCGGTTCGATTCCCACTCCCGCCCCAAAATAAATACCTGGAGGTGAGCTGACAGTGGGAGGTGTCAGCTCACCTCTGGAGCACTGCCAAGGCACCCTTGAGCAAGGTGCCGTCCCCTTTACAAATTGCTCATTTGAGGCGCACCAAAAAGGAGCTGCCTGCCACTCTACCTCCCCTGCATACCTACAGGCCCCCTTGTGTGTGTGTGTGATACAGGGGCCTGTACTCACAAATATATATGTATGCATGCGTTTGAATCATTAGCTAGAGTGTGCGTTCTTAATTTCCCTTCGGGGATCAAACCAGTATATAAAATTACAACAACAACAAAAAAATGTCTGCATAGACATTTACGTTCCTTAGTCTTCTACGATTACTTCTTGCTATGTAAACCACAAGACCCAGGTATGCCTAGACATGTGTAGAACAGCAAGAAGAACTGGGAGATATGACTCAAACAGTATATATTTAAATTTATTGTAGAGATGCCTCAATGTGCCAAATAAAAACAGATTTTCGCCACACAAAAAACAGTCCTGTAACATTAAGACCAAATAGCACAAGGGCTGTTGAATTTGGGGATGTTAGCAGGGTCCTGGGAGATGCCAAACAAGCACTGAAATTGCCTATCCAAAAACAGTTATCATGCATAAACCAACGGAAAAGCTATTTTTAACCGGTATGTATGTTCGTATTATGAGTATACTAATTTTCAGCCTTAGAGCGTCATTTTTCAAGGTGTACAAAACTGTGATGAGACCAGCGATGTTGTTTGGTCTAGAGACAATGTCACTGAGGAGGAGACAGAGCTGGAGGTAGCAGAGATGAAGATGCTGAGGTTCTCTTTGGGAGTGACCAGGAAGGATAGGATCAGGAATGAGTACATCAGAGGGACAGCACATGTTAGAGGTCTTGGAGATAAAGTCAGAGAGGCCAGACTGAGATGGTTTGGACATGTCCAGAGGAGAGATAGTGAATATATTGGTAGAAGGATCCTGAGTTTTGAACTGCCAGGTAGGAGGCCAAGAGGAAGACCAAAGTGGAGGTTTATGAATGTAGTGAACGAGGACCTGAAGGTAGTTGGTGTTAGAGAAGAGGATGCAGAAGACGGGGTTAGATGGTGGCAACTGATTCGCTGAGGCGACCCCTGAAGGAAAAAGCCGAAAGGAAAAGAAGAAGAGCATCATCTTTCACTAAGGTTTAGGTCAGGTGAAGAAGGGGGCCATGTCATTAGTTATTCCATCTTTAAGGCATTTACTGGCCTGCCACGCAGTGGAGTACTTTGATGCTTGTGTTGGAGCC
The DNA here is from genome assembly GCF_040054535.1 of Antennarius striatus. Classification (NCBI taxonomy): domain Eukaryota; kingdom Metazoa; phylum Chordata; class Actinopteri; order Lophiiformes; family Antennariidae; genus Antennarius; species Antennarius striatus. The sequence continues at coordinate 15,396,179 of NC_090785.1, read as the reverse complement.
TTGTCTTGTACAAAAGAGGCTGCTTGAAAGGCACAGACTTTTTGCTGTACCACTGCTTGAAGTGCCTCCTAAAAATTGGAATTAGGTATGGGGGTTATTTTGAGTCTGTATTCAACCAGAAAAGGTCTAATTAGCTTATCTTTAATCATACCTGGCCATAGCAGTACACCATCTCCACCTTGCTGGCATCTGACTAAATGCGGAGCTTTGTGTCCGTGACTGATCTAACCACAGGCCCATCCATCTGGTCCATCAAGAGTCACTTTAGTCTCGTCAGTCCACAAAATCTTGGAAAAATCTATCTTCACATATTTCTTGGTCTATTGTTGATGTTTCAACGTATGTCTTGTTCAGCAGTTCAATGTTTAGCCTCTTACTTTGGCCATGTTTCGGAGAACTGAACACTTTGTACTTCTTGACACTCCAAGTAGGTTACAGTGTGGAATATGGTAGCATTGGAGGAGTTCCTTATAGTTTCATGTTTGATTCTTCTCAAAGCTTTAATGGTTAATTTGCGTCTTTCTTCTCAACACATTTCTTGCAACACTTGACTATTATGACAAAAATGTTTGATGGTTCTGTTATCATGCCCCAATAGCTTAGATATTGCAAAAGTGCTGCATCCCTCTTAAAGAATTTTTACAATTTTTGATTTTTCTGAGTCAGTAAAAAAAATCTATTTTTTGGCCCATTTTTGCTGAGAATCTACCTAATAATTATGCACAACTCAATATAGGGTGTTGATATCCTAAGTTTACATCTTCCCGTTACACAAATACACATCACATGATATACATTAAATCCATTAAGTACTGAAGTTTATACAGCTTAGAGTTGGAAGTTATGGATAAAATGATAATGTGGACAGAACAATCACTTGCCTAATAATTTTGCACACAGTGTACATCTGACCTGTACAGTGAATGTAGCCCAATATTATCTTAGGGTTTATGGTCGTACTAAAAACTACTTGAAACTTACAAATTTTGTAAGACTTTCCACTCCAGTAATTTATATTGAATTTCTTACAATATATTTTATATGAACAACTCCATTTGCCCTGTCTCTGCAAGTGTATTGTAGGCCAAAAAAGAAAATTAGTTCAGGAGGTTAAGACCGAGTGTTGTTTTAATAATGGAAAGGCATGCACATTTACATTGCCATTGTGCAATCTTGTGGCTTCTACAGAAAGGATCTGTAAGTGCTGAAAATAATAACTTCATACAGATACAACAATGCTGTATTTTTAGTGCAGCATTGTTGTATAAAAAGGCTAGCCAATGTGATCAGCAGCTGTCCAGAACAGCAGAAGAACTAACTTCAAACTGTCAAACTTTGCCTTTATTTTAAATTAACAGTGCTTAGTGTTTATATTACTGCCAAGGGAAGCAACATGATTCAAGTGGTATGCATAAAGGGTAACAACACAACCAGTACTTTCTAAAGACATACACAGATCCTGAGAGAGCAGTGGTGATATTGATATTGTTGTAAAAAACAAGGCGATTTAAGAAGAGAGGGGATGTTTTTTTGATGATGTTTATGAAACTTTTGATGAAATTTGTGAAACCCACAACCAAAACCTAGTGGTAGTTATCAGCTTGCAGAGAACACAAAGTCCTCGAGCTCTGACATCAACCACTATGCACCATATCCATACATACACACAAACAGAAAAAAATATATACATGCATGGACTGTATTTTTTTTTTCTGTGTGCGCGTGTGTACATGCATATACAAAAATAACATTACACACACACACACACACACACACACACACACACACACACACACACACACACACACACACACACACCTATACATACTGAGTAACATGTTAGTTTAATGACAAAAAATTGTTTGTAATTGTGACACTTTTGCTGGTCTGTGTAATAAGGATTTATGCCAATCCATTTCTGTCTTGCGTTACAGTTAACTGCAAGTGCCTGAGAATGGAACAAAACAAAATCTTACTGGTATTAAGAAATGTGCTATAACACTTTCAATTCCTTATGACACCATGTTAAGACAAGGCAGACTGCAGCCCACCACATTGCAATTAGCATCAATACCAGGATATCATGAAACCCTTATTTCTAAATTTCATGGTCTATGAAAATTAAGTTTACAAAACACTTCAACATCGACTGATGTCATAATGCTAATTTGGTCGCCAAGTGTGAAATTTTTCACCTTGAATTAAAGACATTCATATTGGACTATTTGTGTTGTTCTACCTATAGTTATGACTTTCCTTTACTCTGAATGTAACAGTGCCACATAAAAAAATCTGCTCGTCAGGGTGAGCTTATCATTACATATCCCTTGATTGTATTTACTTTTATGGCAACTTGCTGAATGTCATGTAGTTCAGCGATAGTTCAGCGACCAATCAGCAGAAAATACTTATTTGAATAACTGTTAATATCACTTCCGGTTCCGCCTACAAGTGAATGCTGGTGCAACCTGCTGTTGCTTACCGGTAACTTGTTAAGTTTTAACCTCCCATATTATTTTATTGTTTTACGACCTAATCGGATCCTGCAATTGCTTTCGCTGCAGGTGGATTTGCAATCTGCTTTCACTCATTCGCTGGAATGCTTTTATGATCTGCTGGCACTCCAGCCTCTGTGAGCCTTAACCAGCAATAGCTTAGCGCAGCACAACACTCAACGTCCGTTCACTGACAGGCAAAGCAAAGTCTGGGAAATACAGTAATTACAAATAAGAAATGCAAAGTCCAACCAGTGGAATAATTTTGTGTATTATTTGTAACATGGTGATATGAATACTGACAAGTCATTTGAATATAACCTCATTTTGAAATGCTGCTCAACTATATTAGAAAAATTACATATTGATATTTGTCAAATCTGCTGTATGTTAACCATGTGCGAGCAAAGCCTTTGCAAAGCATGCCATGCTGGCAGGTTTTGCCAGGATAGTCACAAAACAATAAAGAAAGGGACCAGTCATACAAAACAACTAACCAAGGATAGACCATGCCTTAATGCCATAATCCAAAATGCAAAAAGAGCAGACATGCCACCATTGGAAAAAAATAACCATTGGACATTGCATTTGCAGTTTCCAATGGTTACAAAGTATCTATCTTAATGTCACTTGTGCTCACTGCCTTTTGTTACACATCCACAGAGATGTGCGTGCGTGTGTGTGTGTGTGTGTGTGTGTGTGTGTGTGTTCTGTTTGAGCTAGCACACACACAACTAACACATGTGTATACACAGTACTGTCAGCATTTGCTGACAAGAGAATGTCTGAGGACCTGACTTAAGACCAATTAATTCACAACTTTCCAGTCTTTGCAAAGAAACAAGCAGTAGTTGCTAAAGCTATTACTGCACTCTAAAATGCAGCCAACAACTATCAAGTGAGAAGCTTTGACAATGTACTGGGTTGAGGGACACACTAAAATGTTCTCCATTGACCATCTTATTTATTTACCTGACACTTCACAAGATTAGTGGCTTGCAAGATTAGCTGATTTGGTGATGTTTTTCTATTTAGCACAATAAAATGAATCTCTAACAAAAGTGTCCAAACTTTCTGGCTCATCAGCCAAAAGGACTGGTAAATTAAAAAATTAGCAGCTGAGCATATTTATTACTGGCCAAAATTGCTTTTTTGAGGACCTCTCGACCAGTTTTTAAGCGCATTCAACAACAACAACAGCCAGAGTCAGCTATTGATTTTGACAATCTACTGTACGGCACTGTATGGCCTGACATGCTAAGATGCTCAGAGAACAACACACAACAGCAAGAGGGACAGCTGAGTGTTGGAGATTAACGTGTATGGAGCAGTGCTGCTCGGCGGGGGTTGTGGCAGACGGTGGAATTTTGGAAATACAGTCGGATATGGCGATGCACTTTTGTTCATATCTCCAAATGTTTGTAAGTTGAGGACTACCGGTAGTCAACATCTGTATGTGAACCCGGCACCAAAATGGGTCAAACGCCTTTTTCTCCAGAATGAACACTAAAGGTTTCTCTGATAGACACTGTCCCATCACGCTTGTTTAAGCATGTACCCCAGAACAGGTAAAACCCGTACTTAGCCTACCTCTTTGGTTTAATAAGCTTTACCAGTCAACTTCTTCTAGAAAATAATCACCATGTGATTCTGCAGTTCTTCTCAGTTCTATGGAGCCACTTCTGCCTTAAAATATAGCACTGTTTTGGTTTCACAGCTCACAACTTCTGAAAACATTTCTTCTCAATACGTCAATCAAGAAAGCCATGAACTACAAACCTAATCTGAGCAATTTGAAAAACAATACTGCAGAAAAAATAGTGTCAAGTCAATATAAAATTAGAATTTGTTCTTGCAAGTCCCACATGGCCCAAAATATTTAATCCCGCAAAGCAGTGATGAATTATAATTGTCAGTGTTTTTGTATTTGTCTGTCCGACCATCTGTCCATCCACCAAATAGCTTCACAACCGTAGCAGATAGAAAGAAGAAGAAGCAAAAAGCACATTACTCGGGCAGCAAAGGGGATGAAGGTGAGATAATGACCTTGAGCTTGACAAAACTAGGTCAAGGTCATATATAAAGGTCAAATTTTCACTTTTATACCTTTTTAGGTACAAATCTTTGAAACCTGATGAGATATAGATAAAGATAATAACATAACAAAAAACAACATTTTCAAAAAGCCAAGGCACAAAAATGTGCAGGTCAGGGTAAAATTTTGAATTCAGGGGTGTCGTGGGAGGTAGCAGTCTCTGACTGCCTTGTTTATTTTCAAATAGGCTATTACTTTGTTAATCTTCAGCCAACTGTAGGCTTTGTTAAAAAGACAGTATTCAAGTGCGACATCAGGGATGCTCTTAGCTTTACAGAAATGTTATTAGCTCCAAAACAGGAAAAATTGCCAAGTTAACAGAAAAGAAACAGGTCTTAAGTCCTCGGACTTATCTCATAATACAGGAAACATGTTAAGGTGGGTGATGCTGACTTAAAAACACTACAGCATTTGTCACATCTTGCCATTGTTCAGTTTCTAGTTATAAGGCACTTGCTTGAACAGCATGCTTTTGTTCTGGTTCCTGTGTGTATGTATATGTGCATATACTGTATGTAGATAGTACTTATCTGTTATGTCTTATCAGTTCTCTTCTCATATTAATGAAGAGAACAGCTGAATAGGAGGCTAGAATAGAGGGCGGTGAGGTGGCAATGGGAACAGATAGATAATAGACATGTCACTTACATTGCCCATGTATTCTGACAGAAGATCCTGAAGAGCCTGGCGTACAGAATTGCATTCAGCAACAATGCGCTCCCTACGGTCATCACGTGTGCATGAAGAGTCAGCCATGAGGGCCGCACCACTGATAATACTCTCAAGGCGCTCCTCCAAGGAGGGACGGAAGCGTTCCTCACTAAAGGCCAGGGGATCCACGATGATTTGTTTCTGTAAAGAAAAGATCAGACAGGAAATTAAACCTGGGGGTAAAAAATGCTTAAGTTATCATACTTCACTGATCTCCTGCTCTTTCAGCTCAAAGACTAAATCCTAGGTGGTAAAGTAAGGGTTGATTTAACAGTGATTGATCCAGACATGACTCCCTGCTTATTTTCACCTATAGAATTATACATATCACACACACACACACGCACACACACACACACACACACACACACACACACACACACGCACGCACACACACACACACACACAAACAGAATAGCTAGAGTGGTAAAATAATTACCCCTTTGGGGATCAATAAAGTTAAATTCTTCAGAGATTAGAGAGACAGACTTTACTGATCCCTAACTGGGAAATTTGAATATGCATAATGCTAAAAAAAGCTTGTGTGTCTTATTGTTTACAAGACATCTAACAAGTATATGACTGGTATGTTCCACAATCAAAGCCATATGAACGAAGAATGGCTTTATCAAATAAATTATAAAAGTTGACAGTGAAACTTATCTGAGAAAGTTATCTGAGATGAAAATCTGTATTTATTCTTCCCCATTAGCCCATAGGAGACAGCTGGAAAACTTTTTTAGCAACACCTGTGACTTGCACGGCGGAAAAGTGATTGAAGACAAGACGATTATCGTCATCTCATCTTCAAGAAAATGGATGGATGGCTTATTTTAGTTTTTAATTCAAAATTTAATTTCTGTGTGGAGTTGGGGCAAAATTTACAGATTTTCAAGTCAAGTCCCACAGGTGAGCACTGAGGGCTACAATCTGCAACTACTCCTTCAGTGAGCAACTCCATATAGTGAATTCAAGCTGCAGTATGTTTGACTGAACAGAGTAGACGTAGCTTGAAAATTTGAATGAGTGCCACTGTCAGGTTCCTACCTTAACTTCCACACTAGCCTGCAGCCCTGTCTCCAAAGTGCAGCCCACACAGGAGGCTACTATGGAATGCTCAGTGAAATAACATGGGAAAGGCGGGTACACCAGTGACTGACACTTCCTTAGAAATTCCTCCAGCTTCTGATTGGTGGTTTAGGTTTTGTTGTAAATTGTACTAACAGCACTTCATGGAAATACAAAGGGGGGGGGTTTTCTTTTTTTTAAAGAGATTATCTGTCTTAAGTACAACTTTAAGAACTAAGTGATGACCATTTCACAATATATCTATAAATATTGGCAAAACGTGTGTGCACAGCAGACAAATCATTTCAGGCAACAGATTACCCCATTACTGTTAACATACAGTATACAGTATAAATGTGAGATTTTCTATTCTGATTCACAATGTGACAATAACCAAATCCACCCACACTCAATTATATCTGTTGAATGAAAAAACATCTAATTGCCTGATTTCACAAGGACAAGCCTGTTGAGAGAGACTACTAGTTGACATGTTGTAAAGGCATCCCAGTGTGTTAATACATTACCATGACAATTATGGCAGGTAAACAAAAATATAACTTTTTCAGTGACACACCTGCTGATACCTTATTCCAACAAAATATTTAACGACACCGTTGTTAGGATTGTGGTTTATTTGGTGGCCCAACATCTATCGGATCCACCTCCAGCCCCCTCCATTCCGTCTCATCTGACCTCCTCTACTTGAGTGCCATGTCACCATGGTGACAGGCACACGAGACAGACACGGAGGAGGAACCAGTGAGACAGAGAGATGACTCATTTGCTAATTTTTTTTGCCTTACACTTTAAACAATACAGAAATGGTCTGCATACGACATTTTGGGGGCATGACTTTATACATAACTACATGTAAAATGATCACTGATGAGACAGACCTGTCCATATTCTCAAGTAGATGCACTGCATTGTCAGCTTTTGTTTTGTGCAGAATAATAATGTGCCATACAATTATCAACAGCAAATCAAAAATAAAGGCTTATGTGACTACTATCAAAATTTTTTTAGAAAGTCTACATGTTACGTTATGTCACCAGGATCACTTTAACGTCAAGAGTGCTCTGTACCACTTTGCTTTTAATCTTCTATAACGTGTTTATTTGGGTTGAAATCTAATGACATAAAACAAAATACGGATCATATTTTATTTTTTACTCATCAACCCATTGAGTGAACATAACACTGACCAACGTTACACTGGCAGACATCCCTCTGAACCATGTATAAACCCATGTTGTACCTGATCACTCACATCAACTTTGTTTTAACTGCAGTTATCCTTGTGGCCCCCAAAACCATGCTAACAAAATTCCATCAAAGAGCTGCAGGAATGTCTTCAATGTTGTGTTCAAGCATATGACAAAGTATGACCAATCTGACCAACTAATACTAAACAACAATAGAGTAAACTCTTGGGGCTACCAAAGAGAGGGGATTCATCTTATCTTTCAGAATTTTTGAAGCTTTCACTACATGTACTCAAACGAACAGCTTTTCTGAAAGCCATATAAAGCTCCTTCATTTGACATAGATGGAATCAAATCAGGGAGGAGAGCAGCAGTGACTCAAGAACATATTCAAATGTACCCAAAAGCCATGTCCCAATTTTGTCCACATACCTCGTTCTAATTTCCAGCTCAACCTCAAGCCCTTCCAGGGCCTTGGTCATTTTATGATTCAGTTGGGCCATTTCCATAAACTAAAAATTTGACCTAAATATAACCTCCAAGAACAGGATTTCAATTTTACAACTGAGGCCCATCATTGCAGGGAAATTCTTCATGTTTAAGTTCATATTTGTATTAATCTGGCATATTGTTGGATATCTGGTTGGTTTCATGACAAAAGGCAAATGGGGTGCAACTTGTAAACCACTCATTTGACTTACATCAAAATTGTTAAGGGCGTAGGCGAGCTCTCCACCTCCTGCTGGCTGACTGAGGACTGAGTCTTCAGTTGCAGTGGCCTGAGCAGCATTGGATATGCCAGAAACAGCATTTTGGAGCTGCTTGTAGATCAGATCACGGTTAGCCTTGTAGGCTGCTACATCAGGGTGCTGTAAGCAGGCACGGGATGCTGTATATAGCATGGGAATGTTCCTTTGTAGCATCCCTCGAGCAGCGGCCATTTGGTCCTTGTGGTGGACATCTTTTAGCTCCTAGTAGATGAGATGGAAAAATAAACATCAAATGTCTTACAAAATAAAAGGTTAAAATAGATAAAATATCTCCTTGTGGCAGCAGCTATCTTAATCAGGTCACTATAATATGCCTTTGCAATTTAAAGCATTGCTATTACAACCATAGAATTTCACTCCAGAAATGGCGAGCACTGGCAAAAATAAGCCATAAAAACGCCTAAATAGAAAGCCTGCTATCTTAACTGAACTTGTAATGCTTTTTCACAGTACTCCTTGACAGAAATTCAAGAAAATGTTTTTTTAATACACATTACTTTCAGGAATCACATTTAACTCAGTTTAAAAATATACAATTTCAGAAGAGTGGAATTTCTTCACAAAAGCAGTGCCAATTTCTTGCAAGATTCCCCTATTTAAAATGAAAGCAACAGACCTCTAATTTGTGTTTTAAAAGCTATACAACTGCTTTTGAAGCACGTAACTGGAAGTCAAACTATTTGACATTATACAGTTTCACTATTGAATGGTAAGTGGATAAACCTGTGATATTAGGGGTCTAACTTGTCAATATCAAAGCCCGGGTCAATTTTGCATTGGTCTTACCATATGCTATGGTCACTGCACTTCAACAAGTCACAGTGAATAAAACTGCTCTTTTAAGCATACCTGACTCTTTTAAGCATACCTGATGTTCTTGTAGGTAATTTACACAGCTTGATGCAGATGAAATGTTATAAACTGACATTTACTGAAACAGAGAAGGGAAATATATTGGATAACAATTTTAGCTCTCAACTGGCTTTTCCATTTGGTTTTGTAATGGTATTCTAATCCCCCTCTGAAAGCACAACTTCATTCTTAAAGCAACTGTGGCCTGTTCAGTTTAGCCAGAAAAAAATAAAAAGATCCTTTGGTCAACAAAACAATAACACCAATTCAGCTGTCAAATAAGAACTACTAAATGTAAATTAGTTCTAATCGCTAAAGTGTATCTACTTCCCTTGTAGTTACAGTGTGCTCATAGTATAGACATGATCATGAAGACATGAACACAAAGTTCTATGCTTTTATAATTTCCTGTGATTATCATGGGTGATTCTCCTCTGGCTCTGCACTGAGAACCCCAAAGACCATCTCCTTTGTATAATGCATCTTAATGCACTCAACTACCACTTTGTGAGTTTGTCATATTTACAGTCTTGAACTCCCAACCTGCTTCACAGCAACTAGTAAGAAGGTTTTTTTCATGTTTACTGTATCTGATTTTCCAGAAAAAGCAGAAGACACTCTTTATGCTTACTTCTTCCTCTGGCTTCACTAAAAATTTACTATGTAGATTACACCTCTTATTTCACTATGAGTAACAAGGCCATTAGCAACCATTCAGGCACTTGAGAAACTCTCAGACCAATTATTCAAACAAGCGTTTGTGATCTGACAATCAGAAGTCGTTGCTTTTTTTGTCATCTGTACATTACCTGCTGTCTTTTAGCAGCCATGATGTTCAGCTTGTCCACTTCTGGTTTCAAGGCCTTATACTGGATCCCAAGGTCCTGCTCAGTCCCTGCATTGCGCACTTTTACCAGATTGTCCTCCACCTGAGCCAGGCAGGATGAAAAATACGAAACAAAAGACAAAAATGTTTTTTTAACGGCAAGTTATTGAATTTAAGAAAAAAACAGAAACCCCAAAATACAGTACTTTAAATTCCATTAAGGCCAAGCCAATTACTGAAGCTGCGACTGAGAATTACATCTCTTTTGAAATCAGATTTAATAAGCTCACTAAAACTCACTTTCATTTTGCTACATTTTTCAGAGATATGTAAAATCTTGATTAATATATTAAAAAGAAGCAACTAAGACCACCTACATTGTCAAGGATTTGCACTTGCTATAATTTGGACTGCAACTCAATATATTTCAGTAGTGGCCCACAAAGTAATTTCAACAGATAATTTTTAAGATTTTCAAACAGCTGTAAACTTGCACCACAGGGTGAAGTGTATTACTTATATCCTGTCCTGTCTTAAATTTATTCTTGATCTTATAAAATGATTACAGTATTGTATGCACTATAAGGCGCACTGGACTATAAGGCGCACCCTCAATAATTTGTTTGTTTTATAATTTATTTCATATATAAGGAGCACCGGATTATAAGGCGCACACAATAAAAAATTAATAAAATTTATTTGATAAACTGCAGCGGCTGTAGTTGCGCACCATCCACTAGATAGAGCCGCACTGCTCAGGCAGTCATGATTGCAATAAGCCATTCTGAGCCTCATCAAGGAAATCTGATCACTTGATCACTTTGCCATCTTAGAAAGATCATGTTTCGATCAATTGGTAGTCCAGTCGGAGGTGAGGTGCAGCTATTTGCTGCTGTGTGTCCTAAACAATTTTTTAACTAGTTTTTAATGTCAGGCTGCTAATTTACTGGCAAATATGACGCTGTTTTACTCCTAGAACTGACTTTAACGTCGGTGTCTCACCGCCGTGAATCTCACAGCACGTTGCTGCAGACAGAATACACAAGCCAGAATGCGCCCCTCCGCCGCCCCCCCAGAGCTATCAACTACATCTGTAAATCAATGCAGCACAACAGACACCTTTGTCTAGCAGTGACTCTGCTCTTGAAATTTCAGAAAAGGCTGGTAGTTCAGCTTTGAGGGTCTTTCATTCACCTTTATGCCAGTTTCTCCGTTTGTTTCCACAGACTAATAGAATGGACCGTCACTAGATTCCAAATGACAGCACAATGGCATTTTTAAGACCAATTAAGTTTAAAGTGGGTTATTTCCGACGCCAAATAGTTAGGAAATACGGAGATCAGTCAGTCAGTCAAACTTTATTAATAGAATTGTTGAAAGTTCCTTATGTTTTGCTACGTAATCACCGGTGCTGCTACAGTCTGCTCTACCGTCAGAGCAGCTCAGTCAGAGCCAAGACTTCGGTGACGCCCCTTGACTACCGTTGTTAGGGGGCGTAGGCCCAACTGCCTTGTGAGGGGGCTCCTCTGGTGGCGGAGTGCGGCATGACTGGCAGCCAGACTGCCGGCTTTTTTTCAGCGATCATGTTTTTAATCAATATTAATATGATAATCAATCCATATATAAGACGCACCGGATTATAAGGCGCACTACAGGTTTATGAGAAAATGTTAGGCTTTTAGGTGCGCCTTATAGTGCGGAAAATACGGTACTACATTTGGGGTATTAAATAGTATACACAGTTCCTGCCAAAAAGAATCTACTGATGCCAAAATAGAATTTTTTGTCTCAGAATAATCTAAATAGGAACCAGTTCCTCTTCCAAGGACTAAGATGTGTTCCACAGCATGATACTAACAACCAAAATGCTAGCTCTCCATGGGGCCTTTGAAGGTTTTACTTACTTTTTCTTGGTCATAAGTTCCACTTGTACAACAAGTTTGGAAAGGTGAGGTAAACTGAGGGGTATTGTGTTCTGAAATCTGAAACCTCACATCAGATCGAGGGATTGCAAGTTTCTCACCAGTTTAAGCTGCAGTAGCAGTTTGTAGACATCAGACATGTCTGCCAGCACCAACAGATGTGTGACCGCCGACAGGAGAGCTCTGGCAGCACGAACCATATTCCCTCGTTTCACTGAGGAGCAGGGGTCTTCTGCAAATTCTCCAGAAGCCTGCCGCATTGATTCACCTGAGAATACATTGTTTAAAATAGATTGGTCAGAAAAGTTCAGTGAATTCAAGCGTGGTACAAATAATAACTGCAAAATTTCTTCTACATCATTTATACTATGGTCAACTGATATAAATGAAAATGGAAGTGTTTAGTAATAACGGCAACTCAGTCACAAAGCGGAAGACTATGTCACAGTGGGGTGATCGCGTGGAGGTACATAGTGTACAAAACTCCATAACAGTCTGCTCACTGAGTAACTGAAAAAGTTTCAAACTTCCTCTGCCATAAACATTAACACAAAAGTTGTACACCAGGAGCTTTGTGAGCTTTCCATTTCTGAGAGGCTGCATGCAAGCCTAACGTCACCAGGACTAATGTAAAGTATACCACCCCTAGTTCTGGAGCAGGGGAAACGTGTAGTGTGGAGTGACGAATCACGCTCCTCTGTCTAGCAGTCTGATGGATGCGTCTGGGTTTGGTGGATGCCAGATTACTTACCAGACTGTATTGTGCCAACTCTTAAGTTTTATGGAGGAGGGATAATGGTGTGGGTTTGTTTATCAGCATACCTAGAAATTTAGCAAAAAATTTTTGTTTCCAGCTTGGTGAGACAAGTTTAGGCAAGGTCAAAGTCTGTTGCAGCATGATTGTGCTACAGCGCACAAAGCAATATCTACATAGTGAATGTACTTTTCTTTAATCTGGTTGTATTTGATGAGAACTATTTTGCATTGTTTGCACTCCTGAAAAAGCAAATATCCTTGAATATCAAGCAACTGGTATTGTACCAAAATTTTGCAAAAATACAAATTAACAGGCAAGGACATGGATTTATCTTTTTTCTTTCTTATAAAAAAAGATAAGTGTCACAAAAACCATTAAATAATTGTTTTTCAGCACTGTTTTCTATTACCCATTCAGATGTAGTAGTATTAACATTAGTAGTCTCTAGAGACAGAGGTCAAGACAAAACAACCAATACGATGTGTCAGGTGTTTTTTGCCTAACATACACAAATCACTGTGTACGTTTGACACATCGTGTCAATTCGTGATGACACGCCCCCTTAGCCATCACTGGCTGCGGGTGATCACGCTACATCGATTAGCCTACCTGTGCTACAGGGGATTTTGCGCACTCAGTAGTCGATTTATGCCCGTCATGATGGTACGTCATCTGATTGCTTTCTTAATATTTTAATTTATAGTTACTATGTTGAGCAAAAAAAGAAAGTGGTCGGACGAATATGTGCAACGTGAATTTACATGTACTATATAACGGAACGTGATGGAAGTGAGCGTTCTGCATGATTTGCAATGTCAAGTTGAGCAACTACTCTTGCATTGGCAAAAATAAAGGAACACTTCCTTAAGCTGCATAGAAAACAAAAGAAACAGACTTTGCTGTGAAAATGACATAAGAGTAGCTGGGCTTACGCTAGCCATTCCCCACTTCGCCATAGGCGAAGTAAATTCCAGATTGGCTACAAGGTTTTTAGACTGTGTAGCCACAGTGGCGTTCTTATTTTTACGGAAAAAAGGCTAAAACTTAAAACTTTGTCGCTTGCTAGCGCCGCTCGCTATTTCCGATAGCGAGCGGCGCTAGCGCCGTTCTTTCCGCATGCCGACGGAATTTAGCCAAAGCATGCCGACAGAAATATCCAAAGTGACCTGAACGATCTCGATCATTAAATATGCACTCGGGTCATGACCTCCTCTCGTCCAATGAAAAGCAAAATATTGTTTTTTTACAAGCTGAACCAGCGAATTTGTGTACAACAAGGCGAGGACGATCGATCAAAAGAATCCAGTGTTTTATAGTAGAGTTTGTGTTAAAGTCCTCATTAATAAACAAATGGTGAATGCTGAGAGGGGGGAGGAGTGGTGACAGACCGATCAGAAGGTAAATGAAGGATATTATCAATACTTGTTTGTAGTCTTAGACTTTTGATACATTTGACCAGCAGGAATAACCAGTGATGCATGTAAATATGTATTCACCTCGCTTGCTATTTTTCATGCCTTTTTAAATTGAAATGAAAAATCATGTTGTTGAATTTAAAAAAATGTTTTAAATAAACTATGGCATACCAATGGTGTTGGTGGTGGTCAACGTTAAAATGTCTTCTAGTCTAAGTAAAACTTACAAGTAAACATTGAGTAATATTTTGTATGACTGTATCTTCAAATAGTGAAGTTTTCAATTGTTGAATCTCACATTCATACCTGCATAAAGTAGGACAGAAATAAAGATAGTTAAGCTTGAACTGTTGACTTAAGTGTATTTTTGTAGGTAAATTGACCAGAAGATTTTGTCCTCAGAATGCACCAGAATGTAGGAAAACAACCCCATTTTCTAAAACATTTCCCGGGGCAGGCCACCCGGACTCCCCCTGGGGGGTGTCCCCCCCACGCCCCCCGCAACAAGCGTCGATTGTCCGCGCACTACGCCACTGTCTTGGGCACAGAATGTGGCTATTTGTGGCTTGCTCAATTCTTCTACACTGAGCCACAGTGGCTTAGTCATACTTGCTCCTAGTGCAAGCCCAGGAGTAGCACTTGCCAAGGTGAAGCCACGCATATCTGAACTGGTCTCTCAATAACAACAGCACACTGATTTGCAGATAATTTCATGTGAGTCCATGCACTGTCTTGGTTTTGTTCTTTGAAAAAGGTGACATTAATGCACAATTCATCAAATACACCAGTAAAACATACTATAGTTATGTCTTAAATTTAAGAGAAAAAAAAATTATTTATTTTTTTACTAAAGAAGGGTTCGGTGAGTGAGCACATGAAACCGGCAGGGTTCGATATCTCCAACAAGGTTAAAAACCACTGCTCTAGAAGCTAACAGCTAATTTCTAAGATTGCTAAATCACAGCTACAAATTAATTGTCATGTTTTCATCCACAACAAAAGAAGTGTGTAGGAAACAGGATGAAGGACACATTTCATTGCATGTCACACAGAGTTAAAAGACACACACACTGTTTCAACACCCAGTAATAATGTCTGCTGGCATACAGGCAAACTTCTTTCCAAAAAAAGGAGGTCAAAGCTGAGACAAAGGGCTCACTGTCCGTTTTGTCCAGTGTTGTCCTAGAGTTGGATGGCCCAGTACATCTGACTAAGCAAACAATTGAGCGCTGGAGGCAGGGACAGAAAATACATTTAAATTTGATGCATTCTAACTAACAAGTACTTTGTTAAAGCTGTGTTTGTACTTTATTAAGGCCATGTTTGCATTTAAGACAGAGCAACTCTATTGATTAATATTCTCTATAGACTGAAGCGCAATGAATGACAACCACCATGGTCAAAGATGTTTTACTTGTTTCAGAAGTAGTATCAATGTGTACAGTATAATCCCCAAGTAATACAGCACAACTCAATTGTCTCAGCTCTTGTAGTTCCTGAACTTTGCTTCATCAAAGTTCATGAGTTCACACAGTCCTCTTCCTCCCATACAGCTTAATGACATCATATTTCTGATGAAGAATTTGGTTATAGCTTGGTCAAACTCTATGCAGGTGGCATCACAATGATGACTATCGACTGAAACATTTCCTTTAAAAATCTATGATTCATAGCTTGGTTTTGAAAAAACATCTACAAACATCTGCAGTGGGGTAAATAATTAACTTGTGAGAAACTCAGCGGACTGTGGTGGTAACATTTTCAACTGTGCCAATGAACAAATCCTCCAAATATCCAACAACAATGCATACTAGTACGTTCAGTTCAATATATGCACTCAGCAGTAACTCCATACTGTGGAATCACATACTCAACAATCAGGGGTTTAGATTTGTGCTAGCACAGCTACCACTGAGACAAAAACATTGACATGGATAACAAGCTTTTGAAACTCACTGGCAGCCCAGGCACATCCCAATCTATGGATAACAATTATGTCTCAGAGTTATAAAGCTCAGCCATTATGGAGTAAAATTGCATTTTCATAGTTTTATTTTTTCTTTACACATTTGACAGGAGACTAGTTTTATTTGCAGTTATCGTTCTACCATTCTGGGGACACATTAATGCATACAAATATTCTCATAAAACATGCCTGGAATGTTTAAATAAAAATGAGACTCAAACGTACAAAGACACAGCACAAAAATTGGCTGAATGGAATGACAGATGTCACCTTTTATTTAAAACCTAATGTAATACTTGTCACATGGAATTACTTTGGATACCCGAAATCAACAAGGAGTTTTACTTGAGGACATATACCCAATTGGTGAGACACGTGAGTGGCGATGTGTATGCTAAAAGAAGACATAAACCTCATCCCTAAAAGCTGATTGTACTGTATGTGTCCCATTAATGACTTTAATAACAAAGCAGTGTGCAAATGTTCGCCATTACTCATGCAACTAGAGGGACCAGAACAACAACAGCTGGCCAGTGTACAGTATTTATACAAAAGTAAAAACTACAGAGTCAACAGAAGAAGCGCAGTGTATGCATATTTCCTCACTATAATATTTTTATGGCATGTGATTGTCAGGGTAGGGTAACCACATCAAAAAATGCCAAAATATGGTGGCATCGCTGTAAATACCTATCAAGTTGTTTACAAAGGCAAAACATCTCTAAAAAGTAAAATGAGTCAGAGGCAGAGAAGATATGGGACTTTAGTTTTACTAAATCAACTAGTAATCATCTACAACAAACTTCATCCAGTGTACAGCAGCTTTTCAACTCATCCAACTCATTTTTTTATGTCAATGGTAAGACACAGAAGATAATTAAATGACAAGGACGTACAAATACACAAGCCAAGGAAAAGTATTTTTTATGCACAGTTTGTAATTGATTGCAGAAATTCAAGAAATGTTTTATGGAGAGAAAAAAGACAGCCAACACTTGCACTATCAAAGTTGTAGCCCAGAAATCTCATGCAGTTTTTGGGATATATTTCATTCAAACACACACATATATAAAGTAGTTTGTACAAATGATTGACCAGACAGATCTAAAACATAGCCCACACCTTCAGGCTGTTATTTCCCCTTGTGAACAAAATCAATAAGGCCATTTTCAGAGGGCAGATAGTGATCAGTGCTCCTTTAATAAACTTTCATCCATCTAGTGCTACCCTGCAGCCAACCAGGTGCACAATGAAATGATTAAAATGTACATCACACAATAAGATCCCCCACAGAGCTGGACAACACAGGTGGGGCGCAAAGGACAAGGTGAATGGAATGGCGACAAGAGCAGACAGAAAAGGATAAAGTCTTTAAAAAGATTGAGAATTGTCTTGATATTAATTGAGCATTTGTCTCAAACAATATAGCTAAATATATCACACAATCTGTAAGTAAAATGTATTTGGGCCAATGTCACCTTAGTGGTCATGTTTTCTTCCTATTTGTGTGTGTGTGTGTGTGTGTGTGTGTGTGTGTGTGTGTGTGTGTGTGTGTGTGTGTGTGTGTGTGTGTGTGTGTGTGTGTGTGTGTGTGTGTGTGTGTGTGTGTGTGTGTGTGTGTGTGTGTGTGTGTGTGTGTGTGTGTGTGTGTGTGTGTGTGTGTGTGTGTGTGTGTGTGTGTGTGTGTGTGTTCTACTCAATAGCTGTATTATCAGTCTACGCACGCTCCACCAAGCAGCATGGCATAGCTGACAGCCAGGTCTTGCTGGTATACCAGCTAGCAGTTACTGAATTCCAGTTCAGTGACAGCTAACCACAATTACAGTAACATTCATGGCCACTGCGCAGGCTATGTAGCGACATGTCATTTACCTCCTAGCTACTTGGGGCAGAGCTCAAGCAGGGAAAACTGGGCTTCTGGGGAAAACAGACGAATGCATACAGAAGGACATAACACCAACCACAGCTAGTTACACAAGAATAGGGAAATAAGGTGTAATACACAATGTAAAACTAAATGAATGAAACTTGGAAGTGTGCTTTGTATAACAGTTTTGAATCTGATATTAAAACACGTTTAACAATGTGTATATCTTATACAGTATATATAAACACACATATAAACACACACAAACTGTGTATATGCACTTACCTAGTCATTCATATACATAAATACAAGCGGCATATAGACCTTCTATTTTTTCCCAAACTTTGAACCCTGCAGCTGAAAGAACGATGTGACGATGGAACGATAAGATTTTTAAGGGCTAATGGCCTCTAGGGGGCGCTGTCGCAGGAAGTGAAAGAGTGAGAGACAGGTGGAAGAGACAGTACACCACAAAGACGCAACTATAATTGGACTGTGTTCTGAACAGACATTTTGCATATCATGCACAGCACTTATGATTGGAAACAAGCAAAGAAAGCCATATAATACAGCTTTTAAGTTAAAGGCAATCAGTCTGTCAAAGACGGAAATAGAGCTGCTGCAAGTAAGCTTTTTATCAATGAATTGATGGCGAGACGGAGATGAGGAGTGTGCCCTCGTTCATCGTGGTTAATGTATCCAGGAACCACACGCAATTAAAGAATTCTGCGATATAGCGACAAACTATCTTATGATTTACGGTAATTTAAATGTTTATGACCCTCACTATACTGCTTTGAAACCACCTTCTATCTGTATTACCTTTTCCCACTCTTATCGACTGTTTAAAGCACTTTTGTTTCTCGTAAGTCCAAGACTCACGGAACATAGCGCACTTCCAGATGCCGTCAGTCAATGGAATGCGCGTACAGTATCACGTGACTGCCTACCAAGAGGCGTGTAAATTGGCACTGGGAGGTGCCAGTTCACCTCCTGAGCACTGCCAAGGTGCTCTTGAGCAAGGCACCGTCCCCTTACAAGTTGGTCATTTGTTCCGTCCCATGTGAGCGCTGCCCACCACTCTATATCCCATCCCATGAAGAATGTGTATGCTTAAATTAAAAGTCAATTCATGGGACACAATAAAATTTTCATAGCAAACATCTGTACCGCTCAAAACATTTTACTTTTAAGATTCTCCACTGCAGCAGATATATGTACATGGTTTATGATTTATTTATCATATTCCCTATCTTCAGAAGCACTCTCTACAAAACACACACTGTTGCAATATCTTTTCCAAATATACCTTGCTTACGGACGTCTTCTACAGCAGCTGTCAGCTCATCCTTAAGAAACTGACTTTCCTTGGCAATCTTTTCTCCTTTCTCCAGGAAGTTCTGGGTAGCAGTCTCCACAGATGCAGCAAGCACATGGGCCTTCTTGGAGCGTCCTTTCTTCTTGTTAGATGGGCCTTTGTTGCTGGAGTTAACCAAAGTGGTGACCTATGGCAAGGATATGCAGTTATATGTACTTAGTAAGTAAAATTTATGCAAAAAGATCATTTTGCAAATTAAAACAATCTTATAGCTCCTTTCACCCATAAACCCTCAACACTGCTATATTTGCTTTTTATTCCATTTAGTTTCTATGAAAGTACAAGGGCACAGTGATGCTGTTGCCTGGATTACAAAAACCCTTAAATATGGAGATACCTGAAAAAGATACCGTTTGGATTATTTGTGAGGATTTTCTGAACAAGTATTAATTTATAATTACTCAAAATTACTCATTTACTTCAGGTGTTGTGAAAATAAATCAAATAAGATATTTTTTCGGTTTTGTTCTGGTTAAAGAGTTAAGACAGATTTTATTTTTTTGATTAACCTGTAACTGTTTCTCTGTGGTTTGTTTCAAGGAGAAAATTAATTTATGAATTTTGTTATTTGAATCCCACTGGTCTACATGCTCTTTGCTAAACAATTTCTTTGTTAAGGTTAAAATTCACATATGGATCTGAACCTGTGAGCTGCAAAGAAGGATGATGTTTAAGAAGATGAGTGAACTAGTATGATGCATTTCTTTTTCGGCAATACTTTGCACCAACATTTCTTAGAAGCTATATACCCACCCAGATGGACCAATTATTTTTGTTAGCTACTCAAATAGTCCCATGTTACTGACATATAATAATATGCTTCCTACGAAGCAGTGGGGACTGAGGAATCTAAGACCACAGATACCGCTGTCATCCTTGCCTCTTACATGCAGAGATTTCTCCAATTTCTCTTAATCCACTGATTATATCAAGGACTGTCAAAGGTCAAATCCTCAAATGTCTTGCAACTGCAATTGAGCACCTTTCTGAAAACGGCTGTACTATTTGACCAAACATATTTTAACAGTGGTGTACTGTACACCTGCAAGAGGACACAAGTCAGTGTCTTATTGTGCTGGCCCCAAGCCCGGATAAATACAGAAAGTTGCGTCAGGAAGGGCATCCGGCGTAAAACTTTTGCCAAATCAAACATGCGAATCAAACCTATGACTTCCATACCGGATCAGTCGAAGCCCAGGTTAACAATGACCGCCATCGGTGCTGTTGACCTACAGGGAACCGGTGGCAATTGGACTACTGTTGGTCGAAGAAGGAGAGGAGGAAAGTGTGTTCGTAGGAAGAGAGAGAAGAGGAACGCCAAGAGTATAGGACTGAGAGTAGGGACGTTGAATGTTGGAACTATGACAGGAAAAGGTAAGGAGTTGGTTGACATGATGCAGAGAAGGAAGGTTTCACATACTGTGTGTCCAGGAGACCAGGTGGAAAGGTAGCAAGGTTAGAAGTTTAGGAGCAGGGTTCAAGTTGTTCTATTATGGTGTAGATAGGAAAAGAAATGGAGTAGGAGTTATCATGAAGGAGGAGTTTGTTAGGAATGTCCTGAGGTAAAAAGAGTGTCAGATAGAGTGTCAGATAGAGTGATGAACAACACACCTTCGATGAAATTGAAGGTATGATGTTCAATGCTATTAGTGGGTATGCTTCACAGGTAGGATGTGAGCTGGAGGAGAAGGAGAAATTCTGGTTGGACTTGGATGAAGTGATGCAGAGCATACCTAGAAGTGAGAGAGTTTTCATTGGTGCAGACTTCAATGGACATGTTGGTGCAGGAAACAGAGGTGATGAGGAGGTGATGGGCAGGTTTGGTATCCAGGAGAGGAATGCAGAAGGACAGATTGGTAATTGACTTTGCAAAAAGGATGGAAATGGCTATAGTGAATACTTTCTTCCAGAAGAGGCAGGAACATAGGGTGACCTATAAGAGTGGAGGTAGGAGCACACAGGTAGACTACATCTTGTGCAGACGGTGTAATCTGAAGGAGATCAGTGACTGCAAAGTAGTGATAGGCGAGAGCCAAACAGCATAGGATGGTGGTGTGTAGGATGACTCTGGTGGTTTGGAGGATGAAAAGGAAAAGACAGAGCAGAGGACAAAATGGTGGAAGCTGAAAAAGGAAGACTGTTGCATGACTTTTCGGAAGGAGTTAAGAATAGGTCTGGGTGGTCAGGAGGTGCTTCCACATGACTGGACAACTACAGCTAATGTGATCAGGGAGACAGGTAGGAGAGTACTTGGTGTGTCATCTGGAAGGAAAGTAAATAAGGAGACTTGGTGGTTGAATGAGGAGGTGCAGGAGTGAATACAGAGAAAGAGGTTAGCTAAGAAGTGGGACACTGAGAGGACTGAGGAGAATAGACAGGAATACAGGGAGATGCAGCGTAAGGTGAAGGTAGAGGTAGCAAAGGCCAAACAAGGGGCTTGTGGTGACTTGTATGCTAGGTTGGACAGCAAGGAGGGAGAGACTGACCTATACAGGCTGGCAAGACAGAGAGATAGAGATGGGAAGGACGTGCAGCAGGTTAGGGTGATTAAGGATAGGGACGGAATTCTATTGACAGGTGCCAGTAGTGTGATGGGAAGATGGAAAGAGTACTTTGAAGAGCTGATGAACGTGGAAAATGAGAGAGAACAAAGACTAGAAGAGGTGACTGTTGTGGACCAGGAAGTAGAGGAGAGCATTGAAGAGGATGAAGAGTGGAAAGGCAGTCGGTCCTGATGATATACCTGTAGAGGTTTGGAAGTGTCTAGGAGAGGTTGAAGAAGAGTCCCTGACTGGGTTTTCAACAGGATCTTAGATAGTGAGAAGATGTGTGAGGAATGGAGAAGTGCGCTGTTGCCCTTTTTTAAGAACAAGGGAGATGTGCAGAGCTGTGACAACTATAGAGGAATAAAGCTGATGAGCCACACAATGAATTTATGGGAAAGAATAGTGGAAGCTAGACTAAGGGCAGAAGTGAGCATTTGTGAGCAGCAGTATGGTTTCATGCCAAAAAAAAAAAAAAAGAGTACTACAGATGAAGTATTTGCTTTGAGGATGCTGATAGAGAAGTACAGAGAAAGCCAGATGGAGCTGTATTGTGTTTTTGTAGATCTGGAGAAAGCTTATAACAGGGTGCCCAGAGAGGAACTGTGGTTTTGTATGAGGAAGTCTGGAGTGGCAGAGAAGTATGTGAGAGTGGTGCAGGACATGTATGAGGACTGTAAGACAGTGTTGAGGTGTGCTGTAGGTGTGACAGAGGAGTACAAGGTGGAGGTGGGACTGCATCAGGGATCAGCTCTGAGCCCCCTCTTGTTCGCTATGGTGATGGACAGGCTGACAGACGAGGTTAGATAGGAATCTCCATGGATTATGATGTTTGCAGATGACATTGTGATCTGCAGTGAGAGCAGGGAAGAGGTGGAGGAGAAGCTAGAGAAGTGGAGGTTTGTCCTGGAAAGGAGAGGAATGAAGGTTATCCACAGTAATGTGTGTGAATGAGAAGGACCCAAGTGGAAGAGTGAAGTTACAGGGAGAACAGATCAAGAAGGTGGAGGATTTTAAGTACTTAGGGTCCAGAGCAATGGAGAGTGTGGAAAAGAGGTGAAGAAGCGTGTACAGGCTGGATAGAACGGGTGAAGGAAGAGTCTGGTGTGATGTGTGATAGAAGAGTTTCAGTTAAAATGAAAGGAAAGGTGTACAAAACTGTGGCGAGACCAGCGATGTTGTTTGGTCTAGAGACAGTGTCACTGAGGAAAAGAAAGGAGACAGAGCTGGAGGTAGCAGAGATGAAGATGCCAAGGTTTTCTTTTGGAGTGACCAAGAAGGATAGGACCAGCAATGAGTACATCAGAGGGACAGCACAGGTTTGTTAGAGGTTTTGGAGATAAAGTCAGAGAGGCCAGACTGAGATGGTTTGGACATGTCCAGAGGAGAGATAGTGAATATATTGGTAGAAGGATGCTGAGTATTGAACTGCCAGGCAAGAGGCCTAGAGGAAGACCAAAGAGGAGGTTTATGGATGTAGTGAAGGAGGACATGAAGGTAGTTGGTGTGAGAAAAGAGGATGCAGAAGACAGGGTTAGATGGAGGCAATTGATTCACTGTGGCGACCCCTGAAGGGAAAGCCAAAAGGAAAAGAAGAAGAAAGAAGAAGACTGTACGTCTAACCATCTTTGCTTGTTCGTGATTGAGTCTTTCAAGGATGTCCCTTTCAGAAAATAATGAAACTTTTTACTGCTTAGCTGGAATATTTCTTCTGAGTTGATTTCATTTCATTTTACTTCCCTTGTTCCAACTCTTGAAAGATGTATTCAGAATGTGCTTGTCTTTGCTAAATGACGTTGATAAGTTAAATATACAACTAGCTACATTGTCTTCACATTGTCTAATTTATGTTAATGACTAAAAGTCTTTTGAAAATATAACAGGCTTTTCAGTCTGCCACTTTTTTGGGAAACAGAATTGAACTTGACATAACGTGCTTGCAGGCGGCACAGTGGCGCAGTGGGTAGCGCTGTCGCCTCACAACACAGCGGTTCTGGGTTCGAGTCCCACTGTGTGCGGAGTTAGCATGTTCTCCCTGTGTCTGTGTGGGTTCTCTCCGGGTTCTCCGTCTTTCTCCCACCTCCAAAAGCATGCGCTTTAGGTTGATTGGCCGGTCCCAAATTGCCCGTGGGAGTGTGTGTGTGAGTGCATGGTTGTCTGTCTTTGTGTGTGTGCACTGGCGTCGTGCCCCCCGCCTCATGCCCTATGCCAGTTAAGATAGGCTCCAACTGCCCTTGACCCGCTACAGCGGATAAAGCGGCAGAAAATGAATGAATGAATAACGGCTTGCATTTTACAAAACATTACTCAAGGCCTGCTTATCATTCTATGGATATTGTCATACTGAAAAGAAAATTATTTGACTTTCAAATTTGTCCAGCTACATGGTATCAGACCCTGTTGTGTTACTCTAAATAAAAGTGCACATGTGTTAACATTACCTGTGTGACCAGAGGCTCCAGCAGCCTCTCCACTGCCAGAGTACGAATCTCGAGACTCTTTGGGTCCCATTTGAAGTTGATGTTGGCTGTGTTGATGTTTGTCATGGTCTCAACAATTCTGGAGGGATAACAGTTGATTAGTGTTTAGCAACTTAAAATGCTAATCCCTAATTGTGAGATCACATGATGATGCTGATGATGTCTTAACGCTTGCAGCTGTACCATGATAAGAAAACACACTTATAAATGAATTACTGTACATAAAAATTTTTGCTGGAGCTTCTTTCATGATTTTAAGAGCAGTTAAAATGTTGAAGTATTAATATTCTTGTTTCAGCATGCAATTTTTTACCTGGCAGGATGACTGCCAAATGCATAGTACAATAATGCTGTGGCCCACGTCTGACCAGTCTTTTCAAGCAATGACTGCAGCTTAATTAGATAACTGGCATGGCAAGGTATAAATAAATAGTTATGGAATTGTTAAATAACCACTAAGTCATGATGGCTGAGGAGCTGCAGATGAAAACATGGTCAGCTGTACTGAAAACAGGATTGTAAATCATAGTTTGCTCGAACACTAAAAGTGTAGCTGTGTTTGCTGCGACATCATATGTTATAGAACCGTCAGTTGGGTGATGGTGCTTTCAATTTTACTAGCTTTAGTAGTCATAAGAACTTTAAAATAAATTCCTTTTCAGACATTTCAAGGTCTCTCATTCACTGTGACATCAAAAGTTTATTTCACAAAAAACACCAACATTTACTCTTTGTTTCCTTGAAGTATCTAATCGTTGTTTCTGTTTCATTTTCTGTTGAATATTTTCCGTTGAATATTAAACAGTTTGGTAAATGCATGCGGCAATCCTCGTACCCAGCCCGCCCTACTTCTATTGAGTCTTCATTCATGAAAAAAAATATGCAACTCCGAGTACCTGAGAGAGCGGTATGACCTGCTGCTGTGTGATCGGGTGTGGCAGTGAAAGTCTCCCACATCTAGCCTGGCCAAACCAACACCTGAAAGGCCTGTCACTACTGGGGCACGTCTGTTATTAACAAGTGAATTTTGCTTGAAGAAACTTTCAATTTAATGAAGCTGTATTATTTGTTAACTTTTTAACCATTCATTAAAAATAAAATAAATCCACGCAAATTATTATTGTAGTAATGGACACACGGTGAGCTACAGGTGCTAACCAAAGCTTACCTATCAGATTGACATCTTACATCTACGGATAACGAGACGTGAATTAACGCAATAGTTTATTAATTGTTACTTTACAAACGCTTATTTCCCGATGTTAACAAATGTTGACTGCTTTCTTGTCAGCAATTTGGACAGGGCATCGTCACACCCAGGCTAACTCAGTTCTACAAACTGCGGGTTACCTGCTAACGTGCAAATCTGCCAAACGCGGCACCTTGCTAGCAATGTTAGCCAACACAGCAGTTTGCTTCTTTACCCTGCATAAATACTGAAAAACGTCACATGTGCTTTCTGATATGTAATTCAGTTAACTTTTCGCTTTAAAACATCTTTAAGTGTGCCAGAAGTAGAATAAGGAACCATGGTAAACTTACCAAAAACAACGGGCAAGAAGAACGGTACTTTAAAAGTTCAAAATGGAGGGATGAGAATTACTGCGTTCCTTGACCGAAAAGTTTTACTCTCCTTTCTTCTTGCTTATTCAGTAAAGCCCGGCGAGCCTGGAAGCTGGTTCCTTTCGTACGGTTCTCCGTAACACTAAATTCGCCTTCCAACGCTGTTCGTCAGCTAATTAACTTCCTGAAAAGTTTCGCTTGAGACCGTTTCGATGTCGCAGACTGTTGCCCAACAATGGACGAGGAGAAGGGGGGCTGGGGCGGTGACCGAGTTCCTGAACTTCCTGGCACTGGGGCAGGGCGACTACAGGACCCGACAAGCCCGCAAACGAGGAGGGGCCTGGGGCGTGGCAGTAACTCTGTATGACCATATATGGATTAATGGTCGCTTCCATAAACAGCAGATAACAACTCGTGGAATACCATTTTCAGTCCTCATTCATTTTACTGCATAATAAAAAAAATGAATGGACACTCATTCCAAACTAATATTTTTGAAACGGATTTTGCCGAATTTCAAAAGTTATCGTGTTGTTAATCAGTTTCAATTATACAGTTTAATGCAAAAGTGACAGTGTCTCTAGTGTCTAGATTTTAAAATCATGTATTGCCTTGGCTATACCACTCTCACTGTTTATTCATTAAAAGCATTTCAAATCTTTTAAGAGTCTCACAAATTGGAGTACAATATTACGATCACACATTAAATGTTGTCATGTATTCTGATTTGTTTATAAGTTCCTAGCTTCATAAATGTAATTAACAAATACAACAACAAGCCCCAGAGAAAGAGTGTGCTCCCAAGTAAACAAATACAGCATTAGGTTGGCACACACTTTGGGCAAGTTCTATCTTCAGTTTCTCATATTTTATTTATACTTAATGACTATCCTACTACAGCAGCACTGACATTTCAGATAAGACCTTTCTGATTGGGGTGAGGGTGCGATAGCCAGAGATGGATTGCAGGCATCACAGATTCTAAAATTTTAAGGTTTTAAAAATGTAAACTATAATTGGTAATAATAAAGTTTATTGATCTCATGTAGGGGAAACAATTTTTCCACGCTAGTTATTGCTATATTATTTGTCACACTCACGTGTGTTGTGTGTATGTGTATGTGTGTGTGTGTGTGTGTGTGTGTGTGTGTGTATGTGTACATATACTGTATAAATACCATATATGTGTATATATGTACAGTATATATACGTATATAAAGTGTGTGTATATACACAGCATATATGTGCATGTGTGTGTGCGTGTGTGTGCGTGTGCGTGTGTGTGTGCGTGTGCGTGTGTGTACAGACCCATACACACAAGGGACCTGTAAGCATGTAAATAATGAGAGGCAGAACAGGGGGCAGCTCCCCACAAGCTCCCTTGTGCCCAATGAGCAGCTTTCTTCGGGGACGGTGCCTTGCGCAGGGGCACCTCAGTAATAATCACGAGGTGAACTGGCCTCCCTCTACTGTGAACTCACATTCCCAGTGGGGTTTTTTTGTCCACACAGACCTTGAGTTGGTCACCCTCCAGTCCCCAGCCCAAGCCCTAGTGACTGAGCCACTGCCACCCTGGTATGCAATGGATACACTTTTCTGGTGTGTTGCAGCTATGACTGATAACAATGACACACGGGATAAACACGCTCAAGAGCCAATTGTTTTGGTCTGTGCCCAATGAAGTGTGAAGTCATAAATAGATTATCTGAAACAGTCAGGTGGTGCCACCCCTTCTCCTCAGTTCTCCATCCTTCAGAGTACCACACACACACACGCACACACACGCACGCACGCACGCACACACACACACACACACACACACACACACACACACACTCACACACACACACACACACACACACACACACACACACACACACACACACACACACACACACAGGCAGACAAACACACACACACACACACACACACACACACACACATTTTTTTTTCTTGTACGATGCATTTGGAGTTTTTCTCACAGTGAACAAATCAACAAAACACTTGGGAGCAAAATGTACATTTGCCTGGTAATTCAGTAGTTGGAACAGCAAAGGGTATATGATCCGTTTAAACAGTGATATCATCTCATCAGTTTTTAAATCATTGTCATATAGTGAGTGGAACATACCTATCAGTTGATATCCTTTTACTGACTGCATATGTTAATAGTTTTTTGTTAGTTTGCATTCTGAATAAAACTAATTGAATTCTGAAAACAATATAATTAGTCATGATTAGTGAAAGGGAATACAATTCCAAACATATACATAAACATATGGAGACAAATGCTGGTAAAAGAAAGCAGTCATCTGCAATTCAAGGAGGTGGGCACAGAGAGCATCTTAAACAGCACTGTTTTGTTTAGCAGGCAAGTATAACTAACAAACTTCTATTTGTTGGATGGAGCATTCTTAATGAAGAAGCTCCACCAGTGCTGTATAAATTCCAGGCCTCAGCCGAATTAACTTACAAATGTGCTTTATGAAGCCTTTAATGAAGGCCTTATAATTATCGTCCTGAACTCCTGAAGATTCTTTATGCAGTTATAAAATGATAACGTCATTGTTTTCTCCTTTTAGTTTCAATTTACTCGGCTGAAATTGAAGTACCAGGCATTAAATAGTCATATTAAATTCCATCAGAACAGATACATATCATCACAGGATTACTGTGTGCATAAAATCACTTTCAATAATGAGAGGATCTGCCACTTACATAGTCTTTCAAGGATCTGTTCATTCAATTAATGAACATATTGAAGAGGGACTGGATGTGGTGACAGTTGTGCATGGGAATTATGAATATTTGTCTCAAGCAACAGATTGCTGGGAGGTCAAGTTTGAGCGTTCTTAACCTTCAGTATATTTTTACCTGTTGGGCCCAACAAACAATAAGCGCACACATGCTATAAATAATTCCTTCTCATTATAAGTAAGTGCACATTTGTGCACACTGAATGTATAACTGAATGAGCAGAGTTTATTAGAGTGAACCACAAAGAACAGTGAACATTTTATTTTCTTCATTAGTAATCATGGTCAGTGTTATTAAATTAGACTTACGTTATTCAATGTGTCTTCCTAGGCTCCCTGCTCAGTGATCATATAGAACAGATTTTCTACTAAGGAAACAATATCTTTTTCAAGCAGCAGCCCTGGGACTGCTCCATGCTGATAAAGGAAACTTGTAATTGCAGGCACAGGTAATTGTCGTTCACTATTGCTATCAGCTGTTGTTTTGCGAACTTTGAAGTTACTGTATGTAACAGCTTCCCATCAAAGCACTTACTCATACTTTGATGGTGAATGACTAGGAAGCTTCCTCACTGCAGGAGGATTTTGTTCTCTGACATAAGGAACACAGTGACTTTCAGTCTGCCCACATTCATCTGAGTCAGTCTGACAGCTGTCCATGGAGCTGCATGATGTCATCTCCAGGTTCTTCCTTTCCAAGTAAGACCTGACAAGAAATGAGCGCAGTAAAGGCGTCACTATTCCACAGTAATAGCCAGAGGATGGGTAGGAATGTTAGTAGCCAAGCAACAGTAATGACTGTCCTCGATAACAGGCGTAGCTGTGACTTTCTTGCAGAGCTGAAAACAAACATGTGTTAACAAAAAGTGGGAGGATGTATCAGACGTGCTTGTGTTGGGACATTTATGTCATGACTGTAGACAACAACCTTGCCATCTGATTCGACCCTGGAGATGCTTGTTGTTATCATGATTCAGCTGCTATTTACCCACTGTCGGTAGTCCATTGAGCTCCACCTGCTGGTTTCGATGACAGTTTTCGACTTGTGTTCTGCATTGGTGTAGTTGGTCTATCTGGGTTTTGTTCATTCATTTTCTGCAGCCATAGATGGGCTGGAGCCTATCCCAGCTGACTTTGGGCGGGAGGCAGTGTTCACCCCGGACAAGTTGCCAGTTCATCACATCTAGAAAGGCTCACATTCATGCCTGCGGGTAATTTAGAGTCAGCAATTCACATACATTGCATGATTTTGGCGGTGGAACAAAGCCAAATTACTGGGAAAGATCCCACAATCTGTAAGTGGCCATCTGATGTATTTACTCTGAGAGCTCCACAAATGTGTTTGTTGAAGTGCAAGAGTTCTAATCAAATTGGAAATGTTGACATTTCCGAGAAACAGCGTTGTTGACAATGTCAGATCAGTGTGCATGATTAGCATTTTTCTGCTCTCCCCAAAATTTGTTTTGTGATCATCATCTGTTCTTTACATCTGTTAAACAGATGGGGGAGACAATAGCATGTTTATGATCATCCTTACACCATCAGTGAATACTAACTAATATGCAGTCACCAGCAGTTCAGTGACTGCAAATGTCAGTCACAGCGCACACAATATTCCAGAAACCTTGTTTTATTTCAAAACTCTCCTGGGTTCTACTGCCCTAATTTCTTACTTTCCAAGTGGGATTCAGGCTAAATGTGAAAAATGTGGACAAAGTACCACAATCAAATATAATGTGTCAAATTGGCGAGGAATAGTGGATTCAGACATTTCCTAACCTTCTTTAAAGATGTCAGTGTACTTCAGAAATACTGATATATATATATTTCTATATTGATCCCTTAAGGGAAATTAGTAGTACACGCTAAGTCACATTGTTACTTTTTAGTCATGCATACACACACAAGAGGCATGTGGGCTTGCAGTGGGGGGGGGGGGGGGGTAGAGCGGCAGACAGCCCTAATGAGCAACTTGTAAAGGGGACGGCCCCTTGCTCAAGGGCACCTTGGCAGTGCTTGTAAGATGAGCTGACACCTTCCACTGTCACCTTACACTCCAAGGTGGCTGGGCGGGAGTGGGAATCGAACTGTAAATCTTGTGATCATTGGACGATCCGCTCTACCAACAGAGCCACTGCCGCCTCTCTTATATGATCTACAATTCATACCAACACTGAATAAATACATCGTAGTTGAATAATTCCATGAGGAAACATCAATTCCACAGTTATCAAGTACATTTTAAAGTGCAAATATGTTGACATGTTGTTCTTAAGCTTTTATTTATCAGCCGAATTGAAAAATGACCTATGTCTTTAGATGCTTACAGAACATTGGTAGGACCTATTTGATACGGAGCTGGTATGGAAACAGAATAAAATGGAATACATAGAAGGAATGAAGCTAAGAGAGCGTAAGACTTCTTTGAGGTTTCAAAACTAATTATGCCTTCAAAAGTACCACTGTAGCCCGAGGTTCCTAATTAGAGCATTACAAAGCAGCTTAAAATAATTTGTTAGTTCTGAAACTGTGAAAAGTTTTCAGAGTATGTTGTTGCTTGCTAAATTCTAATCTTCCAAAAACAATGAACTATGTAACCATAGAATGTTTTTAATATAGTATATCATAACCAGATCTCAGAATATCAATAAATATGTACTCATGACTCAGATATTTATGACACATGATCACTTTAGAGTGCATATATAATTTGTTATTTAAATTTAAGTAAGGGAAATTTACCCCAGTGTTGCTTCTTTTTATAATATGTGCAACACAAATACATGAAAATCTTAATTTTATTAAGTATTAGACAGATCCTATCCACTGAAAGTTGAAAATTAAAAGCTCTTGATTCTAACTATAGCAAGCAAACAGTGGATGGTGAATTATTCTGCTCAGCCAAGTCAGGGGCTCCAAGGGAAATAATAAAAGAAGTCAGCTAATTCAACAGGAATTTTATCACACTGTTAGATAGTCTCTCCCCAGATAAATAGTAAGAATGACCCAGGCACTCTTGTGGCAAATTGGAAATTGAACTCAGCATGTGATATACCCGACTACCAAGAAGGGGGAAATAACCTTTCAATGTTAATGATGCAGAGAGCCATGACATCATCAGGATCTGTTTGTGACCATGTGATCCATAGGAAATTGATAGATCTGACTGCAGGAGAACACCAGCTCACCTACAATCTCATTCATGCCATATTTACTTGAACTAAAACATGTCACACAAACTACCACCCCCTAAGCCTGAATTACTCTTTATTGAATGCAGCAGCAGAAGTGTAGTAATTCAATGAGCACACCCCCACATTCTCAACACAGCTGAAGATGGCTTGTTGAATGCACCTTTTCATTTAACTCAAACAAGACCGATACCTCTAAACATTTGTCTTTTGCCCTGCTGAGGAAGTACCTCCCACACACCATACTGTAAAACCTAATTTTCTTCAAACATAAGAGAATGAAATCATTTTCACAGAACCCCTTATGTCTTCATCAGTCAATGAAACAGCTGATGAAAGGTGGAAAGCAATACCTTGTTTTTAATACAGTGCAAAGCATGGCTCATTGAAAACATAATCCTGTGACACATACAGTAACATCGTGAGTGGATACGATGCTCTTTCAGTCTGACTGATTCATTCTAGTACAAGGATGTCACCTGTATCGTCATTTATTTTTTGTTTCCATCTTGAGCCATTGTCAGTCATTTTCACCTGATGCACTCCTGTGATACGAGTGGATAATGAGATGTAGGAGTGAGGGAAAAGTTTGGGCAGCAAAACACATCTTCACCTTTTGGGTAACATTTCTTGCTAACATAGCCATTAATGCTATTAAAGTGATTTCTCATTTTACAATACAAACATGGTAAAAATTTAAAATTACTTCTAAACCATAAAGAAACTCAGTCAAAATGGTATTGTAATGCTTAATTACCTGTAAATCATTGAGATTTACTTTTTTTTTACTTTTTCTGTAAATGTTCTCCAACTGAAAATGAAAGCATCAATCTGAAGAGGTGTCAGTGGAAGCAAACACAAAATGACTGTACTGCAATTTGGAAAGGAAACTGGTGATGTTCAGAGACAAGCTGTTGCTACTGATTTTGCTTGCTTATGGCTCCAAAAACTGAGATACAAAGTTGAAATTCTGCTGGACTGGACAGCAATGAAAGCCTGGTTGTTGCAAGTGCCAACCATAGCAAACAACCGTCAGGTATCTGTCAACTAGATGTCTAATCAATCATGAGAATGTATGCACTTTAGTGCAGTGTCAAAGGATTTTTTTAATTTCTGTTTTTACACATCAGTATTGCTAATAATGGGTGAAGGCGACTATCCTGAACAACCTAGTCGCCGAGAGGCTGAGTAGGGTAAAAGTAATACCTTGCCAGATGCGCTGGCTGTCGAAGCATCAGTTATCACTGCTCCAGAGTACTGCGTTTTGTAGATTTATTACTGATAACAAAAATAAACACTTACATGGGGAAAAGGCAGCGATTCAGTATACGACAAAAGAACAAAAGCGGTCAGCAAAAAGTAGCACTTCCCCATTCACCCTCTCTCAGTTCATTCACACCAAAGTCCCGCCAGGTGAACAGCTGACTTTACTACTACTGATGTACCACCACCACGTGACGCGCATCCCCGTATGTGACCATACGATAAACAAACATACTATAAAGGCTATAGCTGCCACAAAGAGCTGGCATCTACAATGGGGAATGCCAAGTGTTATCAAAAAGTATATATTTCAGAAGAGGATAAATAACTCAGTGGTTTTCTTATATTTGACAATTCTAATGATTTTGAGCAACGGATTGTCTCAACTAACCACATAAGTAAATTGGCCCTAATCACATTTTAGTTGCACACACTACAAGTGCTGTAACTAACAGTTAGTGTGTTGAACAAATAATTCACTTTCTATTTTCAACTAAAAGTCTTTGCAGAACAAAGCAAAAGCATCTCATGGGGTGAACTTGAATGTGCATTCTTTTGTTTTACCCCACTAATGGCAAACACTTCAAAACTATTGATTTTTATTTTAAGAGCAAGATGTTTGTATTTTTTCATTTTGTCTCCAAAAAATGCAGATTTTGATTTATAAATCAAGTAATTTTTCTCCACTGCCTGCTATACCCAATATGCTGCAATAGAATCTCAATAGATTAATTTACTTCCTATGTCTGTTGGTGATTTTCATGATACCGATGTATAAAGTGACAAAATAAAACTGGTGTGACTCTCTGAACAGATTTTAGCAGGGTAATATAAAGAAATAACCTTCCAATAGTAATGTAAGCTTTCACCTGACTTTGCTGTTCTTCTTGTCATATCAGAGCTTTCTGACCAGTTCCTGCTCATTCTTTAACTGTCTTACCCATAACTTGACTGTTTTGGTTCAGTTTCACTGCTAACATTATGTCAGCAGGACAAAATAGTCAAGTCAGTCATCTTCAGATTCCCACCGCTGTATCCGCCGTAGCGGGTCACGGGGAGCCGGAGCCTATCTCGGCGGCATAGGGCGCCAGGCGGGGGACACTCCGGGCACGACGCCAGTGCACCGCGGAGCCACACACAAAGACATACTACCATGCACACACACACTCACTCCTTCGGGTACTTTGGAACGGCCAATCGCGCATGCTTTTGGAGGTGGGAGGAAGCCGGAGAACCCGGAGAGAAACCCACGCAGACACGGGGAGACCACGCGAACTCCGCAAAGAGCGGGACTTGATCCTGGATCCGCCATGTTGTGAGGCGGCAGCGCTACCCACTGCGCCACCGTGCCGCCCCGGAGAAAATAGTGTCCGTAAGTCCTCTCCACACTGCACAGCACCAAACAGCAAAGACACTCAGTTAGACAGACCTCTTAAAGACTAGAAAATGAGACATTTCCCTCTGCAGAGACCAAATTGCAGATAAAACTAAACGCCAAACAGTGAATATTGGACTGAAACATACTTGCATGACTCCAATTAGTGAAAATGTCCCTTCTTAACTGGATTTATAAATATTGCTGACTGATAAGCTAACCACATGACATGTCAGCACATTCAGTCAGCCTCTACAAATAGCAATGTCTCTACAGCTCAAAACACAGCAAAGTAAAAGCACTATATTATTTATCAGTCGTACCACAAGACCATGTTTTCTACACATAAAAATTAACATTGTTAATGTCTCTTGTCAAATATTGTACAGACTTTGAAAATTTGGATGCAGTTAAAATGCCTGCCATAGGTTGACTGTGATAAAAGTGTCACAATTTGTCAGTAATTAGGAGTGTTGCACAGTTAAATTTCATTCTGTGACCTTTCAATGACAGTTCTCTAATTATATTTTTTAATTTATATTAATGACAAGGACTTGGATCCAGAAGGGAACAGATCTCACTTTATGACACCTACAGCAGCGCTGCATCACTCTGCTGTAGGATGAAGTACCCAGCAGTGAAAATTAATTCAATGTTTGCGAAAAGACGTTGTGTTAAACTGTCTCTGAAGACATGAGAAATTGATAATAGAAAACAGTCTCCCAAAATCATGTTTGAATGTTTAAAAGCATACCATGGTCATGGTTTCAGGAGACAGGCATGAAATAATACAAGTCTGTGACAAATATAAAAAAGCATCAAGCATGAAGTATGAAAATATGTGAATAACAAGTAAAATGACAAAACTGACCCAGATGTGTTTTTTCACAGAACTGCAGAAAAAAAAAGGGTTTTGAGGGCTAGTGTAAAAGGAAAACATAGACCTAGTTCAGAGGAAGGCAGGGATCAAAGTATAGGAGTATGGAAGAAATCGGCAGTCAGCTTATGCATTGCATCAGTTCTCCCGTTGCATGTATCCCAAAAGAGCTTTAGTTGGCCCTTTTCTCACATGAAGGACCACAGTCTGCACCTTCAACTCATTTCTTGCTGATGGCTCAGCTTCATTTCACTGATTGTGGTAAATGTTTCATGCATTATTGGAGGGGCTTTGCCCGCAAAGAGGGCTTCCTTATGAAAAATGTATCCTGACAGATGTCTGTGTCTGCCTTCACAGCATGTAACATTCATCTAAGCCAACATTAAATTCATTAGAAAGATATTTTTATTCACTATGATTACAAATTCTTCAAATGCTGCCTGGTATGGAGTCGCATTTTAAAAATACTATACAGCACATAATTACAAGTCATTACTGTCAGAATAATTAAGGCCCTGTGTTGCTAAAGTGGGCTGAAATAATATAGAGATGCCATTCTAAATATCAAAGGATGAAGATGCGTTTAGATTCCTGAACCTGAATAAATCTGACTTTTTGAATTTAACATTCTGTAAAATATTTTTAATGTGAGAGGTACTACACACAGTGCTATGTGAAGACATGACAGAGAATAAAATTAGAATTTTAGTGTTTTAGATGTTTTGAGTTGATTGGTGATTATTTTGCAGCCTGCATTTTTCTAAAAGTCTATAGACTATGAATATTGTACATGGATGCTTGTTAATTTGCACTTCCGCTACTTTATAACATTCGGCACTTGAGGACTAAGCTTTATATTCCAGCAAAGAGTGTCAGATTTTTTTATTGGACAAAGGTGATTCAAAGAACCTTTACTTTGAAAGCACTGGTGTCTCATGTGAGCAACTTTTGTTCTGTGTTAACTCATATAGGACACGTTTGTTGTGCTGTCTTGATTGTGCGGTGTACTCAGTATTGTCACATTATGTTCAAAAATGCCATTTACGTCCCCTCTAATGCAATGGCAATTGGCTTAGCACAGTTCCTGTCAGTAACTCAACTTCTCCTAGTTAGGAAATAGTTGATTGAAATTGATTTGACCTTTCTCATTTTCCACTACTGCAAATGTTTAAATGAGAGTAAAGCATGACGATAATTGTTCTAGGGATGAGTGAGTACACCACTATCTGCATCTGTTCAACCATTTAAATTATCTGTATCCGTATCTGTGCATGACATGGGTGGGACTTAAACCGGAAGGGGTGTGGTGTAAGCAGAAATGGATGGGGCTTAAATCGGTACATTATTACATCCCACTTCAAAGCAGTGATGTATTGTAATTGTCAATGTTCGTGTGTTCGTCCGTCTGTACGTTCGTATGTCCAACAAATATCTTTGCAACCGTTGCAGATAGAAATAGGAAACAAAAAGTATATTACTTGGGCGGCAATGAGGATGAAAATAAGATGATGACCTTGACCTTTAGAAAACTAGGTCAAGGTCAAGTTTCAACTTTAGGTTAGGGTAAAATTTTGAAGGCAGTCTGTGACTGCCTTGGCTCATCCCGTTTCAAAGCGGTGCTGTATTTGTCAGTGTTCGTGTGTTTGTCGGCCTGTTCGTCCGTTAGTATGTCCAACAAATATCTTCGCAACCGCTGCAGATAGACAGATGAAAAAAAAGCACATTACTTGGGCAGCAAACGGGAAGAAATTAGATGAAAACTAGGTCAAGGTTAAATTTCAGCTTCTGTATACTCAATGCAACTTTCTAGTTTTGTTCTTTTTCTTTTTAGTTTTTTTTAATTTTTAGAGGGAGATAGACAAAGAGAGAGAGAGACAGAGCACCTGTGTGTGTGTGTGTGTGTGTGTGTGTGTGTGTGTGTGTGTGTGTGTGTGTGTGTGTGTGTGTGTGTGTGTGTGTGTGTGTGTGTGTGTGTGTGTGTGTGTGTGTGTGTGTGTACAGGTTTCGGTCACATGACAGGTTACCAGCCGTTATCCCTGATTTAAGAGCCCACAACTGCGCCAGTGTGTTAAACTCAAGGCAGATTATCCTGAGATCACCCAAAAGTATCGAAAACCCTGCTTCCATTTCCAACCTCCTGTCTTTGTGAAGCGGGATTTTCTGCAGTGACCGTAAAGAAAACCAAACTGCGGAGTAGACTGGATGTCCAGAACACACTTCAGGTGTCACTGTCTCCCGTTAGATCAGAGGTCGTAGATCAGCTGTCTCCAACCACTAATTCTCATTATTGTAATTATTATTATTTAATTGACTTATTCAGCCTTTTCTTGGAAATGATCAGTATTTCTCCTACGTTGAATGCACTCATCTGAAACGAATACGGTTCAACTCTAAATTGTGCCATTTTTGTGTTAATAGTGATATTAATTATGTTTCGGTCATGTTAACTTGCCAAATCTTTGTTGTAATTGATAGTCATATTAATATTCCAAAAGACTGACAGAAACATGACAATAAACTTTCAGGTTTGCTCTGATCATTTACATTTACATGATTTGAAATGATGATAAGCATTGTAAAGGAGACATTTTACTATTTCATCTGTTGCCTTTTACATGTAGAATTTTACATCTTCACTTGTGAAAACCAAACAAAATACTTTAGAAGCATGAAACAAATGGATATACAGGTATAAAGCGGTAAAATATCTTATTACGCTGGTTTGTTCATTGATAGGCTTACAGTATGTTCTTCTTCTGACCTTCCTCTCCACACTGCACTGGAATGCAAAGTTGCCAATGGCAGAGTGGTCAAGAATGTTGAGTAGCAGAGTACCAGTGTTTAAATACAGAAGCAACAGCCAGAGGTATGAGTGGGAGAAAGCAATAGTGGTTGTTAAATAATGGTTTCAGAACAGCATGTATTTACACTAATTGTAGGAGGAAGTTGATGACCATATATGAGGTGATTGGTAAACCATATGAACACTTTCTGTTTTCAAGGGGGGAAAAAAAAATTGTAAAGGTGAATTTACATTCTACAGTCAATGGTGTGGAATATAGAGCCAGGTCTGAATGTTATATCAAATCAAGCAATGTGGTTAAAAAAGAAAAATGCAGCTGTTTTAATTAAATTCACCTGTCCACCTTCATTGATGCAGTTATATTAACCTAAGTCGTATTTTATCTGCAAGGATGCTGAGAATCTCATTATTCAATCTTAAAACAATTAAAGACTATTAAAATTCTCACCGCTGAAAATTAAATTTCCCATCAGCATGTTTGAGATGCTACCTGAAGCACCAATGATAATCTCACCAAACACTTCTTAAAAACTTATTACAATTTATGTTGAATAAAACCTGACCGTCCACATTTTAAAAACCTCCCAATGCTTGCAAACGCACTGCATAAAACTATTAGAGAAAATATGCAATCAGCTGTATATCATGTGTTTTACCTGGAGGTTGTAAAAGCATCAGTAAAGGACTGTGGTCACTCTCTGAGAAGAAATGGACATTATAGTTGCTCTCAGTCATGCCATTTTCAGTAATGTGCTATGTCACTGTATAAAAATAACTGGCATTATGTGTGTGAAGTCATTTGGACTCCAAAATGGGGAACAGATGTAAGAAACCACAGAAGTCATCGCTCAAATAAGTATGACAGAGGGAGGTTTTACTTCCCTTTCCCTTGATTCTTCCCCAATTACCAATTCATGCATTTGATTGTAATGTTCTGACCTAACAATCTCAAGATTTATTTTCTTTTTCATTGTCTGCTTCTTGATAACAAGGTAAATTATTTGGTGATCATGGTGAATGCAGAAGCATTCACCATGATCAGATTGAAGAGTCATTCTAAATGGAAAACTGGATGGAACAAATAGACGTTGAATGTGAAAAATTTGTCTCTGGGGACAGATACGTTGATGCCTGATCAAATGCTCAGCATGCTAAACAACTTTTGGTGATTCTATTTGAAGTAAACCACTCAGTGAATGGTACTAGCAAATTAAGCTGATTAAACGGGAAAGATTAAAGCTATACAGAGACTCTGTGAGTCAAAATTCCTGGGGAGGTCTTCCATTAAAAAGCAAGAGAAAATTAACTGCCTTGTTTGGACCCTGGATTTTGTCATGGTTGAAATTCCCTCAGAAAGAATTCAGCACAATACATCACAGATTTAAACAATTTCCAGTCCATATAGCCTCCATCAGTGTGGTTCAGGCAAACTGACCCCCAGTATAACAATCAAGATCATGTGAACACACGAGAAAGATGACCTCACTGCCAGACAGAAAACATACCCCCCTGTAGCTTTTTATTGATGACCATTGGGACCAACATATTTTTCATAAATGATAAGAATCATGGAAGACTGCACAGTGTTGCAATAGCACTATAAGTGTGGCAAAATCCTCTCACTCACCAATTCTTCCAGACCTTTCTGAAAAGCTTGTGTGTCATAACTCACACAGCCACCCGCGCTTTGCAGCCAAGCCCAGGAGCTTTCTTGGAGGAAATTAAAGAGGATAGCTCAGAGCATGATGAAACCTTCAATTCTATAAACACAAAACCTTTGATACATTAATACTCTTAGATAGAAAAACAGGAAATTGTTAACAAGTACATAAATACAATCAATGCAATATATTTTCTGCAGCAGCAATCACTGAAGCTGTAAAGACTGCTGCTTTTAATAGGAAAAGTCTTCAAAATTTAAACTTTTTAACAAAAGTCCAATCCATCCAGTCCTCCATTATGAATGCATCTTCCCATCAGATATCACCGTGGAAACAGGGGGCTGCTAAATTAAATCTAGCCTGTTGAGAATAAAGCTATTTTTACCATCATCATGAGAGTGAGAGTCAATCCAAGCCAGAGCTGCCTATAAAGAGGAGATGCAATCTTGTTTCTGAGTGGATCTGAACACTCAATCAGCAATGTACTTCACTCCAAAGGAAATAAGGCTACCACTTCAAATGTGACACTGATTTCTTTCTCTTTCGTCTCAAATGTTCAGGACCACAGTCTCATAACTCCACCACACATACCTTCATACTGTACTTACTAGTGACAGTGTTATATCTTGCGCAGATGTATTGTGAAGCACTTTCCATGTGCTTGTTTTTTGCTCATGAATTGCAGATTCTGATGCAGAGCTCTAGCTCAGTCACAGCTTCTGCATAGACTATCAAAAGCTGACCGAGCAAACAGTTAAACCAATGTAATATTGCTTCAAACCACAAGAGGGGAGGCATCACCTATTTTATTCCAACTTGATGAACGTGAAAGTACGCTGACATGACAGTCTTAATGTAAAGTGTAACTTGAAGGGCTTGTGTACTGACTTTTCCAGTTATCCAGAGGTAATTTGCAGTGTGGATCAAAAAGGCATGTAGTGGACACATCAAAGGTCAACATTCTTGAGAACATAGCCACATATCAACACAGGCCTGAACCAGCCCGTTTTAGTAATGGCCATAAATCCAAGAATCTGCCTATAAATGCTCCATAGGCTGCAATATATTATATAGATATGCTGGGAGTTTACATACATGTAAACAATATACTCACATTTATATTTTGCAGGAGTAAATTAGATTTATATCACAAAGTTTGTATGATCAACCAGAAAATTGAGAGGATGAGGATGATATGCAGTGTTATCACTTGACCAGTAGGTGGAAATACATGCATATTAAGTGGCTGAGTCAGTGCCAAAGAGCTTTCACTGCAGTGCTAGGAGCAGAAGGAAGAGCATTTAAAATGATAAGACACACATTTACTTTTCCTTTTAAACAAAATAAATATTTGAGTATCCACATTGATTTTTTAAATGCTTTTATATACAGTATGTGTTACACAAGGAACATATTGTGGGTCTGAGAGGACTGTAATTTCATCTGTGCTGTATGTTGTGTATGTATGGTACATTTGATAATAAAGTCGACTATGACTATGACTATAGTCACTATACCATTGAAATAGTGATAGCATTACGTCCATTAGATACACTCCTTGAGGTAATTTCATTTTATCAAACGACAAAAGAGTATTATGCCATGTTCTGCTTACAGTACTCTGACATTGACTTTTCTGAGTTGTAATGGAAATGTCAAGCATATCTTTGACATCTGTTGTCTATGTTGATGTAAGCGACCTTGCCAAAGAAATTCCATAATACCAATATAGTTGTGCAGTTTACTAGTATGTTAACATGGTCTAAATCGCATCCAATATAAAATCTATCTGTCTGTCAGTCTGTCTGTCTGTTTATCTGTCTGTCTGTCCGTCCGTCCCTCCATCCATCAATCTGCCTGTGTTGAGAAGCTGCTTTTATATGCCAGCTCCCCTGGTGTCTAGTAAGCTACCTTCAACAGTATCACTCAATAGAGGGCCTCTATAACTACCAGGCCAGTGGGGCTGTGGCAGCATCATATACCCATGTACTTAGTGGCAGCCAAATTTCTAATCTAACTTCTAGGCCATACTGCAAACTCGGGTGTTTGTACATGTAATATATTTATTTTTGGTTTGGTGGTAGCATGGATTGATTGTGATTTCAGGGGTCCTGTGGATGCTGTGCTTCTTACCGAGGCATATTGCAGGATCCCTGTACAGAACAACCTACAGGGTTCTTACCAAGCTGTCAAACTTTGGCCATCAAAAGGTATTTGACAACATGAGAATGAAACCCAACAATCACTTTAAAACTATAAATTGCTTACTGCACCTTATTTATTCATCTTCTTAACTGCTTATCTGAAGTGTTTGTTGTGGATTTACTGGAGCCTATCCCAGCTGAATTAGGCAAGAGGGGGGGGGGGGTATACCCTGAACAAGCTGCCAGTTCTTTGCTTGGTCACAAATCTAAAAGGTCTTTTAATGGTTGTGTGTATTTAAAATATTTGTTTAAAATATACAGTACGGTAATCAGAAAAACTTGCTTGACCCCATGCTCTATCTGCATCAGCACCTATTCAAATTATTCATTAAATTTTATGACTAGTGAGGAGAGGAAATTGCACAATCCCTAGTTGATTAGAACAACTGTTTTGGAGCCTGTGTATTACTCATAAATATAGCAATAAAGTACAGATCAACAAATGGGCTGGATGGGTAGGCGGGGGTTATGCCACAGAGTTATTTGCAGACCTAGAGGCATGTGTGCTGCATACTGATAATGCTGAAACCCCAAAGACACAACATGAATCCTCAGATGCCACAGAGAGGTGAGAGCTTTCTCTGCGGAGAGATGTTGAGCAGTGAACATTAATTTATAAAGTGCGAAGGGGCAAAACATAATCCATTAAGTGTACAGGGGTTTTTTAAACATATTTTTATAACAAAATAAGCTGTGTATTTCTGGAAATCTGATATGTTGGTGTGCACATATGCCCCTCACACAACCATCAAAAGACCTTTTAAGAAGAAACTGTGGAGAGAATGAATTAATGATGTGAAGATGTATTTGAATTTCAAGCTCTTTGATGACAATATGTGCCCCCACCCCCCACCCCCATCCCCTTCATCTTGAAGAATGGAGGGAATAATTTACTTATAATCTTCAGGTGACTAGAATGAAATGATTCACATTGATTTGGAACGTCTCCGATCTGGCCCTACATGAGGCAGTGACACATACTGTGTTCCCCCACAAATAACACATACCAGTTGATCTGTGTATAAATATACCTTGTCTTCTCATTTGTTATTTATGCTACATTGGTAGAATCATCATTCCACTCTAGGAACATCCCATATTTTTTGTCTCCAAGTTTGATTAATTTTTGTTTTACTGAGTGGGTGGTGAGAATTCTATCAAGAATACTCAGACTATGTGTGAGTTTAATTAACCACATATTAACTGTGCTTGTGCATCATTTGTTTTGCATGTCAACTGATTTACAAATGGCTACAATCAACCTGATATAAAAAAACACTTTTTTGCCTGATCCAGTTCTTTAAAACACGTGCATTTACGATGCATCACATTTCGTTGACATCCAAGAGACATCTTCAGGTCTTGTATGAAAGGTAAACAGATTTTCGTAGGAGACTAGTTGATTTATTTACTGTAATAAAGAGATTAATGTGACCGGGATGACTGAGAATATTCACTGACTTTTATGAAATACTGTATATATTTTCCAAACAATGAGATAAATCATCTTTAAATGTTTGACAAGTACAGTAGCTGTTCCCTGGTTGTGGAATTGTGCTCATCCTGGTTTAAATATCATGGATGTCAGTGTCTGGGGTCTGAAACCTCTTAAAGATAGGCTTGCTGTTTGGGTAGTCTACAGGTTCACTGAGATTCAGTGAGAATATGTAACACACCAGGAACATCCGAAACTCACAATTAAACTTAATTTTCTTTAGTATTCTTTCTTTTAACTCAATACGACAAAAATAGACATATATAGACAAAATAAAAAGTATAAGGTATGTAGCTTATCTTCTTCAAGCTTTCTTTTCTTTACATTTCTTCCCTTAAATTATTTTATGGTC
Source organism: Antennarius striatus (assembly GCF_040054535.1). Taxonomy (NCBI): domain Eukaryota; kingdom Metazoa; phylum Chordata; class Actinopteri; order Lophiiformes; family Antennariidae; genus Antennarius; species Antennarius striatus. Next base: position 15,352,286 of record NC_090785.1, on the reverse strand, counting down.
CCCCAAGGTTAATGGTTGGGAAGCTCTATTCATCTTTTCTGTGCTTTAAGTTATTAGACAACTTTCAAATTCGTTAATCTTTGGTCTGTTTTTGAGCATTATGGACCATTGCTAACAGAGATTTAAAAAAGTGAATTGGATTATAGTTCTGCGCTGGTGACAGGCATATTTTGTATGTGTACATTGTACATTGATGTTCTAATGTAACTAGGAAAAATAGGGAATTATTCATTTTGATAACAGGACATCTTTGAAATCTCTGTGATATATTAGTTATATGTGATATTTATACTTTTATCCTTCCCTTATTTGGTGGGCCATTTATCTCTTTTCAGTGGGAGTATAGCCTCTGAAATTATTATATTATGCTTATGTTGCTTATCTTTCGCATTACACATTTGACATCAGTAAAGACTACCAAGAATCTACACTAAAGATAATGCAACATACAGTATATACCAACTGCTGCTTACATGCTTTTTGTTTGCTGAGACAGCACAACATTATCCAGAGCTTTCTGTGTCTCCTGAGGTATTTTCTCCACAATGAACACACTGTGACTGTAAAACCAGAAACAGGTCACCAAGGGCTATACAAGTAGACAATAAATATTGAAGATATAATTGGTGAGTTGTGCACTCACAGAAATGGATTTGGCTTCCATGAAACTTTTCAGAAAGCTATGCCAGAATCAAGTAGATGTATTAGTAGATGCATTAATCACTATTAGTTTTCCACTGTGAGTTTAAAGGATTGAGACATCTCAATATTCTGGGAAACTAATTCACAACTAATTTTAGTCAGTGTTTCATTTTTGTAAGGCGATAAAGAAATTTAACAATGAATCCTATAAGTGACATTTAGCCGTTTAAATAGTTGACATTTTGATTTGTTACAGAAGGAAAAGTACAGATTAAAAAAACTCTAGATAGCATTGGCTCAATTCTATTAAGTGTTCCAGTAGGCCATTCTACCTGAGCCAGTATCCACATTACTAAAAGTAGCTCATATACAGGACATGGAATGAAGTCAGTAATCATCAGCAAAAAAAAGAAATATTAAATGTATCAATTATGTGTCTGTGGCAGGGGGGATTGCTTAGCTAATAAAGATGCTCTATTATTTACGATTTCTTTTTAACTCTTCTTTCTTAAAATGTCCTTATTCTGACATTCTCTATGCTTTTTCTGGAGCAGTACACTATAACAAAAACCAAATCCCCCCTCGGGAATCAATAGCGCATGTGTCAATAAAGCACCACAACTGACCTGTTCCCCTGTGAAACACTCCCATCATGATGTCACAAGACATTATGAAGACCTTTTCTTGGACTGTTATCACAGTGCAAGATTCCTCAGCGATGGCAGCTTGATAGTGATTGTTTTACACAAAATTAATTGAACATAAACAGTGGCTTTGCAGCTGATAATACAGATGCTAAGTTACTTTCCAACATCTGTTCAGATGAGTGTCTGGCATCAGCAGTCTGAAACAGACTCTAGACAGATCAGTTCCAGGTCTGCAGCATGAATGAAAGAGTAATCTGCACACAATACACCTGGAATGATTCTTTCTTCCTGGGCCCATTCCCCTAACACACAGACAGACACGCACGCACACACACACACACACACACACACACACACACACACACACACACACACACACACACACACACACACACACACACACACACACACACAGGCAGACAAACACACACACACACACTCACACACACACACACACACACACACACACACACACACACACACACACACACACACACACACACACCTCTTGTTATGTTTCGTGATTATTTGTAGTTGTAGTGTCCCCAGTGTAGTGTAGATCAAGCATTACAATGTTTTACCTAATTCAAATGCACTTTACAGAGAATTTACATTACAGCCCAGTGCCATAGTTTGAACAATATCTGAGCTAATCTCTCCAGATATCTCTGGATATCTGAAAAGGTCATATAAAGTATGACATTAGAGAAAGTGTTCACTTAGTCTGATATTTGCTGAGTTATTTCGACATGATATGAAATCTTAATCTATGAGGTGCTAATGTTGCATTTTACAAACCGTTCTTGCCATGTTTGTGTGATCAGCACTTATCTACGTTCCTGAAACCTAATTAGAACATCTTCCAAATCATGGCCCGCACAGAAAATTAAATGTTTCATGTTGTTTCAAGGTTGTATTTAATATGAACGTTCAGCTGTTCACCGGTTGGGTGGAAAAGAAATCAAAGGAAGATAAGAATAGGGAAAGAGAAAGAGAGACAGAGAGAGTGGCAGATAGGCTGGATAGAGTCAGTGTCAATGTGGTTAAAGTTGTGTTTCACATTGCTAAAGTCAAGGCACAATTACAGCTGCGTGGATGACTGTATGGCAGCACGGAGGAAGAAAGGAAGCAGGACCCCAGTTGATGGATAGATAAGGGGTGGTACTGGTGGGCTTGGAGGTGCAGGTCCACAGAGGAAGGTCCACAGCGGATGGGCGGATGAGGGGTGGAACAGTATGATGACACAAAGGAAGAGAGGCAGCAGGAGGTGAGGGGTGATACTGGTGGATGGGAGGTGCAGGTCCACAGCAGATAATACAGCTCATGTATTTTAATAGTGAATGTCGGGGGTCTCAAACTCATTTTCACTGAGGGCTACATCAGCATTATCGCTGTCCTCAAAGGGCCTGATGTAACTTATAAATGTAACTAAATGTAACTCCTAAATGTAACTAACTAACTAAGTGTACTCCTTAATGTTAATTTATTACTTATTCAAGTTAAAAACATTACAGTTGCACACAGAAAATATGTTTGCTTGTTGCTCTGTTGTAACATAAATTCATCAAACACAAGTTAGAACTATGTTCAAAACATTTTTTGTCAAAGTTAAAATGGGCTTGATTACTGCATGGTGGGAAATGTGTTTTTTGGTCAAAGCACACTTTTGACCTACTTATTTTTAATACCTGGACCTTTTATGCTCTTGCGGGCCACATAAAATGATGAGGCGGGCCACATTTAGCCTTGAGTTTGACACATGTGGTGTATGCACTTGATATGTAATTTGAAATGGACCAAAGAAAAAGAAAAAGCAACACATGGCCATTTTCTAAGGAGGTGGACACATGTAAATGAGACCAGAATATAAAGGTACTGTAAGTGACTTTGAACTCATTATGCATTCATTTCATCTGACTTTTTATTTGGTTCATCTCTAATCTCAAGAATGACTTATTACTCAGAGGACAATATCATGCATTGTTTTTGACATTGTCCAATGAAAAATAAACACTATCAAAAGTATGCAAGTTATGTGAAGAAACCACAAGGATATATAAAGACGTTTATCTCAACTACACAAAAGAAAATTATTTTACATTTACCACATATAATCTTTATTTGAATCAGGCGACAGGTGATCGTTTCATTTGAACCAGCATGTGTGCTGGTTCAAATGGATATTGCAGATTTGTATCTGCACTTCACAAACAACCTGTGTATGCTTTTGTCTTACATTTGTTGGAAATTTGTTCATTTATTAAATTAACTGAATTTTACTTTACTTTTTCAAGGAAGATATTTGGCCTTGTACATTTCAGTTCATATTGTCGTAATGATTATTGGGCATACTCTATTGCAGTCAAATATACAACGACATTTCCTAATAAAATTGGAGACAGCAATTCTTGTTGTTTTCTTCACACCATCCAAGAGGTACCAGATATAATGTATCTTTCTCCATCCCACCATCCCAGCCTTTTTCTTGGGTTGGCAGCAAGACCAGCCGATGAAGGCAAATTCAGGATACAATCTGATATGGTTAATTGACGTTCGGTTTAGGATATATTGGACAGAGATGCTGAAGGAATTAGAGGGGTGAAACAACGTGATGTTTTGGGTCGCATCAGCGCTAAACAACAAGACCATCATGTTTCAGTTTCTCAGTTGCAAAAGAGCTGCGACATTAAGAATAGTCAAGCCAATTATCAAATGAACTCCAGCAGCTTGACTGGAAGAAGATCAAAGCAGCTGGTGGTGCTTTGGCAGTTCCCTCTAAAAGGATTTGTCTGGTCATTTTTAAACATGGTTGGTTTGCAAGCTTTTAAGGTGAAGAGTTCAATTGAGTCAGATGACAATTGCTGGAATTGAATGAGGTGAGTGGTTGCTGTTGCTCATGGTGTGAAGCAGTCAAGCAGTGGAAGAAGTAATAATATTGTGCAGGGGTGCAAGAAGTCAGTTGTAAAATTAACTAAAAACCAAGGCAGTCAGACTGCGACATCCCGCGACTTACCCTGACCTACTTCCAGGGTAGGCCAGGGTAATCAGTTTTTTGTTTCATTTTTCTATCTGCAACGGTTACAAGATATTTGGTGGACATACTAACAAACGAACGAACAAACGGAAGAACGAACGAACGGACGAACGAACGAACGAACGGACGGACGAACACTGACAATTACAATACATCACCGCTTTAAAGCGGGATGTAATAAAACTAAGTTGAGGGGAGAAAAACACTCAGAGATGAAAAGAAATCCGAGATATGCAGTATTTTTATAATGTGTAGAATGAGACTGGACAGAATTAAAAGATTCATTATGGATTGCAGAAATTGAACAATACATACAAAATTGCACACTAAGGCCAGAAACCAAGACATTTGTGAACATAGATGCAATGAGTAGGGTATAAAATATCTGTAAAATGATAACTTGCCTTGCTATTAATCACTGATGGGTGATGTGAGCATTTCAGATGTAAATGGGAAGGCAATGAGATTGGTATATTTGCGGTGAATAATCATAAGATATTAGCTGGATTCATTTTAAGTTTTAATAATAGTAACCAATTGATTGCATATTCTCCTTTAGACCCACAGGCGATACCATTAACAATTTACCAGAATGAGGTTACAGAATTCTAGCGCCTATTTAATTATGCTGGATATTTAGTCCTTAGTTCACAGATGTACTCAAACGGTAACGTGGCACCATTCCACATACAGCCTGCTCCATTTCCATTGATTGGTCCTTCGTACTAAAATTGGAAACAGCTCACCCAAAGACACTCATGTATGAATCTTAAATGAATAGGAATGAATGCAGATGAAGAATTAAAATTACTTTTTTTAACATAGTTTTTATTCAAAGATTAAACCGAAGACAGGGAGATGTACACATAAATGACGATACAAATTGAAAAAAACAGTTTCCATAATATTACACATTAAATTGCATAAAAAATAATCGTTTAAAAGAGACAGAAAGAAAAACCCCATAGATAAATGAAAATGTATTTATGTATATATACACATACCTTCTTATCCTTTCTTATGTACAGTACGTAAACATATTCATGCACATTCATACATAGAGATGTATTAAAATGATTATTTAACTTACTTTTGGGCAAAAAGTAATAAAATGATTATTTTAACTTACTTTTAGGCAAAAAGATCCAAAATCTATTTTACGTGGCAACACATCTGGGGTGTACACTGCCCTTGCACTCAATCTGGGATAGGCTCCATACCATACCATAACCCCAAGGGGTAAAAGAGGCTGAAGGTGAGATGGTCATCTCATCTTCAAGAAAATGGATGGATAGATGGATTCTGACTGTTTTGTCTGCTTCTTGGTAAGCTAAGTAAAGTCAAACTAGATTTTGTGTCATTCCTAACAAAAGAAAAATGTAATTATTGATACGCTCCAAACAGAATTAGTCATTACTTGAACCCAGAGAGAACCCACACAGACACAGGGAGAGCATGCGAAATCCACACAGAGTGGGACTCGAACCTGGAACTGCTGTGTTGTGAGGGGACAGCAATACCCACTGTGCCACCCGGACTTCAGGTCTTCAGTAATATTATAATTTTCTGATATGCCAAATTTGGAATTTTCATTAGTATTAAAGGTATACTTTCAAAATTAAGAGAAATAAAAATTTGAAATATATCAGTCTGTGTATAATCAATGAATATATCCTGAATTGAAACCAGGCCACTGTGGTAAAGACAGCCTTAGAACCTTAAGGTACAAGATCTACCAGGGCAATCAGTTTGTTTAGTTTGTGGACCATGTTCCCGACGTCAGAATGATACATATACCACTGCAAAGACATTTAGACAAATAGTGTTACCGTTGTGGATCCTTTGGCTTCCAGAGAGTCAATCAACAGCACTGCTTCTTGGTATTTTTGGTTTTTCCCCCAAAGAAGAGAACTCACTCACAAGATTGACCCTCTAGTCACACTTGCCATCTCTTGCCAGCACTTCTTTGTCAACTCAATCTACATTTTTCAGGTTCTACCAGGTGAGTGTGGTGGAGTTTGTTTGTTTTTTTGCCTCGCTGGTACCCATCCGTTGGATATAAACAGGAGTAGTGGTGTGAGAGTCAGTGACAGTCAGGACACTACCGATACCTGTCAGCTTAGCCTTTGCAGTGATGGCCCAGAGGGACTTTTCCATCCCTATGGATCCCTATTGGATGAGGATGTTGTGATAAAAGGCCGAAACACCCAACGAGTTCAGGGGTGTTCAATGGATAATGGGTTGAACTGGCAGCACCAGGCAGTCACTCCCCCAAAATCTTCCAACCGACCCCACTCAGAGAACATTAATAACTGTTTGACTGAGTTGATCATCATGGGATAATATCAGTTTCTTCACTCAGAGAACAATGTTTGCAGTGTAACCTACAGGTTCATCACATTGAGCAAGACAAACAGGACATTTAAAGCAATAAGACATGGAAGTTTTGTCGGGTCAAGTTTTAAGTTATTTTTTCTATTTTTAGTGTCACAAAGACAATGACATATGCATCAGTTTGCTGCTCAAACAATTTTGTTTTAAAAAAGCTCTTTCATGGGTTTGCCAGTTCAATGTTGTTGTTTTTTTGGTTTTGTTTTGTTTTTTTGCTTATGTAGCATCCATGTTCTTTCTCTTGTTGTGATCGGGTGATGTCTTTTTGACAATTTGTGCAAAATTTTGGAAATTTTCCAATCCCATTGCTGTAATCATACTATCTCATTGTGGAATAACATAACTTGAAAAAAGTTACAATTATGTAGTCCAAGAGTCCACTATCAAGATGGAAATACAGTACACCAAAGCTTCTACTATCCTTTGAGAAGTTACAAGATTTGAAAATTGAGATTAATTTCTGTATTCCCAGAACTGCTCTTGGTCTAATGTATGAAGTTGTCTGTTACAATTAAATTGTCATTTAAGTTGATAATTTCTCATGATCATACTATCTTGTGCTCTCATTCAACAATTTCTTGCCTCACACATGCACAGGTGCACATGTGCACATGTTCACACTCAGGAGCTGACCAGGGCAAGCACAGTCCTCCGGTGTTGAAAACTGAACAGATGAGAGGTATGACCATTTAACCTCTCCTTTCTCATGGACTCAGTGACAGTTGTTGAAAGAAAGAAATGGTCCATTTATCTAAAATGTTCCGATATTTCATAGAATATATACAGTAAAACTCCAAACATAATTTTCCCAAGATTAACCTGAATGTCTATCTCTAGGGAAAAATTTGAGCTACTTATTACACTTAGATTTTGGTACACAAGTCTGATGATTACTGTTGTTGACAGAAAACAGGAAACCCTCAATTTTAATCAGTGTTGTTTTGGTCCTCTCATCGTGATATGAGAGTGCTAAATCACACCAACTGGACTTTGAATGTAAATAGAAATTAATAACATTACCTTTTGGGCTGTGGATATTTCTTTTAATAATAAAGAAATATCCGTATAAAAATACAGGAAAGAACAGAAAAACAGCACATGGACAGCCCATTTTGGCAGAGCTATAATCAGATACTGCTTTTTAAAAATATCAACAACATAATTGCAATAGATAACCTCAGTTCTTTGTCCAAGGGTGCAACTAATCACTGGTTTGAGAGGGATAAAAAAAGATCTTCAAAGAGCCTTTGGTAATATGCACTTTCATTGAAATCCAAAAGGAAGGACATCCCATTTTATATAAAACAACTGGCTTAATTGTAGGAATACATTCTCCGATAAAACACCTTTAATAGACACATTCCAGTGCCTCAAGCCTTTTGTGATGATATTGGTCATGTTTTTAAGCGTTAGAGAACACACGCGCGCGCACGCACATACATCGCGCGCACGCACGCACACACACACACACACACTCACACACACTCACACACACTATACAAACTAGTTATCATTTGCGGGTGAATATGGATTGCATGTTATCAATGGCTAATTTATCCTTCAAAGGAAATCCTGCCACGCTGCAGAACGTGTATGGCATTGCCTTTATAAAGTTACTAACAAAAACATCAGAATTTGAGCATGGTCTTTAAACTGTATTGGAATACATTGAAATACTTCCTGATTTAAACGTGTTGTCAAGTTTCAGTATTAAGCACATCACAATTCTGGGAAATAAACTGGACGGGAGTCTTATCTTATTTTATAATACAGCGAATGATCTTTGAAGGGAGGGAACTTGTATTCCCTGAGGCGCGCACTGTGTTTAGCGCAACAGATGAGCACGCAACTAATCAGATCAGAGTTTGCTTTCGGGGGTACCAGGAACAATCATTGCCAAAGATAGGCAGACTTTATTAGATTGTTTTAAATAATTTAATATTTATGAAAGACATCCTCGCCAGTTGGAGCTGAAGTGGAAGATTGCTGCGCTACTGGAGAGCGTATTTTTGCTGCCTAAGTTTGGAGACTGGAATCCGTGGGAGGAAGTCCTGGTGCGCGCGTTAATTACAACCACGTCGAAGTGATATCCAAGACGATATGAACATGAATGACACGGAAACATTCTGTCAAAACAACCAAACTGAAAACTTGACTGACCAGTCATGTTTGCCCTCAACGCCGTCACCTTACAGCGACGCACACCTCGCCACTTTCATGCATATATTCCCTTTAATTTATGGCGTCCTGTGCGCAGTAGGAGTTATTGCCAATGGACTGGTAATCTACGCGGTGAAGGTATGCAAGAAGAAAATGGTATCGGACATCTACGTGTTGAACTTGGCAATCGCAGACATGCTGTTCCTGCTGGTGATGCCTTTCAACATTCACCAGCTGGTCAGGGATAGACAGTGGATTTTCGGAAACATTATGTGTAAAGCAGTCGTGGTGGTGGACGTCAGCAACCAGTTTACCACCGTAGGAATTGTTACTGTGCTGTGCATTGATCGGTAAGTTAAAAATTAACCTGTATAATAATAATAATAAATAATAATAACAACAATAACAATGTATTAGATTAGATTAGATTAGATTAGATTAGATTAGATTAAATATACTTTAATGATCCCAAACTGGGAAATCCACACATAAAACATATTATATATTATAATTATAATTGATATTATTGTTTTTAATTTGTGCTAAGCTGTAAAAGTGTCAAACCTATTTTTGAATATAATCTGATGTAAGGGTTCTTCTCAGTTACAATGTCATATATGTTTATTACTTGCAATTTTATTATAATTTTATTATTTCATTCAGTAGGACCGCCACATTTTTCTGATTAGCAGCATCACATTCACTGGTACATAATCATTACTGGTAGACTATTTGCTGTTTATTTCTGTTGCAGCTGTCATAATTTTTTTTGGTATCACATGAAGTTATTTTTGTGAATTAATTTCAGAAAATACTGGAAAACAAAGATCAGTGAGTCCTTTGAATCAGATTCTTTGAAAAGAAAAGAATTATTTATCCTCCAAATGTTTCATGTGGCTAACTAAATATCTTACTTGACTTCTACAATGTCGCTATTGTGATTATAGTTTTCCATTTGACTATTTCGTCTACACTTAGCCCCTCATCCAAAATAATGAACAATACAATACGTTTCTTTGGATTATAGCAGCTGGTCTGAGTTTAAGAGCACGGTGTGTTCAAAATCAAGTGGCGAACTTATAACAAAACTATTATTAAATAATTCGGGGGGAAAAAAATCTATATTTCATCATTGATATCTCAAATATGTAGTTTCCCTCAAAATTAGAAGCGAAAAGCCAAATTCAAAGATATCAGAAAGAAATAGTTTCAATGTGGATCCTATCAGAGATCCATTCCGACCAGAATCTTCTTAGTCTCATGCTCACTCTACACCCCAGTTTACCACCTACATGTATTATTGGTGTATGCCTATAGTTGTATCTGACTTTTCCTCTTTAGAAACTCTGAATGATACAGCTGTATTCAACAACTCTAAACCATAAATAATTTTGTGTACTAGAGTTATAAAATGCATGATATTCAGAAAAAAAAAGAGTAACTTGGCTGCTTTAAAGGAATAGATGAAAGCAGAAGCAGTACTGTAAGGGTACTGTTTTGCATTTACTGATTCAATTTCCAAAAAAAGAAATTTCAGCTCATCAGAGGATGCCAGATTTGAATGCTAAATTAATTATTAATGGTCCAAGATAATTAAAGTTTATAGGGATGATCTGGAGACAATTGGAAGACTGCTGGTATTGACTGCTGAAGTTTACACCCTTTTATAATCTCACTTGGCATGACAACCAAACACCCCTTGACGGTTAAATCTGAATCAGTTCTGGTCTGAAAATGTTTTATCTCTCTTACAAAAGGCTTCTTCTGTTCCTACTGACTGGAGGGGAGTACAGATGTTTAAAATGTTCTGAGGTCATTAACATTGACACCAACAGTCAATTTTAAGACAGTCACTGAAGACATAAATGGTTCCTTTAAATCAGCGTTTCTCAAATAGGAGAGAGCGGTGTGTTTACTATGTCTAATAATGTTGTCAGCAGACAGCATGAAGCCTAAAAAATTAAGTTGTTAAATAAAGACATTACACCCCAAACATGCTGATATGCTGTTGGAGTTTTTTCAGCAAAATCATGCCGAATATTGCCAGCAATCATCCCTCTTTGTGATGCTACTTCAGTAAACCAGCGAGATGTTAGCATCATACTGTATAAGGTGGAGTGCCAAACATCTCTGTGCAAAAGATAACCCCAAACCATAGCAGAGGAGCTGAAACATTGAGCAGGAGCTGGGAGTTCAGTACAGTAAAATGTGTCAAACCTCGCTTTGAACAGCAGCACTGCCTAAACGAGCTCATTGTAGCCATTAATCCTGACATTTTGATAAAAAATGAGAAAAAAATCAGCACAAATTGTGTTATTTGTTTTTGTTTCATAAGTTAAGGAGTTTTATTTATTGTGCTCCTCAGTTGATATTACTGAACTGAATTTGATTTTTTTTATTATTTATTTTAAATAATTTTATTTTTCAATAACAAATGGTGTTGGTCAAAAATGTTTCCAGTTTAAACAGTTTACAATTTGATTTAAAATGTTTCTGTTATAGACTAAAAAACAATGTTAATATCATTCTTTGTTATAAATTGAACTGCATTTTTTTTGTTTTCTTTATTATTATTATTATTATTATTATTATTATTATTATTATTAAGTTTATTTTTTTCGGACATGTTGATATAACAGACTTCACACCTTCATCACATTTACAACATCAACAACATCCGAAAAAAAAGGGCTGACGGGTAGAAGCCAATAGGCTTATGAAATTCCCGTCCCCCAGAACACCTCTCTCATTAGAATATGTATTTCTTTAATGTTAATAAGGATACAACGTTATGCAGAGGTGTACTTATAACAATTTTATAGACAATTGATATTTATAGTTGCGGCAGAGAATTGTGGGGCGCGAATTGTTTCCTCCTTGCTAGGGGGGGCAGAAAAAAAAAACCAGAAAATAATTGAGAAGCACTGCTTTAAATTGAGCATCGTGTGAAACATTACCTTTTTTTATTATTATTTTCACTTGACTAAAAGAGTAATGGCATTGGCATTGTCTGGGGAGAGATGTCTACACTGCATGGGATGTGGGTTAGTGGTGGTGGTTCAGAAGTCCACCTCTATTGAGGGACAGTGATATTTATTTGATGATGTTTTCTTTTTTTATCCAGCTCTAACACATGTCATCTTTCTACTAGGTACGTAGCTATTGTCCACCCCACATCAGAGAAGAGGACAATCCAGTGGACCGTCATTATTAACATGCTGGTGTGGCTGGGCAGCTTCCTGCTAAGCATCCCGGTCATGTTGTACGCAAAGGTTGTGCACAAACAGAATTTGCAGGTGTGCATAATGGACCTGGACGGACCTGAAGACATGTACTGGTATACGCTCTACCAGTCTATCCTGGGCTTCATCATCCCTTTAATCATCATTAGCACCCTCTATTCACTCACTCTCTATCATGTCTTCAGTTCCATCCGTCGTGTCAAACGTAAGCAGTCAGTTTGGGCTAAAAGAGCCACCAAGATGGTCCTCATGGTTATTGCCCTGTTTCTGATCTGCTGGTCACCCTATCATGTCATTCAGGTGATCAACCTGACCAACAATAACCCCACTATTATTTTTGTCTATGCCTACAACATTAGTATCTGTCTCAGCTACTCTCACAGTTGCATCAATCCGCTCATGCTACTCATCTTTGCCCAGAATTACCGTGAGCGTCTTTGCTTTGGAAACAAACATCAGAACTCCCAGCACTCATCCAAAGTCACAGTAGTCAAATTAGATGCTTCCAGCACTGTCAATGATCCCAACCACCGCTGCACCACCGTCTAATTAGAGATATGTTTTGGGGGTAAACACATCTACATTTTTTGCTGTTGAACTTGCAAAAAAAAGTAACTTACCATTCTCTTAGTTTGTACAGTCAAATCTTGTCAAGAGAAAAATGGTCACGTTGGACAGATGGTCTTCTTATAGATAATGCTTTCCAGTTCGCAAGTAAGACAGAGACATAACAGTTTCAAGGATATTGTACTGTACTCATATATATATACGTATATGTATATATACATATTTGCTTTAACATAATTAAAGAAGGAAATTGGGTAAAATGGACAATTTCTTATCTTATTTATATGTTAACTGATTTCTGTAAATCATCTCTGACCCGAAGACTAGTGTCTAAGGGCACAGTAAGGTTGAGCAATCCTCATGTTGGGGACATTGTTGCTCTAACCCACAGAGACTTTAATGTTGATATTCTTAGACGTATTCCACTGGATGGGTTAGAATCTGAAACATGAAAATAAATTTGTGTGTTTATGCAGCATAAAATGGGACTGAAACTTACCGTGATTTTGAGGAAGTGGATGCTTTATAGAAGTCAAGACTAAATCAGGTTGGACCGTATGCACATAACTTACACAGTTTTCATGTAAATTTTGCCTGATTTTGCCTGTTTTTAAGGTTATGGTCTATCTTAGTCAGCACAGAGTGAGTGTAAGTGAGTGAACCCAACTGTGACAATAACGGATGCATTTGAGTCCTTTGTCTTTGTTCAATCTAAATTCAATGTATATTCATTCAGATTCTGTCTTTGTGACAAGGAGCTTTAATAATTCATGCAGAAACAGCATGAAGGACAGAAAATACTCTTGTACACTATCAGGCCATATATCTAATGTACAAACGCTTGAGATTTAGTGTTTAGAATGCTAATTGCTTTGTCTGCTTTTTGTTCTGTCTTGTTTTTTTGTAAGTTTCCATGGTTGTTAATAGACTATAGCACTAGATGTAATGTACTGTCAATTGAGCAAACAGATCAATTAATGTTCAAGCTGTCATATATGATTCTTGTGAAAAGATGAGCAAAGTGAGCACTGCTTTACAACCAAGGCTGGATTATAAAATAGATAAACGGAATGGTTAGGCCCTTGGAAGCAAAGGTTCACCATTTCAAAATCAGTTTATGGTATACTTACAAATTATTTGTTAGTATACACTAGTCCTATCTGACAGCTGGAGTAACCCATTTTATATCAAGTACTGCTCAACTAGGAAAAGTATTACAGGACTCCATCTTTTCTTTAAAACAGTCAGGCAGTCTTGAGAAATGGCAGTGACTTTGAAAATGCCCAATTGCTTGTGTAAAAACCATCAAGCAGAAACTGGCTTTCATGGGGACCTTCACAGGACAAGAAGGTCAGGACTGACCTCTGCTGCTGTGCATGCGATCAAACTAGCTTCTCTTCGTTGACCAACCAATGCATAGGTTGGTCAACGAAGTAGCAAGGGAGTGGCATTGGCAATCCTTACAGTTGGTTCGGCCATTCTTCTCAATTAAGCTGCCATTTTCAACACAGCAGTCTCACCTAAAATTTGTGTAATGTTTTTGGGCTACAAAAACATTCATCAGGCATAAATAAAGAATGAAAACGAAGAAAATTGTTTTTGTGAGTTTTATTAAATCTTTTCTAAAACAATTTTTGAGCCAAGTATTTCTGAAGAAACGTCTAACACATGGAGAACATCTTGTCACAACCTTATTCCAGAGGTTGGCAACCTGTAGCACTGACAGCCACTTGGACCACTTTGCACAGAAAAAAAAACTCTGGAAGCTGCAAATACTTTTTGACATCTAAGATGGAGATGGTACTCTATACATTGGTTTTTTTTTTAACCTTTGCAATTTGTTTCACCAACTATAATGTGTTGGTTATGAGATCCATGAAGTGCTACAGAGAAAATTAAATTTCATTTTTGTAATGAACACATTTGGAACATTTGGAACTATTAAAACAATTAAAAAACACATGTCATATTAAAGGTCTCATTTATTTAATTAAGAAGCTGAACTGAAATTATCCATGTTGCAAACAAAACATACCGCATGACGTCGTACTTATATTGCCTTTGGTGTTTTGGAGTGTGCAGCTGAGCTTTAACATGCATTAAAAACAAAACAAAAACAGCATTACTTCACTGAATAATGAAAAATAATTTTTTTCCAAAACATATGTGTGAATATTTATTTTACCTGGTAAATTGGACTTCTGCTTCTAACAGCTTTTAGTGAATGTGACCCAAATTTTGAGCAAGGAAATCTTTTTTTATATATATTTTATTTTAATGTTTCAAGATCATAATAATCTTCCAATTTACCATTACAATAAAAACAAAGTAACACAAGTGAAGTAAACTTCAATTGGATATTTATATTCATTTCCCCAAGCCACACAGAACCACAGCATAAACATCAAAGACAGACCTTATGGTTCTCTCTCTTTCTCTTTATATAGGCCTGTATCCCTGGAATAGTTTGCATAAAAGCACAAAGAATGGAATGCATTGTGTTTCATGAAAAGTTATGGCAGATTACTAAGGACCACAATGTGAATAGATTATCCATTATTACTGTGTGTGGGTTTTTAAGCTCATGACAATGCGTAAATGCGTTGTCCAGTGGGTCAAATACGTTTAAGATGTGTAGGGATGTCAAGGTCTGTTCCCTATCATCCCTGAAAAACAAGATTCTTCTGTACCTGTGTACATTCCCAAATCCTGGTTTTATCATATACATAGAATGTCCTCCTCCATTGCTTAGAAGAACATAAACCTAGAAGTAATAAGAGAAAAGTAATTATGCCCAGAGGTAGGGGTAATCTAGGACTTCTAGAGGAGTTTTTTTTTTTTTTTTACTATCTTGCTTTTAACACCAGATAGCCTTTAGACTGGGTTTTTAGTAAAAACAAGAGACAACAGAAGTTGGGAGTGGTTGGATGAGCATCTGTTAGATGTCAAGAATGAGTCAGTTTCACAATTATCACTGTGGCACAACCCTCTACTACCTCTAGAATTTGATTATGAAGTGTTCATGTGAGGTTCCCAGAAGGATTAAAGACATTTATGATAAAATAAGATAATCCTTTATTTTCCCACAGTGGGGAAATTTGCAATGTATATAATGTACATCAAAAATTAACTTAACCATCCTTTCTAATACTATACAACTATTAAAACAGCAGGCAATCCATTGTCAAGTCATGTGGAGCAATTTTATTAATATAAAAACATAAATATTGCAGATTGTAGAAAATTAGTTTAGAATGAGATGCATTTGAAACAGAGAGACAGATATTTATCCCTAGCATTATAGATGAGCACTGCATAAGATTTATGGACAATAGTCAGACTTTCACAGGACCCAGACTTGGAGGTTTTAGTCACTTCTGCAGAGTTGGGAAAGATTCTGAAAGGATTCTGCAGAAGTTTAGTCAGATAGTAAGTTACACAATGCAGTCATGCAGCTTATATCACATCCAAAATAGTGAAAAACAAATAGATCCAAGCTTCTCTAATTTATGTTTCCATGGTTGTGGACAAGTAGGAATATTGAATTATCCTGCTCTGCAGGAAAATTATTCTGAGCAGAACTGTTTCATTGGGTTTCAGAAAAAAGAATTCAATCTTTTCTGTCTGTCCTGTGATTGGGACTATATAACAAACTACAAAAAATGTAAAATTATAAACATGATTTACTACTGGTTAATACTATTATTGGCGTTTTATTCGGGGTGTACCCTGCCTCTCGTCTGTAGCTAGCTGTGTCTCTGTGACCTGCAGAGCAGATAAGTTGCTGTAAAAGAGATGATTACTATTTTTTTTTGTCTGCACGTATTCTCATAGTTTAACCCCATCAAAGGGGGTCAACTTTTTAAAGTTTTTTTTTAATGGATGGATGGATGGATGGATGGATGGACGGACGGACGGACGGACGGATGGATGGATGGATGGATGGATGGATGAGCAGATGGATGGGCGGTTGGATGGATTGATGAATTTATTACTGCATATTGACAGCGACTATGGAGCTGTTCTGAGTCCACTTGACTTTTGCCAGTAGATTTGATTGAAGAGTGAGGTATGTAAGCTTTATGATACATTTGTATGTGTCACTCTTATGTTGTTTTTAGTACCTTTCTTTTAATTTGATCTTTAGGCTTTACACTTGAGCATTAGTAATTTAAGTGGATATTTGTAGTGGAAACAAAGTGGTAATTAAATGATACAGGGACATATCTGGATGCAATGGGTGTTTGTGTTCTCTCACTTCTGTCCACCCTTATAGGGCCAACCCAATCCAATAGGTATCAGCATGCTGGTGCGCAGGTCAGACCCTACAAGAATGCTTCACAAGGTTCAAGTAGAAAGCACATCTCGCATTCACTGCTCAGTGGAGATGACATGAATGTAAAATGAAGGTTGTTTTGCAAACAACCAACACAACCAGTGTCCATAGATGTACATGATGTACAAATATGTCAGGAATCATGAGGAACAGAGCCCAGTGTTGTATGCTAAAAAAAAACAAGACCCCACAAGCAATACTTTGATTATCTGTATTTTGAGGTCGGTAAAACCAAAACCACTTTTCGTTTTACTTAATTTACTTGCTTTCTTATGCTTTTTTTCAAAAATCATAAAGAACAAATAGATGAAATTCAAGATTTTATTCATTGGTTCAGTGGTAATATTCAAGATGTAATCCCTTATTTCCTTTGACCACACCAAACAGCAATGCATGACTATACTCCTCATAGTTTCTTTTTCAAAGAAACTTAAGATATTTATGAATTTAGTAGTTTCTAGAGAATGCTAAGTGAAGTACTAGCGTTCGGTGGTTCGATTCCAGCTGGGGACTTTGTTTGCTTGTGTGGATTTTTCAGGTTTTCTTGGCCCTCCCCCCACCAAAAACATGCACATTAGGTGAATTGGACAAGATAATTGTCCATAGGTGTGAAAGTGAGTGAATGTTTGACTATGTGTGACCCTGTATTCAGCTGGCATCTACCCCCTGCCTTTCAAATGTAGCTAGCTGGGATAGGCTCCTGCGTAACCTGACCGGAGGGCAACAGGGAATATACTGTACAGTAGTACACTGCATTTGATTGTCTCTTCAGTTGGTGCATTGTAGCTTTGCAAATGTCACATTTTTTTTCCCATCATGATGGCAAAACACTTTGAGAATTACGGATCCTGTGTAATCATATTTGGAAGTTATGTACACAGTTAAATAAAATTATCATGGTCACAGAAACTGTGTCCTTGCAATTTCTTTTCCCTTAACTTTTGCAATCCTTTCTTTTCAGATTACATGAATTGACATAGCAAATTTGTGATGCTAATGTTCAAACTGCCCTTTGAGCAAGACAAAGAACACATTTATATATTAACAAAATTCTGTAATGATTCTATTTCTGTAGGAATATAACAAATATACATTGTATGACAACTTTAATCTAAACGGATTTATTAAAGTCAGAGCAAAGACATTCTCCTCTTCTTCTAGTTATTTAAATACAATGACCTAGTATTATTGTTGTTATAGCCAGCATTTTTGTTTCAGTTAAAAATTTAATATGTATCTTCTCTCCATCTCCTTCACAGTCACAGATACAATCTGCACGTGTTCACACATTCCAGTCCTGATTAAATCATAACTATAGCAGCAGCCCTTGGGTAAAATCATGCATTAGTGTTTTTCTCCTTATTACTACTTACATTTACTACTTTACCCAACCTTTTCAAGATGATGCTTCATGCTTACATCACTGGTTGGAAGTTGACTCGGACTACTGAAGAAAAAAATGCTAAACCTGTGTTATCCTGTACTGTAGGACCATCAACAAAGACGACTTAATGAGGACTAAAATGATCTGCTTTGGTGCTGAAACATTAAATATCTGTGATTATTGAGGAAGTGGCCCAGTTTTACAGCCCTTCAGATGGCTAATGAACCAAATGCGTCCATGAAAAGGGTACCTGTACTATTGTTGAGCTGAGCTGCAGGCCGCGCTCCCCTACCTGGGTGTATCAGGTCTGGGTGTGTCTCCCTGCTGGAAGGCTGGAGATTGAGGTGCTCGAACAATCAATGGAGATGAAGACATTCACACAGAAGACAGTGAGGAGGGAGCTGTGGGAAGGAACAGCTGCATTGTCTGGATTTGGGAAGAAGAGACTGCAGAATTAAACTTGATTCAAAGAAGGAAGATGGAGCTGGTGAACATTTAGAAATGTTGCGCGTCTTTGCAGTTTTGCAGTGTGCTGTGGGTTAATCATGCGGTCAGGGTTATGTCTAATGTATTAACGAAGTCATGTGATTAAAGTGCAGGGTAAAATGTGATTTATTTAATATCATGTGGATCAAAAGTTAATTAAAAAGGCATTTTAAAGGAGATTCAAGTTAAAAGTAACTTAATATTTGTGATGTTTGTATTTATGGAAGTTAGAAGCTGCCAAAATTTGTAAGATTAAAATAGTTGAACGATGCTTTAAAATGTATTTAATTTGTTTGGGTGCTTTAAATGTGGTTATTATCTACTTATTTTCAGGGCTAATTTCTAGTAGTTGAAATGACTTAAAAAATTATTTGATTTTGGGGTATATTGTTGTTTGTGGTTTTTCGGGTTAATTTTTTTCTGAATTTCTATTTGTGTTGTACTTGAAGATTTTTCACCTGTGTGGATTCCTGGTTATTGAGTGAATTCCAGTCCAATCTTCTGAAACCAATACCCTGTCAAGTGTGGGAAACTGCTGTTTCAACCCTCACAAGAGTGAGAAGCACTTGAAAACTATATACTGTATATTGTAAATTTCCTATAATGACATTGAGCTACGTCATCCTGTGACCACACCCAAACAAACGTACATCACCATAACACTACCGTTTTTGTATTGTTAAGCTATGATCATGAAGATGGGTTATCATAACCATTATGGGATGGTTTACTAAGAAACTAGTATAATTGGCAGATTGAGATACTTTTAAAGTTCAGCAAAAAAATTATCTCCTTTCAGCATCTAAATGAAACAGAAATGCCATATTTCCAACATTTTTTATGTTGCTTTCAAGAGATTTTGAACTGCTTTATGGTGTCACCTGTTCATGCATAATCATGATAATCATAGGTGTGAATAACTGCATTATCCATTGACTGCCTCTTGAGGCAGTTTTTGATAAACACCTATTTATGTGAACATCACAGATTATTTACTGACAAGGACTAACAATGTGGGAGGCATGTGTGGCTGTTCAGGCAAATAAACAAGAAGATTCCAGTTATTTGGAGGGGTCAATTTGTCAAATTTGTATCAAAAAGTAAAAGTTATTTTGAGTTCAAAACAGGCAATCAAACTACATAAATTACACAAAAAAATGTATCCGAAAGTCATTCCTCAAAGACATCAAGGTTGGTGTTTTTGAAATAAATTTGTCAAAGTATAGTGCATGTGAGATATTTTTAAAACTGATGCCCCATATTTATGATTAGTTATCAAGATTTATGCATTCAATCAACAAATGGGCTGGGAATTGATAATGTTGTGCCACTTTGAAAAATATGGAAAAACACCCTTCAGCCAACCCACAATTCTCATGTGATCAGTCAACATCTATCTTAGCTGACACAATGGAAGTGTTCTTCCCATCTAGTACTGACCTCAATTCCCGGCACAGAGAAAAATATTAACTTCCCCGTCTGAGGGGAGTGTAGACTTAGAACAAGCAGGTGGACGGGGTGGAGACGACACTTATGAAATGCTCCATGAAGCACAGCAGTGAACAATGTGGCAGCAGGCATGGTAGCAACACAACCTGCTGGATGTGAATATAAAGTAGACTTGTGTCAGTGGCGGCAGATGCAAAGTGAAAATGTGCTGAAAGTCCAAGCAATTGCTTTGTCAAACAAAAATACAAGGACAGCTAGAGGCTTGAACACACAGCACATAGCAACAGGAGGGGCAAGCTGTGAGGACAGACAGCATTGCTGGCATGCTGTATGCACACAACAAATTTTATTATAGCATGGCATTTAAATAACTGAAACTTGGACGGAGAATTTAATTGTATCCTGAAATCCCATGTTATGAGAATACTAAACATGAAATACTCTTTTTATGACAGAAATGCCATCCTCGTGTTGTGATATTACATGAGATTACGTTATTATAATTAAATGTCATCTGTGCCTCTACCACAGTCCTATCACTCTGTGTCAGAGCATGTTCTCAGATTTCTTCCACCAGTACGTTAGAACATAAATGTCTACATTCCAACACTCTTAGAGCTTCCAAAGACAGTCTTGTGATGCATCAATTTGTTTTTTTCCACACAAGTTCCCAAAGGGGTTCATTGAGCTTGATGTCTTGTGACTGATGGCAGAAAGAGTGATCACTTGTTGCTGCTCTTTAGGCTAGATATAAAAATAAAAAAACAGAATAGTGCTCTAATGTTTGGCTTGGCTGTTCATCACTGGTAAACATATCCTCCACAACATTATTACATGTCAGGATTTGAAAGCATTTGTCTGTATGTCAGACTGGAAACAGACTTCTCTTTGCTGGTTGTGTAGATGATAATCCACAAATCAACTACTTTTGGATTGTGAACATTCTTCTCACATGTTTCCATCACAATGTTTACCTCTATGGTGTATAAAACCTAGAGGACCCAGTAACTATGATTCAAAATTGTTTTGTAAAAAAAAGACATTTTTAAATCCATTTTGGCTTTCTCTTTTTTGTTTGGTTTGTTTAGTTTTAGTTGTTTTTTAGTACCTTTGATTGTTGAGAAATGCTTTCTCAAGCTAAAATTAGGCTTTTGCAAAACATATACCATTGTTAAACTGAAAACTTTATGGACCTCATGACAAAAACTTGACTCCAGTGAGGTTTCCCAGTGAGGTTTATTAACTTGGTGTCTAAAGTTGCTTTCTTACTCCCTTTTAATTTGAAGCTATTTGTCAAAGTGCCCATCTCCCTTAGATTAGGTAACGTGATTAATCCTCAGACAGGGAGTGACAGAGATGAATAACTCCAAAAGTTAGAAAGGTCCTGGGGAAACAAACTCAACATGATGTAAATGTTTGATACTTGAAAATTGTTGATAGTTGAGTAGAGGCTGACAATCATTTGCAACTAAATAAGTTCCAGTGTATGAATGGGAAAAAATACCCTCATTTGACTCATGGTCCAATTTCTATATTTGCTTTGTAATTTTCAGGCACACCTTGCGGCCTCTGTGAGAAGACAGAGCTCCGTTTTCATTAAGTTGCTTTTGATGAAGTATTTCCATGAAACCTACTCCAGACTGTGAGATGTGGCTGGAAGACCTTAGCACAAGTTGAGAGGCTTTTAGGATTTCCAAAAGGACCCACATTATCAGCACAGCAGGATAGCTGAAAAAAAATCTTGACAGCTGAATCTTCCCCTGCAGGGAATAAGTGGCTGGTTTTTGGATGGATGGAACTAATTTGGGCAATTGTTAAGGGGACAAGAGACAAAGACAGAAAGCGTCAAGTGAAATGCGACTGGAGAGAAATTACAAAATAAAATACAAATAAAGGGTTTTGTCTTTGTTCAAAGACAAAGTCTTTGTTAAAGTTTTCAGGCAGACTCAGAGACCCCAATGGAACTAAAAGACCCACATCTAGAATCACAGGTCAGATGCAGGATTCAGGCAAAACAGTGGGTTTAATGTAAAATCAGATAAGTTTAGTTTGTTCCAGAGTTCAATACCAGAAGATCAGATGCAGGCAGAAGAACAGAAGCATTAAGCTGAGGCAAAATCTGGAAACAGGCACAGGTCAAACTCCAAGCAGTCAAGAAACATACAAAGGCAGGATATGGAGCAGTCAGGAGCATAAAGAACAATCCGACAAGGTGGTATAAATATTATGGTAAATCAGAAAGAAACAACGGGTGTGTGGCAAAATGAGTTGACTCGTAGCTCATTGGCTGGCAGACAAGGTTTGAAGGAGCGGTAGACGGTGAGTCTCGAGCAGCGGTGGGAGAAGGCTGGCCAGTACTGGCTGAGGGCTGAGCAGGAGGGTGGGTATTAAGAGGAGCAGGAAGCTCCAGCAGGGTCCCTGACAGGAACGTGGCTCTGAGAGGCAGGAGACAAGCTGGTGAGCATGAGCCCAGCTGAGGACTGACTGGTCTGTGGGCTGAGATCACTGAGGCTTGGGTGGTGATGGCTGGAGTGCAGAGATTGCTCAGGAATCCATGGAGCAGGAGAATCAGAGATTAGCATAAAATCCACAATGAGACAATGAATGAATGAATAACTTGGGCGTGAGTACAGAGACTAATGGTGTTACCGCTGAGTGAGCTGAATAAACTGTCGACGAATATATTCAAACTATTTTTATCTGATCTTCCTTTTGATCTTCCAATGTGATCCTTTAAAGCAGCCGTAATCAAGCCCCTTATAAAAAAAAAACCCCATCCTAGATGATAAGTGTTCTTTTGAATTACAGGCCTATCTACAACCTTCCCTTTTTTGTCTAAGGTCATGTAGAGAATAGTTGCCAGAAAATCTGAGCGAATAATGAATAAATAAATTACTATAGGATAACAACCTGTTAGAGGAATTCCAGTCAGGCTCAGACACAATCACAGCACAGCGACTGCTCTTCTAAAAATAAACAATGACCTCCTGATGGCATCAGACAGATGACTCCTCTTTCTATTAGGCCTCAGTTTTGCCTTTGATACAGTTGGTCATAACATTATTCTGACAAAGCTAGAGAATGTGGATATCAAAAGACAAGCATTCAATTGGTTTCAAAATTCTCCTGATTACTTATAAAGCTCTTCAATCACAGGCTCCTTCCTATGTAGGATCCTTCGTTCAGAGGATGTGGGACCTTTGGTTACCCAGAAAGTCTCAAAAAAATAGATCAGGTGGTAGAAGTTTTATTTATGTAACTCCATTGCTATAGAACGGTCTTCCTGCTATAGTGTGTGTGGGGGGGGTGGATGGGGGGGGTGAGTGGGTTTTGGGGAAAAATATCTTATTCCATAAAACTTACAGTTGGGAACAACAAGCTGAAATAGGCCCAAACTGCTGGGGGAGTTGTCTCCCTTAAAGGGGTGTGACCTTAGGTGCAATCTGGAGCTTCTACTTCTATTTCCTTTACCTTCCTCTAATTCCCCGAAATCTCCCCTCTCCTATAAAAACAATGAAAAATGATACTGCTGCAGTGTCTGTGTCTCTTTGGCAGATGTTGATCAAGACCTTGCATGGCAGGTACTGGAGACCCAGCGCCGACATTCCTGAAGTTTTCACATCTTCAACTGAAGCCATGACTCAGGGCTAAGGATGCAGACAAGTCGATCTCATCTAAACCTAGACTCTTTGAAACTCAGCAGCCTGTGTATATGTTTGGATGTTCTCCCACTGGCTCTCTTTAACCTATTTATTCAGTTCATTTTTCTTCTTTCCAGACATGCTATTACAACATATTTCACTTTCATCAGTGTTGAAACATCATCCGCAACATCCAAAAAGAAAAAAAAAAAGGGTTGACGGGTAGAAGCCATTGGCTTGTAAGATTCCCGTCCCCTAAATTATCAACAAAAACATCTCTGTCATTAGAATATGCAATCAACAAACTCAGACATTAAAAGTCTTCAACCAGCTCATACATTGAATTTTGACAGATGTTCATACCCTTATCCACTTCCAGACATTAGCCTTTTACCGTAGAGTATAACATGTTTACATTCTTACTAGGAACACAAGGTTTGTTAACATCATGGATAGTCAAAACTAGTTGACCTTGCCAGTGTTCTCCACAAGAATATAATGATCATATTAACCTCTTTCAGCAGACAGTGTTCATACAAGAATTAACCAGTTTGTTGCAGACACTTGAACAGTTTCACATGGTATTATATTGTCAAAAGAAATCAACATGCTCTTTAAAGTCTCAAGTTAATGTTAACCCATGTTATCACAAATACATGTTGTTTTTTTGTTTGTTTTGGTTTTGTTTGTTTTTTTGTTCATTAGTCCATGTTTCTGACGTCAATGGTGTAGATTTTTCGACTGTTCTATGAAATACTTGACGTGTCCAAAATCGTAGAGCTCCCAATACTGAAGTGACTCTGTTGTACTGATCTTTGGTGTAGTAACAATTCTTGTCCGTCTTTATTGCTCATATTTCACCAACTCCTCTGCACTCCTGATCGCCATTGTTTTCATCTGGTCCAGAGAAAGCCCCTTTGTTTTGATGAAGATCCTGCAGTTGTTCGTCCAGGTGTTGTCGATCAGTCCATTCTTCTTCAGTTGTCGAGCTTTTTTGGCAATATCAGCATTCTTTTTAGTGAGATTCTCATTAATGTAGACATTTTTTCCTTTCAGTTTGTAGCCTTGTTTCAGAAGAACAATTTTGTGTTTACGATTGTTGAATTTTATCAGCACTGCAGGTGGTCTCCTACCTCCAGATGGTAATGGGTAACATGTCTCAATCTGGTCCGGATCTATAGTTATCTCCAGGTCCCTCAGTTGAGAACTCTCTTGTTGCTCCAGAGATTCGATGTCAGCGCTAGCCATAGCATTTCTGTAATTCCTCGGCTTGATTTTGATTCCAGTGATAATCACATCATTTATACGAATGCTTTGTTCCAAATAATCCATTCTTTGTTGTCCCTGTTCCAAGACAACAATTTTTTGGTCTCTTTCATCCATGTCTTTCTGCATTTTCTTCATTTTGCCCTTCATTTCTTCCAAGGCATCTAGCACCGGTTTGAGCTTTTCTTCCAACTTTTAATCAAAGTCACTCCCTAACTTATCAAAGTTGCTCTTTAACTCACTCTTTAATTCTTTCATAGAGACCATCTGGTCTTTAGTATCCTCCGATTTTGCTTTTGGTTTTGTCATTTTGCAGAGAATAAGTGAGAGTCAGTCTGGGTATAACCTATCTGCTACTCTAGCACTATCTCTTAAATTCTGTATTTCCTTTTTCACCCCAATGGGTCAAGGCAGAAGACCACCTTCCAGAGGTCAGGATCTGCCCTTGGTTTTAATCCCAATGGGGAGTTTTTCCTGGCGACTGTCGCTTTGTGCTTGCTCTCAGGGCGATCGGTATGATTCAGGGCTGGATAAATAAAAACTAACTTGATTCCACCAATAAAAACCTAGGAAGTGGACTCTGATTTGAATGTTTTTATTGGCCTGTTTTCAATAAGGTCAATTATGTATTCAAATATAATTACTACAATCCATGACTCTAATAATTCAACACCTCCTTTATAAATTTTGTAACAGTAGATATCTATAGCAGGTGCAGAACTTAAAATTAGACTGCATACACTGGAGAAGGGACATCTAGGAAGTGCAGTCTTCCATTCTCATATATCACAGAACTGCCTACATAAACACACACTGGCACAAGAATCCTCCTCCATTTATTGTACTACATCAAGAGTTCAATAGAAAGTTTCCACCTGCATTAAAAACATTCGCTGACATACATTTATTGACACCACAGAATCTAGTTACTTTCTCCAATTAAGTGATTCTCAGTCAGAATGAGCAGCGTCAGGCCTTTCAGTCATCGAGCAGGCCTGTGTGGAAATGGTAATGTAAGGGGAAATAACTGTGATTGAATATCGATCAGGTGCCCGTGCACAGCTCTGAGGCACCTCTACATAATCATTTACACGCAATCTGTCTCCTTATGACCAGGAGTGATAGTGATGACAGAGGATGTAACCACACTGCATACTGTGCTATGTCTCACAATCAATAATATGTGTATACGCACGCGCGCGCGCGCACACACACACACACACACACACACACACACACACACACACACGCACGCACCGAATGCTATGAAACAGAGATTAAGTTACATTGCAAAAATTACTCACCTGGATATATAATAAATAATATATTTCATTCATCCATTTTAGGAAATATGTGATACTTAAAAGTGTCCATGGCAGAATCTCAATTATATCGTACCATCAGCTTCATTAAAAAGATTTGCCTGGACTTGGAAAGAGAGTTTTAAAACATTGATTAAAATATGACCCATCACACACTTCTTTACAACACCTGGCACATGGCACCCCTTTTTTTGTGATGACACAAACCTGACAGTTATAAAAACTGAAAAGTACCATCAAATTTAACATGATTTCAGCTCACAAAAACATTTTTAAACTTTCATGTGTGCGGCTAGACGCTGGGTTGTTTGTCTTCCTGAGGGGACTCCTGCTGACGTCTTTCTGATGCAACTTGGCCTTTAGCACCGACAAACATCTTTCTTAAGATTTCTTGTTGTTTGTGTTCTGTTCAAATTTTTATCATTCAAATACCACACAATCATAAATGGATTTACAGCAAGTGTGTTGTAATGAAAATGTTATCCATATTTAAGACCTAATAAATAAGAATGGTGTTATATTTCTTTTTTATTCCTAATTACAATAATGTGTTTTATGCAAGTTTCATTAAGAATCAGGAAGGAGGTCATGACTGCTGTATTCTAGCCAGGGCAGACACTGTTCATATTGAAATACTTACAGGGGAAAGTATAGGTTAAGCTATTGGCTCAGGTCTCAGAAGGCAATAAAAGACAAGGAGATGAAAGTTTTGTCTGCAAAAAACAGTTATTCAGACCAGAGTTTTGAAAACCAAATACAACCAGCATTCTTTTGCATTAGTCAATCATTTCTTTTGAAGGCAGTTCATTATTGAGCATGCAATTTTGATGCTACAGACTGGATTTTTATAAAAAGTTTTAATGAGTCAGCCAGACAGAATTTTGCATGCAATCCTTCAAGCATGAATGTAAGTCTTGAAAATACTGGTTGGTTCTTAAATGGTAGTGGAAACAAATTAAGTGTCTTTGGACTGTTTCTGCTGTCTTGCATTTGTTTGGTGGTGCTTGGTTTACGTGTTTTTCACGTTAACTGTACAATATAAGCTCATTAACTTGCTCTACAGTCTGCAAACAACAGATTACATGAGGGGTATGCTCATTTTAAGGATTGCAGTAAGTGAGAAATAATCTACCTCAGACTCCAGTTGACTCACATCAAATAATCTTTATCTGTGGAGGCGTGCTCAAATTTCTATTGAAGATCTTCCTGAACATTTTGGTTAAAGCAACAATGATTAACCATACTTGTACTGCTAGTGAGGATGACATAGTTGATGAAGATGATTGGTTGAAAGCTCCAACGGTCTCAACATGAATCTTGTGATCCAGTTCCTAATTAGAGTTCAATGGTTTCAGGTTATTTTCAGTGGTTTTTAGTAGTTCAAAAAGCAAAGATCTGCAACTGTTGCCTGCATGATGGGGGAGAGTGTCTGGTTTGTGAAACCTTTCCACACATAAAAAGAGTGACTGATTTCGCTTCAGCTATCACACAAAGACTTCACTGACACCAGAAAAGAAAGACGTGTGGTTACATGTCCCTGTAAACAAGCATTCAACACTAAGGAAAGTGAAGAAACAGGAAATGTTATTGACTGTTATTAACATGACTGACTAGGTGTTGGCTGGCAGCTGCATATGTTCAAACGCTGGACTTGAAGGCATAAAGATGAACAATGTAATGTGGAATGAGCTTGTAGATGGGTATGTTTTTTTAATCTTTTATTTAACCAGGTTTGTTTAACCAAGTCCTGCTGAGATTAGAAAAGTCTTTTAAAACAGAGACACAGGATTCTACAGTATACTTCAATTTTGTGTATGAGCCAGTTATGTGAATCTGATTGGTCTTCACTTTTATAGATTTTTTCACGGTTACCTTAGAATTAGCATCATGGTAGACTTTGATATGATTTATATCATAGAGGGGGCGGCATGGTGACGCAGTGGGTAACGCTGTCGCCAAACAGCTGAAAGGTTCAGGGTTCAAATCCTTTCTGTGTGAAGTTTGCATGTTCTCCCCGTGTCTGCGTTGGTTCTTTCTGGGTTCTCCGGCTTCCTCCCACCTCCAAAAAAATGCAGCTGAGGAACTGATCCCTCTAAATTGCTTATAGATCTGAGTTGTTGTTTGTTTCTTGTGTGGCTCCGCAGTGCACTGGCATGAAATTTGGAGTGTCCCCCGCCTCTGTCCTGTAAGTCACCTGGGATAGGTTCCAGCAACCCCCGTGACCCATAGAAGAGTATTAAGCTGTCAGGAAGATGAAAAAATGATTTCTGTACTGTAATGTCACAAAGATTAATTCTTTACCTTTTCTGTTACAGTATATGTTTTTGAAAACCTGTTGTAGTACACTCTAAATAAATAAAACACTCAATCATTATAGCTTTTATTTAGTGTCCTTGTATGTTTTTATCTATTCCACCAATTTATTCTTTGATATTTTCAATGATAATCCAAAGTATATACAAATAATGTCCAAGCAGTCAAAACGACTGCCTATGGGATTTCTAGTAGTTGCAGGATTCTGGGAGACCGAGTGTTAATAGGTACATAATCAGAGATTTTTAATTTGTGTGTCTTGAGGAATAAGGGCAGCATTTTTGGACCTACAGTAGGTCATACTGAAGGAGATGCCATTTGTTTTTGAAGACTAATTAGTTTATAACAACTTCCTTATGCTTGAATGTGGTGCCCTTTTTGAAACAGGAAAGAATATAATGGCTATCTGGAAACTAATTATTCTGTAGGCCTATTTCTGCGGAAAAAAAATCACAAATAGATCATTTGGGGAAATAACATTGAGAGACAGTGAGGCAAAAGAATACTTTCGTTAATACTAATAAGCACTGTCTCCTTTTGCAGTTTGATCTGAATTTGATTAAATAGTGAACTTTCCGATAGCTTGTTCAAGTTAGAACCGTTGTGGTTCATCTACTCCTTTCACTCATCTTGACAAATGTTAGACACAAAGACAGAAAAGATTCAGAATTTTTCTCCAAACTAGCAGTGGAGGTAGAAACATCTAAACATGTGTGAACAGATGAAGATGTATGACAGGTTGGGAGGCTGAGGTCTGTTATCATCAGTGAAGTTACATTTGGTTTAGTTAGTGCAAAGTGTCGTGAATGGCAGATTCGCGTCGTTCTCCTTGATATCTCCTGTTTTCCTCTGACTGTGTATGTGTGTGTGTGTGTGTGTGTGTGTGTGTGTGTGTGTGTGTGTGTGTGTGTGTGTGTGTGTGTGTGTGTGTGTGTGTGTGTGCGTGTGTGTGTGTGTGTGTGTGTTTGCGTGCATGTGTCTTCAAGGAATGACTGATTGTTCCAGTCTGGAGCTGCCCCCCTCCTGTCCTGGTCACCTACATGTGATCGTCTCATCAGGCCTTTTCCACATGGCAGACTTCAGCTATCTGCTGGTCTTGCTGTGCTCTGGAAACCGATCCATTCACAGTTTGCTGGTTTATCAGTGTTTAGAACATGTTGCCTGTCTACCTTCCTCTCTGGCCAGTCAGCCTGATTTATTGACCCTGTGTGCTTGATTCATTATTTTTAGCTCGAAAAAATTGCTCAAATTCTTCATCCCGTCTCTGTCAACTGAATGATGCATGTTGGGTGACTTCTGAGAAAATTCAGAAGACTCCGTCATCTCACACCTGCAGCAAACTCTTATCAGGGACACCTGCTCATACGACAGACACTCCACACCCATTATGAACAAAACACTACATAAACAAGTGACTCAGTTGAACTCTCAGTACACTCCTTTGTCTCCTCTCACATCCACATAGCTCATCTCTTCACACCTCACCTTTCACCATCATTGTGATTGTGATATAGGCCTGCTTCGATCAATTGGCTTTTCATCCTGTGATGATGAGAGATAAAAAGTCTTGGCTGTACTCACCCTTAGAGATAGGTGTGGGAGTTCAGAAATTTGTAATGGGCTCAGAGGGGAGCTGCTTCTACACATTAAGAGAGGTCACTTGAAGTGGTTCGAGCATTTGGATGAGATACCCCCAGGATTGGGGAGGAGGACCCATGACACATCGAAGGGGTTATATCTCTTGGCTGCTAGGTAATGCTTTGGTGTACCCCAGAAGAGCTGGGGATGGATGGATGAATGGATGGATGGATGGATGGTACTTTCACAGTACCACTGCCCACAGCTCCCCAGAAATGGTTCTGATGGTCTGGATAGTTGTGTGAGAAAATACATTTTCTTCAGGAAAATAAATCAAAAGCAGATTTATTCAGTCCACTTGGAGTCATGCCATCCTTCTGGGCAAATCAAGGATGTCTTACATGATTTTCTCAAGTGCTTGTTTTTATTTAAATGATATTCTGATGTGCTCCAAAAATCAGAAAGCATAGGTCTCCCAAATAGTGTTGTCTGATAGACAACAGATCGAGAGTGTAAAATGTGAATTTCGCACTCATCCAGTTACATTTTGTCTATGTCATGCAGAATGGCTAGGTGAAGTTGAATCCTGTAAAAATCCAAGCAGTGACAGAGTAGCCCACCTCTGGGACCTGTAAACGGGTTTTACTAACTTTTACCTGTGGTTCTTCATTTCATTTCAGCTGGGTAACAACTCCTTCAACTAAATTAACCTACTCTTCCATCCATTTTAGTTGGACACCTGAGACTGATTAACTTTCCTAGTGTTAAAAGAACTGTTCATTTCTACTTCAGCACTGATCCAGACCCCATTCTCCACTTTGTGGTTACAGTCAATGTTTTAGTCACTGAGGCTGGAACTGTCCTGTTCTGTATCAGTGGTCAGTCTCTTTGTTCCTTATCCTGTCCGATCTAGAATTTGCAATGGGCCCACACATTTCTCTTAATTTACATCTGGCACCAAATACCCCTAAAATTGTTAAAGTACCATTTTTGGTGGCCAACGATCAAGATATATGTGTAGTTCTAAGCTTATTCTACATCTGTTCAAAGTCAAGACACATATTGATTCCTGTCCCAGTCCCATGTCAGCCGTGAACACAATAGACTTTGTCACAGGCCTGTATCCATCCAAAAGTAATACTGTCATCTTCATCATTGTTGACAAGAGAAAAACATGGAAAAGAGGTCTGTATTGTTTGATAGTAACCCAGTAGTCTATTTGAGTTTTTCGTACATTTATTCATTCCTTGTCTACCGCTTCATTCGCTGTGGTGGGTCACGGGGAGCTGGAGTCTACAAAGCCACACAGAGACACAAACAAACACACAACACACTCACTCAGTCCCACAGTCAATCTGGGACCAGCCAATTAACCTGAAGCGCATGTTTTTGGAGGTGGGAGGAACTTGGATGGAAAACGCGTCTCTACTTACAAAATTTTCTACTTAAGAAATTTCTTCCACAATCAATTAATTTCGTAAGTAGAGGTACCACTGTGTATGTATATACTCTACAAATTGGGGAAACAAGGCAAGTTCTGGGAGCTCAACCTATTTATTAAATGTCAACTAGACAGGAGGATGCTGTATTAAAGGTTGACATAATATCGCACATATTAAAGTTTATAGTTTGAAGAAGATTGCATAATTGGGTTGTTTCTGGTAAAAATATGAACATTTATCTCGATAGACACAAACAATAGCAGTGTGTCTAAAAATCTGAGTAAACCTCAAAATTCTTCAAGTAATTTTTATTTTAATGCACACAAATTCATTGGGGACACGTCACATTCTATTTCGAAGCAAGGAAAGTGGAAAAAGTCATTGAATATGATAATATTTTACAGAAAATCAACAAACATAATGTTCAAAAAAATAGCAGTGTTGGCATCTTTCTTTAAAACTCCAAAATGTACTGCATAAAACTAAAAAATACTTGAAAATTAAACTTTCCTGAGATTCTTAAACTAATATTTAGTTGCGTAATCATAGTTTCTGATAACTGCTTCACATCTGTGGTGCATGGCCTTCACCAGTCAGTCTTGAACCCGGACCCCTGTGTTGTGAGGCGACAGCGCTACCCACTGCGCCACCATGCCGCCCTGGCCTTGAGCAACTATGTGTAAAATCATGTAAAGAGGGCAGCATGGTCGTGCAGTGAGTGGCGCTGTCGCTGCACAACACTGCGGTTCCGGGTTCTCCAGGTTCCTCCCACCTCCAAAAACATGCGCTTCAGGTTAAATGGCCCGTCCCACATTGACTGTAGGTGTGGCTCCACAGTCCACTGGCTTCATGCCCGGAGTTTCCCCCACCTCAAGCCCTCAGTCAGCTGGGATAGGCTCCAGCTCCCCGCGACCCGCCACAGTGAATGAAGTGGTTGAGACAATGAATGAATGAATGAACATGTAAAGAGAATTTTCCCTCTTGTGGATAAGTAAAGGATTGCTCTTTTTATTACCAGCACAAGTCATGCCATCCTTTGGAACTCCATGTGTCAGACTGGCCCAATGGCTCACTCTTGTGACTTTGTTGTCAGCAGATTAAGATCAGATTAAGATTTCATGAGTTTAATTTCATCTGAATTCTTTGTAGCCTTTATTTAAATTGATTACCGATTCAACCACCTCCGCATTTTCAGACAGTCATTCCATTATATCACATACCAATCAGTTCTGTTAAACCACAATAAACAGAATAATATACTATCAGGACATTTTAATTGATGTCTGCTTGTCTTGTCTAAAATTAGGCTATTGCCTGCAAGCATGGAGTTGTGGATCATGTAAAAGTGAAAACACATGGACAAAACTTCTAAAGGGCATTATGCCAAACTCTAAAAGAAAACAAAAGAGGTGTTGTCCTTTAAAGGTTAAATTCTGTCCTGTTTCTAATTATTTTCATAGAACTGTCAGTTGTCTAACTACACTGTACTGTACTTGACATGTATTGCCCCAAATTGACCTGGGGTCCATAATGTCTTCTATTCAATTTTACTGAAATGGCCTCCCCAGCAGATACTGTTTGTCTGGGCTGGCTATTAATAGGTAATGAACTCCCTCTGTAAATGTTGATGGGATGTGCACACACCACTGTACATGCACACCTATGCTGCAGCTCCAGTATTTATACTGTCAGTAACTTTTTACTGCATACAGTGTATTTTTCTTATTATTTCTCTTGTTTTCTATTCCTATTTTTTATTGAATAACTGTTAATTTTTCTGTGGTAATCATGGAGCTACTTTCTAAGTTAGCTGAATGTAACTCCATGGCTTCATTGTGTAAACACCAGATCAGATGATCAAACTGAGAACAACCGGTAAACATCACAAAGAATTTCTGGAGACAAACACACAATGCTTGCAAATGGGAGAGAAATTAGTGGAACCAGCGGATGAGTATGGAGAGGAGATAATAAGTCAATCCCTCATAGACAATGAGAGATGGCTGACTAACAAGATGGAAGGCCTAAGCTAATGCAGGACGCAGCCTGATGTGCTTCAGTTAAACATGGTTATTGTGCCAGATAACTACGTTTTCATTGAGGGCTTTCAGATGTCATGCCGTTTGTTGATGGTACAGGAACGGTAAGAGGAGATGTGGAGGTCTTGTGAACTACAACGAACACTTTTATTCTGTTATCTATTTCCTATTTATTATGATTTCAATTGAGCTCGTCATTCTTAAATTCTCCTTATTCTGACTTTCTGGGGGTTTTTTCTGGAGCAGTACAACTATAACAAAAAGGAATTCCCAGTGGCTTTAACACACATGAAAAGTCGAGCGCTGGGTTCTGTCATGTGATGTAAGAATAACATAAATTCAGTGACGCAGATGTGACGTTAGTTGGTTCTGAAAAGTCTCCATTTACAGGGATAGTTCACTACAAAAACTCTATAAACAGAGTCAGTTGCAGTAAATTCTAATGGCATGAGCTAAATGAATATATCAGGAGGTTGATACAGCTATTTCCCTCGTGAGGAACCACAAGAACTTATCCTATCACAACTTCCTTGTTGAATGATTCAGATAAGAGGAATTGGTGTCTTGCTACACTGAAGATGGATGAGAGAACAAAAAATATTTGTGTTACGCTTTATCAGATGACATGGAAGAGGAGACACTTAAATACAGATGTTGCATTTATACATATGTTAAACCAGGACATCAATCTAATTTCAACCACATGGAACTTCTTGAAAATGAAGGCTTTCTATATCTACAGTATACTACTTTTTCCCCACTCCAAATGACAGTTGATCCCATAAGACTGGTCACACTCAGAAATAAGACACTTTTGTTCTCCAAGTGTCAGCTGGAGGTCCACCAGCAAAATTCTGTACAAATTAGTTTGAACTTTGTGGATCAAACGTAGGTATTCCAGCAAACATCAAAACTGTTTGGTGAAATTGTGCGTCAGAAACTGTAGGGCTGCATCCTTGACCTCGCTGCTGGAATTCACATGATCATGTCTATGGTGTAGTGAACACTTTCACAGAATAACAAACTGAACACACTTGAAAAACAGGACAAAGGGAAGCTCAACTGCATGCTTGTCGTCCTCATCGGGGTCTGAACCTGACTCCAGATCGTCGCCGTAACAGACTTGAGTGGGCAAATGCTCACATTCAATGGCATCTGGCACATTGGAGAAGTGTTCTCTTCACGGATGAATCTCGGTTTACATTGTTCAAGGCAGATGGCAGACAGCGTGTGTGGCATCGTGTGGGTGAGCGTTTGCTGATGTCAATGTTGTGGATCAAGTGGCCCATGGTGGTGGTGGGGTTATGGTATGGCAGGCATCTGTTATGGACGAAGAACACAGGTGCATTTTATTGATGGCATTTTAAATGCACAGAGATACCGTGATGAGATCCTGAGGCCCATTGTTGTGCCATACATCCATGAACCTCATTTTCCAGCAAGATAATACACGGCCCCATGTTGCAAGGATCTGTACACAATTCCTGGAAGCTGAAAATGTCCCAGTTCTTGCATGGCCAGCATACTCACCGGACATGTCACCCATTGAGCATGTTTAGGATGTGCTTGACCGGTGTATACGACAGTGTGTACCAATTCCCACTAATATCCAGCAACTTGATAATATCCAGCACAGCCATTGAAGAGGAGTGCACCAACATTCCACAGGCCACAATTGACAATCTGATAAACTCTATGCAAAGATGTGTTGTAATGCATGAGGCAAATGGTGGTCACACCAGATACTGACTGGTTTTGAGTCCCCAGACCCCCAATAAAGTTAAAAAAAACTGCCCATTTCAGGGTGGCCCTTTATTATGGGCAGTTTAAGGTACACCTGTGCACTAATCATGATGTCAGAACAGCATTTTGATGTGGCACACCTGTGAGGTGGGATGGATTATCTCAGCAAAGTAGACAGATTTGTGAACAATGTTTGAGAGAAATGGTAATATTGTGTGTCTGGAATGAAGTATAGTTCTTTAAGTCCATCTCATGAAAAATGGGAGCAAAAACAAAAGTGTTGCATTTATATTTTTGTTGAGTGTGTATATATATATATATATATATATATATATGTATATATATAGATAGATATAGATAGATATATATAGATATATATAGATATATATAGATATATATAGATATATATAGATATATATAGATATATATAGATATATATAGATATATATAGATATATATAGATATATAGATATAGCTCCTCTGTTGCAGCTGTGAACCTGGTACATATTGACTGCATAGGATGGTAAAAAAGATTGCGCCCTTTCACGAACACTTAGCCTGAAGTGGCTAAGAAGATCATTGCTTATAATTCTTGACACAATTTTGACAGTCACTTACACAAAAGACTGATTTAGAATCCTTCTACTAATTGGAAAAAAGGCTTGATCATTGCCTGAGGAGATCTGCCAGACACGGCGTCATGTGGTCTGAGTCTGTGACAATAAAACTTGATCAACATGACTGCTTACTGATTTTATTTATTCACATTTTGATTTGTCAGTGTAGACTGATGTCATTGCCTCACTGCACAGGCTTAGCCCAGCGTAGGAAATCAGACAGAGGAAAACAACAGAGGTGTTTAGTTATGAAGAATGAGATGTCTGCCTTCTGGCTGACATTAAGAGAAGACATACCTGGCATAAGAAATAAAACTTATTCTTTATGCATGTTAAATCAGGAGAGATAAGGGACAGAATACTATTCAGTGACTTTTTCATTAAAGGTATCTGCCCTGACCTGCAGGCAGATAAATACCTCTGTTGAAAGCAAAAACTGGTGGTGGTGGCTAATGAATCTGTCGAGACTAATGAAGCCAAATAAATGATTGTTCATGAATTTATTGATGACTGGGTAATGATGGGAAGGTAGAAAATACACAAAATAGTCTCATGAAATAAAAAGAGGTACAGGGAATGAAAACAACATTAGCAGGATGATAGACTACAATAAATGTTAATTATTGTGCTCCTAATGTGTTCTAGAAAATGCCAACAGGAAATTAAGGCTGATTGTGTGAAAGAGGTGTGAAGAATAGGATGATAATAAATAGAAATAAAGTATAGAAATAGAAAAATAGTCCTCCTAACTCAGCTTTCATTGGAGCTCCAAAGTGTCAGTTTAAGATTAATGTGAAGTATTTGTTTAAAATCTGCTGCATCTACAAGTGTTACATGTTCATATTTATAACATCTTTTATTTTAACATCTTTTATTATATTTTCCTCAATTATTACTAATGTTTTGTAAGTTAGTGGCATGGTTTTATCCCATTTTTTAAAATGGAATGTAAAATCAAAGATCTGAATGTCGAAATGTCCAAGGTTTGAAGACAAAAATGATTTTAACGTCATAGTGATAGCATGTTTAGAATCATCCTTAGGAAATTCACTTTACTCTTTTTGTTCCCTTAAAGAATCAGTAGGTTGAGACCAACTTTATAATGATGAACCAAAATAGTTCTTAGGCTACTCTTAATCTATGTCTTAAGTTTCCCTTGAATAAAATTAAACACTGACACAGACCTGTTCCTGTTTCCCTTGTTCAGTGTTAGATTTTGTCATTTCCTTTCTACTCTGTAGTATGTTGTGATGTGTTTTTCACTAACTACTGCCTGAATTTCTGTAAAAAAAAATAATCTTACAAAATTACTGAGGTCAGGATACTTGTTAGGTAATAAAATTAGATTTGTTTTCTTCCAAAATACAGTTCAGAACAGGATTTTTTTCATTCTCTTGATGACAAGACAATCGTGATGGGCTTGTCTGCTGCCACTGAATCCAGGTCCCGGGTTACGCTGGAGCCCAGCTAACATCAGGTGCGAGGCCGGGCGCACCCTGGATAAGTTGCCAGTATATTGCAGAGCCACATAGAGAGACAAACACCCATTCATGCATACATTTACACATGTGGTCAATTTAGCATACATACAAACTCTGCACAGAATTGAAACAAGGATCTTCTTGCTGTGAGGCAACGACACTGCCCACTTGTTGATATTTCTTTTCTTTTCCATTGGTATTGAGGTAATACAAAAGTAACAGTAAGAAATTACATTTCTTTGAACCCATTTATTCCCATTATTAATAATCTGAGTCACTCAATTGAATCTTACTTGCTGCGCTGAGCTTACTTGTAATACCTTTTATTTTTTTTGTCATGGGATTTTCTGCTTCACAGTAGGAAGGCTCCGAGTTTTGGATCTGATTTTAAATCATGTCCTCGTCTGTGTGGAATCCCTGCAGGTGTTCCAACTTCTTCCCCAAGTCTAAACATTGAATATGGCTGACATAAAATCAAGTGAACAAACTTCTGCATTAAAGCAACAGTTGTCAACACAGTTCTCAGATCAATAGCCAACTGCATTATGAAGTAACAGCAAAAAAAGATTATACAGTCTCTCTTTTTTTGGTTCTTGTTTGTTCTCAGCCTCAACTTAACATAACTTGAACATTTTTTAAATGCACTAGCACAGCAGACTGAATGGCATCTACTGTTAAGATCAGTCTGATTATACGCATGAACACATTTTAGACTCGCATTTAATCAATGCATGACAAACCTATCAAGTATGGAGATAGCAGTGTGAGAGCCTTGACACATTTATAATCTTCACCTATAAAGGGACCAGAATGCATATCAAACAGTGATGTCAATGTGCACTGCATATAAACATGCCCATTTAAAATGATTAACTGCGGTAGAGATGAATGGCAGTTGGTACTCACTGCCCAATGTACATGCCATTTCCTGCGTGGATAAAAGCACAAGGCCAGTCATATTTATTGGACTGATGTTTGTGATAGCAGCCATTTCAAATCAAATCACAAGGCATCAACCTCAGCTACAGTCACTGTCTTTGCTCCCATGAAACGCAATCTTTATTTCAGCAGGTACTGCATTAAACTCATACACTTTCGAGGTTGGTTAGGTTTACATTTGATTATTTACTGCTGCGGCCAAGAACTGCAAAAAGAACGGACATAGATTTGTGAGGCTTTTGTCCATTAAGCCATTTGCTCACGGACGAGTGAACGACTCCACTTTCAGAACCCCGTTAGAAAGATGTCATCATTGAGATGCATGATAAAAGGGCATGAAAACAGTCTCTGAATTTGATGGATTAATTTTGAAGCCGAAATATTTTCTTTGATCTCTACATCAGAAAGCAGAGCTTCTAGCTGGTCTCCAAAAGCCATAAATGGCAAGAATACACAGTCTCTTCAGCTTTCTTTATCCATTTTCTGTTGCAAGCTATCCAGTGCAGAGCTGAGCCCATCCCTGCTGTCAGTGGTCAAGAGGCAGGATCCACGCAGGACAAGTCACCAGTTCATCACAGGGCTGCTTCCGTTATTGTTTCCATTGCTGTGTGCATGTTTTCACTGCATGATTACTTCCTATGAAGATTAAATCAGAAGTGTATCTTCGTGCGATCATGACCTCCATCTACAGACGTCATCCACAAATGATACGTTAAAGAATTTCCTAATCTCTAAACAATCCACCCAGTATGAGACCATTATTACTGAGGCATGAACACATGATCGATATGTTAATGTTGCAGCTGGTTGAGGCAGTACTGACTGGAATGGCATACTTCATTGATTTTGATTTGGTCATGTTTCATCTTGAAGCCTTTGTCCAATAAATAGTCACTTCATATTTCAAATATGACGCTTGTTCTTACACATAATTCCTTCTGAAATATATAGGAGTGTCAACTATTGCACCTCAATACAATTCTATCAAAATACAGAACATGGGTGTGTATTTGTCTGTGAGTTAAAAAAAACCACAACTGTTATCATAAATCCTTTAATATATGAAAGAAGCATATTTTAACACAAGGTACAGTGTAACAGACCATGTCCCACAGTTTTAATACACAATATTTCTTTACAAGGCTACACATCCGTGTAGACAGGTCAAAAATTAAAAAAAAAACACGCATAGATAAGGATTTCTTTTTTGTAATCTGCTGTAAACTACAAACAAAATGAAAATCCTTTTGTTGCCAAGCTTAATGGGATATCCATAGTGGTTTGTGTGTGGCTGAAAGATCTGTAATCACTGTATCCATGACCATTAACAGAGAAATCTGTAAAATCATCATATTCAAAGAAAACATCCAAATCTGGCAAACATCGTGCTTGTCCTGAAATGATGTCATAGCGTGGTATGGAAAGAATAGCCCTAACTACTGTGATATTGTGGTTAATCTGCCCACAAACAATTCAATTGTCCTGCTCATTTGCTCTCTTATATGACTAGCATCTGCTCACAGTGAGGTAAGACTGGTGGATGTCTCATGTGTTGCCCATCATTCTAAAAACACCATTAATAACAGTGCCTGAAGTCTACTGCAGACTCAAAAGCAGGAAAAGGATCAGCGCAAGTAAAGAGGAGTTTTGTTAAAAAATAAAAATAAAAAAAAGTTCTGTCAAAACATTCATGCATGCACACAAAAAAAATCTAAAGAACTGGACTGGAGTAATGATTCAGTCATGAGATTGCTCATATGGTTGCTTGTTATGATTAAAATTGTCTGAATGAATCCGTAAACAAACCTGGAAATAGAAAGAAGTGGAATGCTCACCTTCTTTCATGATCATGAAAACAAATGTAAATACTAGTAAAATGTCTAAAAAATATCCCCAAAGACATTGAATTATTTCACATTTCTAAACTTCACTTTTCATGTGCAGCGTGCTGCATAAGGGCAACAAGACATCCCAACAGAGTGTGGAGCAATGGGTCTGTGATGATATACTTTACATTCATGGTACATATAAGGCTCCTCCTGTGGAGTTATTTAACTGCCAAAAGGGAAATCAGAGAAATTAAGAGGGTGTCTCTCAATCAAAGGCCATTATGATAAAGGACATTAGGACATTTAATTAGTTTGTGTTTTTTCACTCCCTGTATTGAAATACAACAAATGGAATCATCTAAAGCTGTCAAAACGCAGTCCAGTGTTGGGCCTCGTTGTCGATGGCTTGAAGTAAAGCAAAGCCCAGACTGTTTGTAGGATCCAAAGCCTGCTAAGGCAAGAAAGCAAGAACAGTGGGAGTTCAGGGGAGGCTGCATTTCCCAGGGGGCAACATTACACCTGGGGTGGAAATTCCTTCACTCCAACTACCTGTCATTGGGTGAGAGGCACGAAAGACCACCAGGTCTCCTCCCCTGTGAAGTCAGCAAAGGCAGTTAATGTGGAGCTCCCTCAGAAACAGCTCACTTGGCTGTTGGTTGGTTCCCAGCTTGCTTTCTCCTTCCTGCTCCCTCTTCCTTTTCTTTCCCGTCCTTGTGCCCGGGCACCACGTCTGTAACTCCACCATGTGAGCATGGAGTATGTCGCTATATCATGAAAAGCGATGGATAATTCATGTCTTCAAGTCAAAGTAGCGTCACTACCACCCTCACAGCCTGCCAGAGCCAGCAACCCACGCGCTCGTAACACGTGCCGAGGATCGGCGGATTCCCTCACCTTGGTAGAATAGAAAGTCTCTGCTCCCGTTCAGCTGCAGTGGTATCACTGCCACCTGCACTGCATTGCAAGAGCCAGCTCATCATTAATCACATTTTAATAACAAATTGGCT
Organism: Antennarius striatus; assembly: GCF_040054535.1. NCBI lineage: Eukaryota > Metazoa > Chordata > Actinopteri > Lophiiformes > Antennariidae > Antennarius > Antennarius striatus. Next base: position 15,310,731 of record NC_090785.1, on the reverse strand, counting down.
CCAATAGACCCAACACCTGTAAGTCACCTTTGTAAAGTACGCATATTTACTTCCTGCCACATTACTCTTAGCAGTTATTATAGCCTTATTACCAAGGTGACAGTCTGATCATTGGTTTATCCATCCAGACACGATGCTGGCTGCAGAGGGAGAGCAAAACAGCTCATTGTTTAAGAACTGCAGATCTGTGCTGCAGCAAAACACAACACTTCTGGGCCGTAGTCTCAACAACACTCAAGGGGCAAAGGCTCTATGCAGAATCTTCTTGCATGATGAAAGAAATTGGTTGTTTACTATGACAGGAAGGGGTTTTTTAAGACCTTTAGTAAACACGTACAACACAGACGCTTTGAAAAATGACTTAATTTTTAAAGATTTCACAACCCAATTAATCCAACACCTGTTTCCACCCACTTTACTTACGATTACACTAGAGAGGTGAGAGGAGGGGAAAGAAAGGTGTTCTCGTCAAGTTCTTCTGGACTTGAGTGGGACAGATTGATTAGTGAAGTTATTGAAATCAAAGAAGCCCACAAATTTAAATTTATTGGATGGAAAAAAAATTAAGCATGGGGATAATTTAGATAAGAATTTTCAAAAGCTGTGTTGTGTTTCAACAGCAAATGTTTCTACATTTTAAGTAAAGGACATAAATGTGTACTCAGTCAGATTGCTTGAGGCTCAAACTCATTACACCTGAAGTACTAAAATGAATGAGCTTCTCTGCAAAGCCATCAGTTTACTCTGAAAGAAGTCATTAAGACTCAGCCAACCCGATGCACACGCGCTGCGCTCCATGGTTATATTCAATTTATGCCAACTAAATCAAGAGGTGGTTGTTTTGTCTTGTGTTTCACTTTGTTCAAACGAGGCCAGTTGTTAAAAATACCCGCCATGACAGACTCTGATACTGGTGCTGTCAGATCAGGCCGTGCTTTGAGTCAGGAGCATGTGGGTGGAAGAACATGTGACACGTATGCACTGCAGGAGGGGGTAAGATGTTGCCACTGAATGATAGACAGACTAAAGCTGGAAAAGGTTTGGAGTTGTGTTTACGAATCATAGTTCAGCTCCCGTCTGCCGCAACATCAAAAGCTGTTTTTTGCTGCATGTTTATGAGTGGAACTGTGTGTGTGTGTGTGTGTGTGTGTGTGTGTGTGTGTGTGTGTGTGTGTGTGTGTGTGTGTGTGTGTGTGTGTGTGATTGATGTTACTCAAATGTGTTTAACATCTTAGTGGTATGACCACAACCGTAGGTGGCTGTCCTGATTACACGCAGCCTACAGACAAAAACGTACAATTTGATCAAGTTAATCCAGTCATATCACAAACTACATCCTGTGAGGAACACAGAAAAGATAAAGCGCGGCAAAGGCAACTTAGAATGCAATGGTTTTATAATGAACAACAAAGGGCAATATAAAGTGTAAACTTAAAATCAGAATATTCCCTCAGCCTGGAAACAATAACATGGCGAATAGTCTGAATGCCATCAAGTGAAACTTTGTTACTGTAACATATATCAAGAATGTCGTCAAAGTTTAAGCAGCATTCATGTTATATTGAGGCTGTTGCTTATATCATAGTAACAGCATAATTACTATTCTATCTGGAGAAAAAAAAACTGTCCTAACAAAAGACACAAAATTAATTCAAGATAAAATCCATACTGAAACATATTGAATTTTTTGTTTGATTTCTCACTTCAACTGGCACTTCTCACAAAAAGAGACGATAAATTTGCATTTTGGCTATTTGCAAATGCTATTTGTTATTCTTGGCATTCCTAACAACATCAGAATTGCAGCCAGACAAAACCTTGGCAATTAGCTCGTGGCCAGCTGTTATTATTTGGTCTCCATTAGGACTGCCAACAACATCAACAATAGGAAGCTATTTTGCAGTTGAGTGCTGGGTCAAAGGCAAAACAGGTGCCTGGTGAAATTGAACAATGAATGTGTCTGTGATCAAACACATAGAAAACAAAGGATGAATGAAGGACATCTTTGAAAAGACAAATCTGATTTCACTATGTCAAGGACAAAATGTAAGACAAATGTGGTAACATAGCTCAAGTACAAAGGCCCCAAACCAGCAATCCCATGTGCCCGAGGGATGCTCAGAAAAAGACAATCTCAGCAATCAGTAAAACATTTTCCTGTAAAGCAAAGACCAACAATTCAAATCACATAAGGCTGTTCCATTTCATACACATCCTGTAAATCTGATAAAACAATCACTGCAGGGAAAACAGGGCGAATTTGAAGAACTGTCAGTGGTTTCCTGCATTGTGTTATTATAAATTCAACAGACATGGATGGAAAAAATTGATATGCTTTTGAATGGTGGCAGAAAGCATATATCTTCAGCCAGGCCCTGAGGTATTATGAGTTGGGTACAGAAATCCCTGTAAAGAGCAGGAAGGTGATAAAGATATCATGGTAAATTAATGGCACTTTTTCACATTTCGAGTTGGAACTGAAACCTCCTGAATGATTGGAGGTGGCAGGCATAACCAGATGGTGAGTCTTTTCAGGGGAACTAAAAAGCTCACGATAAAGCGAAGGGACACAGAAGAATCCATGTGTGTGCGTGTAGGCCAGCCGGTCAGCCAACCATAATCCTCGGCAGCAGAAAGTGGAGATAAAAACGTTAAAAACAGGCTGTTGGAGGAGATGCTGAACCCCTCACTACGTGGAAAGAAGCTCTCTGAAAATTAAGCTGTAAAAGAGACTTGTTGTCCCTTTATGTTTTTCATCTTTTTGTTGTCTCTTGTTTTTATCCATGGCTTTCAATCTCAGTTGACAGAACATCTTGTGCAACCGTGTCCCATAACTACTGTCCAAAGAACAATATCAGAGGAAACAAAAACTGTGATGTAGGCAGGAACATCTTCAATAAATGTGGGTTAAAATCCCAGCTGAGTGGTAAAGTGTTGACTAGTCCCATATTCGTCTTTTTCCTCCGAGGATCGCTGATAAACACAAAAGTAAACTTTGTTTTTTGGAAAAGTAGACAGAGTGGACAGTCCTCAGCTCTCTGTTGCCCAGCTGGGTAAAATTTTTGTGTGCTGTGTCGGCCTAGCTGGCCTAAGAGACGGAGCTCCCTCACATCACCTCTCCTGTCACCAGTTAGCTTTGACCGCTTTGACATCGCTCACCAGGTTTTGAGCGAGGCAGATCCCAAAAATCTGCAGAGGAGTAGAACCAGACACATTCACATAAAATGAGCTGAGAATCGTCCAGTAAATTTAACAAAAAAACAGCAGTTGTTTCCTTTGTCTTAACAACTGTCACCACTAGATGGCTCTGACGACACAAAAACAGAGGCAGTCATAGCATGGGTTCAACATTTAAGCTCAAATGGACCAGATTTTGTTGTTTAAAAAATGTGAATATTTGTTGAACACAACAACAAATACTTACTTGTAAAAGTGCGATACCAACAAAAATCCCAGCTACAATGATCAAGTTGTCCTGAAGCCACTTCTCAAACTGTCCCACACAGCCCTTAGTGTAGATGTACTTCTGCCGGTCCACCTCCTTCCAAAAAACAGAGTTAGATTAGGAGGTAAAAAAAAAAAAAGATGAATATTATGAATCACATGGAAATATGTTCTGTGGGACGAGATTGGTCTTTTGGTGGATTTAAACAGACTGCTGAGCTCTGACTTATGATTAATTTGAGGCCAAACAAACAACACAGATAGCATTTTGCCCAGTGACTCCCTCGCTGATGGGGAGGGCATGAGAGTGACTGATATGTGAGTCACTTCCAGATTATAACATATCAGTGTCTGGAAATCACAAAAAAATATCAAAGGGCTGAACAAACAGGCAGAAGGCAGAGGTTTCCTGTTTCTGGACAGATGGTTGCTGGCTTTGTTAGATTCAAGCGATGATGTATACGGTCCATTCAGTGAAGGAGGTGAGGTGTAATTTAGAGCTACACAGACACTAGAAAAAGGGGAGGGATGGGTGTGAAAAGGACTCTTTACAATGTGCTCTTTGTTCCTCTCAAACACAAGTCAACCAAGTAAACGCTTTTGTTCTCTGGTAAAATCTGAACGCTAGCTTTTAACCAATGAGAGGTAATGGAAAGCAGGAAACGCTCTGTTATTCTGGCCGCGGACTTCCTCTGAAACTATTTCAGCCCTTTGCCTTTGTTGTGCTTCTGTCCTCCCTGTGTCTGCAGCCCTTCCTCTGTCACAGTGATCATTCCACAACCACACTTCACAGGAACCATCATTTCAGTAAACTGTCAATAGCCAAGGCATTAGGAGAATAGCACATCAGAAAATTAATTCAGACCAACTCCGCGGCAGGTGGTTCCCTGTATTACAGTGTCCCTAGCAACAGCAATCTTTCTGACTGCAGTGCAGTGAGTTGTAACCACCACACCCACACACAGAGGAAAAGGCAGCGGACTAGCATAACCCACTGAGTCAACAATTACAGAGTGTAGTAAAGCTGCTCTTTGGGCTATAACTGGAGCCTAATTACCCCTGTTAGAAGAACGATCTGTTATTACGGTACAAAGCAAGCCAGAGAGAGAGTTTGTGAGCCATTTTCTCCTATATGTTCTTTTTGGGTTAATCAAAAGAGGCAGGTTTTCAATACCATTTCTATCACAATTTTATATACAAATGCTATAAATTCTGACTTTTACCTGCTCCATTTAAATGTGTTTCAAGTGGACTATTAAGCCATTTCACAGGGCCCATTCAAGTTAGCCTGATTTCAAATCTTCCTTCAGCAACTGTTTAGATCAAGTTACAGTCTGTCAGTCACCTTCAGACTGAGGTCTTCAAGATAGAAATAATTAGAGAATGAAGTAAAACAAGTACAAAATTAAGTGCACGGATGAAAGTAGAGAACTGAATATACTAACCAGTTTTTTTCGAACATCATAGCCACACTGAGTGTTGATGACATCCTCCTGCAAGAACAACACAAAAATGTGAAATCCTCTCCACTTCAGCTACTGGCCAGTGTCTGAGATCCAAATAACTATTCTAATGCAGGGGAATATAACTTAAGCGCTTGCTACAGAGGGAAGCCTCTGCAGTATATTACAAATAAAGCTCCAGAATAAGTGCGACAAGAATTGGTATGTGTCATTTTCGATTACAAAATTAATCTGAAAAGTATAAAATAATGAAATACTGACTACCTTAGGGCTGTAAATAATTTTTAGCATGAATTCTGACCATTATTTTTATTTGTTGAACCTTTATTTAACCAGGGAAGTCAGTTGAGAACCAGTTCTTATTTACAGTGATGACCTGGCCAATAGGCAATGTAAGAGACATCTATTTGTTGTTTGAATGGAGTCTTCTAAAATATCGGGTTTTGTTTGACTCACTGTCCAAAAGAGATTGTTTTACTCAAGATCATCTGATATAAGTCACTGAAATAATTAGCATTTCTCCTAAAAGTTTTTTTTTTTTTTAATTCTTAAGTAGCTCTGAAGGAGCGGATTAATATGTATTGATTAACTGCTAGAAATGCACGGGAGATTTCTGCATGATTAATGTATTGCTATCACTGAGTGACTCACTGCAGGGTCTTTGATGCAGCATGAGAAGGGGACTCCACAGCGCTCTCTACTGGGGTTCAGGAGTGTACAGTTGAAATAGATGTTGAGGTTCCAGTCCTCTGGTCCATTAGCCCCACAGCAATACCACTAAGATGAAACGCAGAGACCAAACATCACTCTGGTTATAGACAAGTTTAATGACTGTGACTGGTTCAGGCTAGTCTGGGTAGTTAGTCAGCTTATCGTAACGAGTAGCAACCAGCGAGCGGACAGCTTATCTAACTGCCTTCACAGTGTGGCATGGCACGGCCCACATGGAACACAATCATCTACTCAGCTTCACTCATAAACAGTGTTATCATTTGAGGAACAAGCATATCACATTTAACACACAATTACATTGGCTTGTTGTGCTGTCTGTTCAGAACTGAGCTGAATCAAGATCTGTCTCAAAGGAAAAAATACTAGAGAAGGTATTACCTTCCTCCTACGAGACACATTCCCTTTACTATTAGTCACGTACGAGTTTCACACAGTAGGTGTGGACTCACATATTCCTGGGCAAAGTCGATGAGATTCTGCAAGTCAATGTCATCGCGGTACGCCTTGACATTGTTATTGATGAAGAAGTTGAGCTGGTCTTTGATCCAGTCCTTAAAGACGAAGGCAAGGATCCCCGCAGTCAGCTCCAAGAAAAAGATCAAACCCAGGAACACAGAAAACTGGAAGACAAACAACACACACACACACACACACACACACACACACACACACACAAAGGTAAACACAAAAAGAAACCAACAAATTGCTTACATCAATTAGGGGATCAAAACCCTGTTTTTAAAGGTCTTGTAACATTGATAACAATTATTTTTGTATCCATGAAAGAAGAAATGAAAAGTGAACCACTATGATGTAATGTCGCTGTTCAGGTCTGTTGTCAGGCCTGTCCTGATTTGCTGAGTGTGGTAACAAAAACCGCGGTCCCAGAGGTCACTGTATCATCGGTTTACAGTAAACGAAGGAAGAGAGGAGACGGAGCAAACGATAAATGCACAAAAGCTACATTAGCTCCTCTCACTGACGCCTGACTCACTGCGGTTAATGGACGTCGGCCGGGGCTAACAGCTACTCAGAATTCCAGCAACAAGGCAAGTTTATTTCCATCAGTTCCATGTTGTTACCAACAGAAACCAAATAGATACCAATAAAACTCAAAAACGTTTGTGCTGTCATGTCGCTGGGCTTTAGAAGAAATATTTCTTTACGGATTAGAAGGCAAATGTAAAAAGCAAAGGTGAAGGAAACAGTATCTGGCATAGAGTGATCACATGATATTATATATCTGAGACATGTGACCAGAAAGGTGATTCACATGGCTCGAGAGACACCTGCTACACAAACAGGTTTGGCGTTAGTGTGAACTGCAGATCTAAATGGGTGTGAAGTGCTGCAAATGTTGTTCGCACTCTGAATGTTTGGCGCTGGCTTACAAATTTAAGCAGGAACGTGTTCTCTCTGAGCGCTCCGATACAGCCAGCAAAGCCCAGGATGAACATGACCCCTCCGACAACGATGAAGAGCCACACAGGGTCGAAGCCCCCGAGGTCTGTGATGGATGACAGGTTGGACAGCACACCCTGAGAGACAGGAAGAGAGATAAAACAGAGTGGATAAAGGTCTGATCCTAATACTTTCCAGTGTGTGTTAGTTTTTCCTATCGCTGTTACTTAGTCCGAGGGAAAATTCTTACTCTAGAAAAAAATGGTTATTCTTGAAAAGGGAGTGTGATGTCAAAGAAACAGTGAGAACCTAACACAAGAAACGAGGTGAACTGGAGTCGCCCTGTTTACAGAAAAACGCACTGAAAGCAACACTGTGATGTTATTAGAAGACGATTTATGAAGTTTTCTTTCTCAATAAAATTACAAATGCCAGGATGTTTCTTTGACCATCATGTTTACTATGTAGCAGATCTCTGTATGGTTAATACAACTTATGAAAGTGGCCTTCCTAAGTACGAGTTACAGACTTTCCTTCCTCATTATGTCCTGTTAGCCTCCTCTCGATTGGTCAAACAGAAATGACATCATTCATGATGCCAAAGATTGGACTCATCGGTACATGTCGTTAAGTATCACATTAAAAGATGGCGCAGTGGAAGATCACAAAAACCTCCTTGTGCTTTGTTGATCACACATTTCACATATTCCTTCTGTTTCTTTTTCTCACTGTATAGAGCGGATCTGTAAACATGTGCTGCTCCAGGCAAATGGAAACTCTCCAATAATCCTGGACAACCTTCCAGACACGTGCCACTGACATTAACATGAGACAACTATCACTGTTCGCCATGGTTTCAAAAATAAAGGAAAATCAGTAGCATGGGACTGAGTTGGATTGAAAGGAGGAAAAATGTCCAAATATTTGAACTCTAACAGAGCAACGTGAAGACTGCAGGACAGTGCATTGCTCTCCTTTTATGGCACTAATGCATATTAAAGTGCCTTCATTTGGATTTAAGCAAGAGGCCCTGAAACAATAAACCTGTCTGACTGAGCATAGCAGGATTAAAACTAATTATTTTATCCACTGAGACCGAAAGTCACCATTATGCCTTCCCTGTACCCTCTATTCATCATTTGGCCTAATCCCTTTAAATTATTCATGCTGTTCCACCAAGGTACTCCACTTGCATAAAGTTCATGACCAGACTCTACAAATCAGTATATGCTTCTATAATGGCGCAGCATTTACGGAATTGGCTGGTAAAAATTTGAGACAATTAATGAGCAAATTGACTTTTAACTCAATTGGAGGGACTTTTAATGCAGCCATGATCCACTGCGTGTAAGAGGTTAATGGCAGCACCTGACCTTTGTAGCTTGCATCCTGTGGAAATAAACAGTGACTGACTTACATGCAAATTTAAGGTCTTCATTCGGTGATAGGCATAACGGAGGAACTCGTGGTGGTAATTTGATTGATCCTTTATTGCTCCAAAAGCCCCAGAATTTAAAGGTAAAATGGAAATAACTATATTTGTTTGACAAAATAACAGTCACAGCTAAAACTTGTAGCGCAGTCAGAGCAATGACACCTTCATCAAAGCCTAAACAGAATGAAACAATTTTTTTCCATGTGACAGCTTTTGGAAGATGAGAAACAAAGACTTGAGAAAGTGCACATTTTGTACATTCCACTTTATATCGCAATGAGGAGATCATTAATAGCATCACTGCACTCAGGCCAAATCAAGTAATACCAGCTACTCCCTTGAAGACCCTCCAACTCACGATGAAACTTGGCTTTACAATTAGGAATTTATGCGTTATTAAACAATAATGCTGGAAATCTCCACAATGGCAGTCATGATGCATTTTCACACTAGATTTAACTTTTTGCACTAGATGTGACTGGCACTGAATCTACATTATCTCAAATTTGTATCAGTGGCTCCATCATGTCTCCATACCTCACCCAACATACTGCATATTTCCTCTTTCCAAATGCATATTTCACTGTAACACTCTATGTTGGGTGATCACATGACAACCTCCAGCATTCAGTGGTGGAGGTAATCACACTTAAACTGAAGCAACATTTCATTTCCTGAAACAACTAAGACTTGTTTACAACTGTGTGGTAACATGCCTTTTAGAACAAAGCATTGGCTTCACTTCCTTTATTACATGTCTCAAAGTTCTGTTTCCTTCTAAACTCTCTTCTGTTATTTAGAATTCCAGCTAATCCTGCAATAATACGGATGGGTGAGAGCTTTAGCTCTGCTATTGCAATCATGTCCTTCATCAACACTGTCTGTCAGTGTGCATGTGTTTATACTCACCTTCTCTGCCCATGCCCACAAGCCGATGGCCAAGAATGCTGCTCCTAGTAACTGTAAAACAAAGGGCAGAGATTATGCTTCATCAGACAGAAAGCAAAAAAATATATAATAATACACAGTAGAATTTAATAGCATTGATAGATGGTAAAGGTTAAAAAAAATATTGCAGTTACAAATAAATCTAATCCCTTCATAAAGAACTGTCGGGTGTGGTTTGGATCTAAAACGTATTCCCAAAGGCATTTACAAAGAAACTGTCAAGTATGGATTCTTACATGTTAAAACACAGAGCGATCCATAAAACTGTGACCAACCCCTCCCTTGTCCTGACACAGTATTATAAAAATCAGATGTGTGAAAACACCATCAAAACACAAACACAACCATCTCCCAAACACATAAGGGATTCCAACTATGCACATGCCCTTCCATTTATAAAATAATCTCTTCTAGAAATGAGGGTTTTTCAGAATGTCTTTACTTCTGCACAAAGAGAATCATTAGATCTGCAGGTTTTAGTCATCGGGCTGAACCAATTACAAGGCTGAAAGATCTGATAACCTGAGAGCAAAGGAAACGCCTCTGGTCCAACGACAGATTAGATGTGAGGTACAGCAAAGAGAATGCCAAAAAGAAAAGGAACTTGAAAAGTGTCTACTTAAGACAGCCCTAGTACTGGAATGAGGTAAAGGTACACCGTAAAAGACTGAACAAGACTGTGGTTTCAGGATTAAACTAATGAGGGCGTATTTCAGTAAAAATCGGTTACTTATGGGTAGCATATTTTCACTCCTAAAATGTTATTATCTAATCATCAGTGTCCTCTTAGGGACACAATGTCATTCCTAACAGATGTGGCATGCTAATGAATTTAACTGGGACACACAATAATGGTTGAGACTTAAGCAAAAAAATAAAAAAGCTCAATTGAGACAGGGATAATATTGTTGGGAAGCTGATTAAATCACACAAACAGGTAGTCTGGTGTCAGTCAGTCAGCACACATAACAAAATCAACAGTGTGTCAGAATGCCAAAGCAACAGCCGTTGTGAAGTGTTACTGTAAGATTGGCCTGGTGGTTATACAAGCAGTTCTAGTGAAGGGCGTTATGGCTTCAGCCACAAGGTGACATCCAGGTAGAGCTAAGGTAAGGAGCTGAAGGTCAGGTACATATTCAAACAATATCATATCTAACTTTATATACTATTCCACAAAATATACAGTGGTATGAAAAATTTTGGACAACCCGACAATTTCCGTTATTTTAATGTATAAATAAACGAGTGTTTGGATCAGCAACTTTATTTTGATTTATCAAAAAATTAATGGATACAGTGAAACAAATATATAAATGCTTCAACACTTAAACACTTAATCACAATTATTTAATACTAACTAAATTAACTGTGCTGCAATTACTCTTTGATGTGGAACAAAAATCTACATTGAAAATTACAATTGTGTAAGCAGTGTTATTTTGAATTAGCTTGAGATCATTTTATGAAAATCCATATAAATTCAGCTGCAGAATCTATAAATGCTAAATACCGGTAAATACTAAATACAAATGAGAGTTTTCCACAGCAGAAGAATTGGGTTACCGTCACATAAACATCTGCTGCATTATAACAGTATTATGGTTTGAAGTAGACATGTTTGCATAAGTGCTTCACACAATTCAGTAGCACAAAACAAGCAGTCACTCCCTTTCACTCGTTATCTTCTGTCATCAACTTCCTTCCAACCTTTTTCACAATTTCCCAAGAGGCTCCTGGGCCCTATTCTTTTGCTGGCTGAACTAGATTTGGTTCTGATACCCATTATTTACAGCGTCTTTTCCACAACATGGGTTATTCACTGTGTTCTTGTCTGTCTATGACAACTTTCACTTGATAGTCTCAAGTTCCAGTGATTGCTGTGTGAAAAACAATATTAAGTAGCCAGTGCATCAGAAACACCTGTAACTGTAGGTGTGAGTTAGCTGTACAGCTAACCTTTCCAGTTACAAGTAGCAGCACCTTCAGGTTGCTTTGAGGGAACAGAGAAAATGTTTTCTCCAGACAAAGTGATTTAGTTATTGATCCTATGATTTGTTAGTAGGTGGTGTGTATTGTATTGTGCATAGTAATGTAAAGTGGTTTCCAGGATTTCCCTAAGTTTACTGGTTCAAGGAGGCAGAATGGTGTCTTTAATGCACATACATACTGCTGAACATACAGTGCTAACATGAGACCAAAAGAAAACAAACACGATGTCTGGGTGCACCTGCAAAGCTTCACCAGTTCTTGTGGGACAGCATACCACAGGTATGAGTTTAATAACTTTTGGGATACAATCTGACTGTAACTCTACAACTTATAATCCCAGGTCCCGGAGACAAAGCCTAAGTAGGGATGTGCTTGAGGAAACTGGAAGTCTAAACAGAACCTGTACATTTAAAATGAAAGAATCCAGAACCAGAAAGCTTAAACTGAATGTTGCATTTAGCAACCCCAGGACTTAAACACCCAATGTCTTCAACAGGAAGTTGCCCTGAAATGGGCAACAAAGCAGCTTTAATTGCAAAAACTTTGTGTCAGATGCTGAGTCAACATCACTGTGGCATCAATCTTTGTCTTGACCATTCCCAACGTCAGAAAATAAAAGCCTAAAATGAAAAGAGCCCGATATCTATCAGTCAGGATTTAATGTCTGAAGGTCTTCGAGTGTAAATATACCCCAAAGACAATATGTACCTCAGACTTCAGATGTAGCAATTCAGTTTATGTTGCTTTCTGCCATTCAACTGCTTGTCATACAAGGGAGGCATACCAATCCCCTCACAGAGCCAACACATACAACCTTTGAATATAATATTTGAATATAATATTCACATCAAGCTGTGCCTCATAAACGTGTTAGGTATAATTTCAGCTCAAGGTTGCTAAGCTAATGTTGCTGATTGTTGCTTCAAAGGGGAAAAAGGTAGACAACAAGAAATTGTTTGCACCCCAACATGAGTTTTCTGTTTCTTTTGCATTGTTCTGCTCTAAGCAGGAAATCAAGAAGAGCTGATGACACTGTTATGGACAATATCCTGCGCATGCGAATGCTTGAATTTCATTAACTAAAGCTAGCATATGCACTTTCCAGGCTTATGAATGATTAAAGTGGTAAGTGAGCAATTTAGAAGTATAAGAGGTTACATTATCAAAATCTAGTGTTGCCTTATCGTACTTCAAAAGTATAAGTGCAATGAGGTAAAAGCAAAGGTCAATATTACCTGATTTACACATATAATTTACACGGGGCGGCAGTGGCTCAGCGGTAGAGCCATCGTCTTGAAGACAGGATCGCCCAGCCATCGCCAGAACATCCCGGAGTGTGAGCTGATCGTGGGAGCTGATCGTGGGAGGCTCACCTCCCAGCCACTGCTGAGGTGCCCCTGAGCAAGGCGCCGTCCCCCCTACAAGATGCTCATTGGGGCGCGACCCTCGTGCGCGACCCGTCACTCCACCTCCGTTGTATCACTGTATGTCCTCTCTTACTAATTGCATGCCTACAGGCCCCTAGTGTGTGCTGTGTTCAGGGGCCTGTAACCTCTAACCCATGTGTGTAATTAACACATATATATACATGTGTGAGTGTGAGTGTAAAAACAATTTCCCCAAGAGGGATAAATAAAGTATAGATTATTATTGATACAGGTTATAATGATAGATAGATAGATAGATAGATAGATAGATAGATAGATAGATAGATAGATAGATAGATAGATAGATAGATAGATAGATAGATAGATAGATAGATAGATAGATAGATAGATAGATAGAGATAGATAGATAGATAGATATAGATAGATAGATAGATAGATAGATACTTTATTAATCCCGGAGGAAATTGCATAATGCAGCATTCTATGTCAAATATGGACACTTATACAATAACAATATTACTACTACTACTACAACTAATCTGGCAAACTGCTCACAAAGTGTTTCTCTGCCATAACCTCTAGTGCGTGTCTGTGGCTGAATAGCTGCATTTCATTTGTGCATATGTTATGTGACGTTCATCTAAGTCGACTGAAAAACTGAGTTGTCAAACATTATCATAATGTTGGTAAACTGAAGGTAACAAACCAAGCATGTCTTGGGTACAGAACAAATTGAACAAAGTGCGAGGTTTATAATTTACAGTAAGTTCTTCATCCTGACAGAATAACTGACTGCTAAAGTTTGAGATCTTATCGGTGCAAAACATTTCAATTTATTTCAAAATCATTTAATTTCACTGAATTGAAAAGTACAAGACTGACCAATTTTCACAAAGTAATCACAAAGCATGAACAAAAAAACCTGTCAAAGTATGTCTGTTTCCTCTTTTCTGTAAGTACGTAAATTTTGGAACAAGAATTTTGTAATGTATTGCAAAAGTCATTTTGCAACCTGACACAAAATATTGCAACATGGAAATTTACCAAAATACTCAACTCCACTGGTACCAAAATCTATTTACCTATCTATTGAGAAGGATCTGCTACTTTATAAAACTAACATAACATATCCTCGACAGTTTATTTTATGCAAAAACATGGAAATGAACGATGATGAATTCAATGGCAATAAAGGACAAAACCAACAACAATACTGTATTTCTATTGTTGCTTAATTTACACCTCTTTGTTTGTTTGGAGATGAGATGTTTTAATAGCCCCTTAAAGTCTTTAAATCTCATCTGTTTTTGTCAACAGTTTATTTTTATATACTGTACAGTGTTTGGCTAGAAGTCACTACCTTGATTTAACTAAGCAAATATGTAACAGTATAATATTGAATAGATGTTAACTGTTTGGTGAAACGGAACTGTAAAAAAGGCAACAATAACGAAAGGAAGCGCATTTCCATATACACAATGTGACGATTACTAAATGGATTGCCTCCAAATAGCCACACAGCCTCAAGGCAACCACTTATCGGTGAGGCCAATTGGAAAAAAGAGGGTTCAATTTACTAAAGAGCATAAAGATTGGACTCTGAAGCAATGTAAAAAAGATCATGTGGTCTGATAAGCTCCAATTCACCCAAAGAGATGGGTGCACCAGGGTAAGAAGAGAGGTGGACAAAGAGATGCATCCATCATGCCTAGTACTGACAGTACAAGCCTGTGGAGGCAGTTATGATCTGGGATTGCTTCGGATGTACCAGGCCAGCTGACTACCTAAATATACTGAATGACCAGGTTTTTCTGCCCTGATGGCAAAGGGATATTCCAAAGTGAAAATGCCACGATTCATCAGACTCAGATTGTGAAAGAGTGGTTTGTGGAGAATGACATATCACTTCCACCCATGGATTGTCCAGCGCAGAGTCCCAACCTTACCCGTGTTGAAAATCTTTGGGAAGTACTGGAGGTAGTGGCCTTATTTCATCTCACTTTTTGGGCCTGGAAATGTTTATTTCTACTTACTCTGTTTAATCCCTGTGCTTTCATCGTTGTACTTTTAAGATTTCTTCACTTTGCAAACAAAAAGTACTAGAAATACTCATATCTGCTGCTCGAGTATTGCTGTCAAATAAAGCTGCATGATGTGCACGTCTCTGAGCAAAAGGCTCCTCACTATCTGAACAGAGAGAGTACCCACACCTGAAAAGGTGCCTCCCTCAGCCTGCTGATCCCATTAACCTCACCTAATTAGCAGACAAACAAAGCTCCACACAGCCTGGAAACACACATGCAAGCAAAAATATACACAGCAGACCAGCTCAAGTTTGACGGACTTGACCATGGCTCATTTAAAAGTAGAATTTCTAATGGCTTGTGCTATCTGAAAATTGCCAGGGCTGAGGATATCAATCTATTGTGAACACTTCATCTGATTTTGCTGTACGAGAACACTTCAAAAATGTAGCATTCACACGTCTGTACACAAGGCTGTAAAATCAATATACAGTATTTTGCTGACAAATTAGAACACCGTGTAACCAAAACAGGTTATAGGGCTGAAATGTTTCTGCTGCAGTGCACAATGAGCACAAGGAGTTGGTGCTAGAACAGAGAGGAGCAACAGCCTTCATTGCTATCATATTTTTCCAAAAGACCCAATTGAGACAGACTCCACCTAACAGCTATGCGTCAGAACAGAGATCAGAATGGTTCATGGAAAAAAAATCCCTATGTTGAGTGGTCTTTAGCTCTTTCAGTTTTGTCTGTGGGAAACAACAGATACCACTGAACAGAAAAACACATTAGGAGAGCTTGAACGACAGCAGACTTTCAAAGGCCAATAGTTTGTTGCAGGAAAAAGCTGATGGTAATTAGTAGTGATTACCCTGCCAATAATTATTTCTTTTGATGTTTGTGGTCAACATATCATCCAGAAACGACAAAAATGGCCATTTTGATTTCCAAGAGCAAAAAGGTGGCATGTTCATATTCTCCATATGAACTGAACAGCAACAAAAAAAAATCAACGGCATTAGAAACAACTATCATCACTTAGGAAGCCATTAAAGGTGTCAATTTCTGAAGTTCAGATGAAAAAAAACATTGCTTTTACAAGAAATAAAACTTAAACTCTTAATTTCCAAAGGGACTGATTAATCAATTTGTATTACTTCCTACAGTAAACTGCTTCATACAATGAAAACAGAGAGACCTTCAAATTGTACAGACACTATATTGTTAACAGCTGTCCACCTGTGATGTCACTGCCAGACAAAAATTTTAGTGAAAAGTGTAAACACTGAAATCTGCAGCTGTCTAATAACACACAGCACTACCACAATCAGCACACCAACTTGGTCACGGCTTATTGAGTTCTTAATTACAGCATGCCGAGCTTCCAAACATTTCAGCAGATCAGGCAGAAAATATGATTAAGTGGATGCAAGCAATGCCTCTATTGTTAGCACAAGATGCGCTGTTTTTGGGTGAGAACATCTGGCTGTCAGGAGTGAGCTCAGGCCCTGGAAGAATTTACACAGTAAAGAAAGTAAGAGCTTTATCGCTCCATTCTGTTCACAACATTTGGGACTTTACAAGCATTCTGTCTCAATTTAGGCCCCATTTTCAAGTGTGACAAGAATGCTATAGGAAAGATAAATGGGTTGATCTGTGAAGAATAAATCCCATCTCTCTATTTCAGTAGTGAACAAGCTAGCCTATCAAATCTAGTGTTGTAGCACACAGTTGAGAATAGAACATCTTCCCATGATTATTAACAGAAACATCCAACGAGCTGGAACTTGTTCCACTGATCCGCAAACAGCTCAGACAGGACCGCTGGCCTGGTATGACTGTAAGACAGTCTGAAAGAGTATAATATGAAGCAGCTACAACGATAAGAACTATGACTCAATAATTCCTGGTGGGTTGGTGAGTCATAATGCATTGTATAGTACTTTTCATGTGTAAAAACTAACATTTTGTTTAATACTAGGGTGTGAGATTCACTTGAAAGTGGATCCTGTCTATTTTATAGATCAGAAACAGCTTATGAGCAAACACAGAATCACACCCGGTCCTCCCCAGAGTCTTTGTCATCACCATTCGTTGTTGTGCGATTGTGGGAGTGTGACAGAAAAACAATGGTGTCCTCCAGAGCCCCATCACTCCAGTGGTGGTGGGGGTAAAGGGGTGCTTGAAAAGAGGAGGGACAGTTGGTATTCAGGCCTATGGGGCCTTTTTTCCAACAATGTGTGGGAAGAACGTCTGGGGCAAACAGATCCGCCATTCCTTCACCCACAGACATTATAATACACTAGCTGAGCAGAGGCAATGCAGACGGGAGAGAAGGGAGGGGTGAAGCACACAGAGAAACTTTTCAGACTAAGGAGGGATGAAGATGGAGGGGGTGTTGTAAGCGAGTTGTGGCCTCATTTGCCACTGGCTTAACAATGCAGCTGAGACTGCCATTTCTCAAACTCAAACACAATGGAAACAATATTTATTGCTGTAGCAAAATAGGGAAAGAAAATAATTGTATAATGATACCTACTACAGAACCGCCATCAAATGTCCCTGTATTCTTCTTCAAACTTAATTAAACTTCTCTAATATCATGTTTTGTGTCATATTAGTGTCATCTGTGATTTCCTTACCACCATTTACAAACAATACAGTATAGTGTTTCATCTCATAAAACAAAAGTCACAGGGGTTCACGACTTGTTGTGGGAAAAAAAATCAAGGAATAAGTAAAGGTCAGCCAAACAAATGAAAGTTAATATTATTATCTCATGAAAAGTAGTTTTAGCTCTTTTGAAAGACTTTACAGTCCAACACCTGACTCCTATGAGACACCAATTACTATCTAACTCGACTTTGGCGTAAATTATCTCTCGTATAAACACGAAAAACAGCCAAGTGCAAGTTGGCAAACATTTAACAATTCCCAACTATAACGAAAACAATATTTGACAGATTGAATAAGTTTGTAGTTGGTTAGCTTAATTAAATTAAACGATTGTGAGACACTGGGATCAAATGGATCATGCTTGCTAACACCCACTTACACCAATGGTGCTAATGTTAAGCTAATGACAGCATAATTCATACTTTACTTAAAGTTTCTAACTTCAGAAATACTCTACAAACATGTATTTACTTACCCAGAATAAAATATTGAATCCAAATAAGAAATATTTCACGCAGCAGCTGACTTCTGCTCCCTTGTAATGATGATGTTTTCTATTCATTCTCTCAAGGAGAGTGGTGGCTAACAGGCAAGCTAGGTAACTCCTACGGTCGTCACTTCAATGCCTTGGGAAAACCGAGAATTCTTAAACTAATGAAGCCAATATTAGTTAGCTCCATCAGCGAACCGAAACACTACAAACGTTAGCCGCTGGACAGCATGAAGTAAATCGACCCTATGAGTTTCGAAAGACTTTTCCCTCGCTGAAATATTTAGCTTGCTAGTCCAGCTAGCTCGCAACTTCTATGGTTAGCATTAGCAGCTAACAACAACAAATCCAGGGACACGTAAGGCACAGACATTCATCTGCAGTTTAATCGATATCCAAGTTGCCTGGCGTTGACTTCGTAGCGCACACCGTTAGGCAGTGGCCCTTCGGTTACCTAAACATTTCCTCGATTATCTCTATTGCCACATCGTCGCTGGACATATTCATCCTTGTTGTTTAGTGCTGTAAAACAAGACCCTGCTGCTGTCAAACAAGGAAGCAACTAAACTGGCTTACAGGCGTTTCACCTCAACAGCGACCCCCAGTGTTTGAAAGACACACCGCAGAGGTAGAAGCCGCTGAAACATCCTGATTTTACTGAAGTCGGCATAAAAACGGGCGCCCTACGACCGGCTAGTTATTAAAATGAAAGGAAAAAATTTGCCATGAATAAAATTTTGATATGGCTGACATATCCCATTCTTCCTTAATTTGCTATCAACAGATAATTGGCTTACATTAAATATCAAAGCATGAACTTTATTTAATGCTGTTTGTGTAGGTTCTCAGGCATCCAGGCGAGTTAAATCAATGAGAGCAAACAAAGAGTCAAATGGACTTTCTCATTTTTGAAGATGTTTCACTTCTTATTCAAGAGTCTTCTTCAGTTCTAACTGACTGGTACAGATTCCAGATACAGGTCTCCCCAATGTACTGTACAAGTCACTACATTCCTCACTGCACTGGACAAAACCACCTTACTCTGTTTGTGACATGATGTCTTGTCCTTAGGATGGACAGTTTCTGTCTCGGTGTGTTGCAGGGTTTGAAGTGCATTGGTATCTTGGGTTTACTGAAAATTCTCTTGAATTTTTTTTTGAAAAATCAGCAAAGTTGGGGATGACGTTGGGCTCCTGTTCGTTGTTGTTTTTGTTGTTGGTTTCGTTCAACCAACAACAAAAACATCCCAAAAAACCCCCCAATATGTTTTCATTTGTCTCCCATCTCCTGTTCATTGTTGTTTTTGTTGTTGGTTTGGTTAAACCAATAAAAGCAAAAACAAAGCAACAAATTGTAAGCGTAATTTTTATTTTATATTGAAAAACATGCCCAGTTTCCAAACTCTGTCAAAGTTTTAAAAACAAAATATGAGTTATGGGAGAATATACATCTGAAATGTTCGATTTGGAAAATAGTTCAAGTCATGTCAGTGTTCCTTCATTTGAACTTCTGTCTGGAGTCCTACAGATGGCAGTCTGTGAGCCTATGATGAATGTGATTTTGTTTTTGTTTTTACCTTGAGGGGTAACTATTAGGGATATATCAGTGCCCAACCTATCACTGAAAATATGCAGCATGTTGTACTGGGAAAGAAATCTAGTACACGACTGTGACACAATAGAAATACATCTGCAAATTTGTTTGTTTATGCTAAACACATGTCAGTGCTTTTGGAGATAAAGAAGTTTTCAAGGATAAAACCAGGAAAAAGAATAAGAGACGCATTTGTTTTGTGCTAATTATGCTGAATCCATTAAGGTTAGGTATTTTAATATGACTTAAAACTGTAAATTTATTATGTTTCCCTTAGACCATTTAAAGAAAATTGAATGTAGTAGAATTGCTCAAGGGGTGATGTGGAGACCATATAAAATATGAATACTTATTTATGCACCACCACACAGAATTATTCACCACCCAATTGACTTGAATGAGCAATAATTCAATAATATAGCTCTTGTTTTTGTGCTCTATGCAGTACTGTGATTGATCCCCAATAAATTCTCCTTTACCCCAGCTAAGACACAATGAAAACAGTGTCTCAATGAGCTTTTGAAAAAAATATTTTGCAATTAGTGATACATCTTTGTATAACCTTAATTTCTATTCGTCAAACAGTTCCTTCATATCCTGGGCTTGAGGAAGATCCTACTGTCAAGTTCTTCTAATTTATTGGGTTCCTCTGGGAGAAATTCTCAGTTCTCACTTATTGACTGCATACAGTACATGACTACAAATTCAGACAAAACATATAGATGTATATGTTTACTGATGCTCTGACAATATACAACTCTATGCCCCAGTAAAGCCTGGTACCATCAAAAATGTCCTGAATTACGATCTACTCATCAAATTAAAGATTTGGAATGAAAAATAACTTTATTGGTTCCATTTACTGTAGTTTTCAGTACTAGCAGTTGTCTTATTTAGTCTTGTGGTCTTAATTGATAATGCCTGAAAATATGCTAACTCAATGTTTTCTGTGTGCACCACTGTGTACACACCTGATCTCTGAAACTGAGCAACACATATACAGTATATAGTGGGTACAGGCCCGTAGCACACACACACACACGCACACACACACACACACACACACACGAGGGGTATGTAGGCACTGTAACCATGCAGATGACGGGAAGGTACGGTGGGGGCAGCTCCTTCATAGTGTGCCCCAAATGAGCAGTTTATAACAGGGACAGCGCCTTACTTCGGGGCACCCCAGCAGTACTCAGGAGGTGAACTCGGACCTCTCACTGTCAGTTCAAACTCCGAAATTTTTGTCGAACATGGGTGTTGAGCTGACAACCCTGCAGTCCCCAGTCCAAGGCTTAGTGGACTGAGCTACTGCAGCCCCAGTGATGTGCATTCAAGATTAGGCCATCCAGGTTCACCACTAGTGAATATATTGGTAGAAGGATGCTGAGTTTTGAACTGCCAGGCAGGAGGCCTAGAGGAAGACCAAAGAGGAGGTTTATGGATGTAATGAGGGAGGACATGAAGGTAGTTGGTGTGAGTGAAGAGGAGGCAAAGGACAGGGTTAGATGGAGGCAATTGATTCGCTGTGGCGACCCCTGAAGGGAAAAGCCGAAAGGAAAAGAAGAGAAGGTTCACCAGTAGCAGCCCACCTAAAAACAGAATTTACCAGTGTGTGGCCTCGTGATGGAAGAGATGCTTGTCAGGGCTGTACCCCACCGTTCAATAAATACCGTAAAATATATACAGTAGTTGATTTATCAACCTGTATAAATATGTTGTTATTTCTCTTGTACTGCATATGCACATCACATGACTCACTAGTTCATATAAAATTTTATGATATTAAACAAAATT
Organism: Antennarius striatus; assembly: GCF_040054535.1. Taxonomy (NCBI): domain Eukaryota; kingdom Metazoa; phylum Chordata; class Actinopteri; order Lophiiformes; family Antennariidae; genus Antennarius; species Antennarius striatus. Next base: position 15,289,348 of record NC_090785.1, on the reverse strand, counting down.
AAAACGATAGCTCCAGGTTAGACTATGTCCTATTTATTTAATTAAATTTTTAATGTAATTGAATTTAATTTTTAATTTAATTTTATACCATTATATTATACCATTATTCTCAGCTGAGGGTGTGATCAAGTGTAAAAATAAAACAAGAAACAAATATCCTTATTGAAATTGGTTTGTGCTAACTTTTTATTTTGTATTCATGACTTCATACAGTTATGAAATGAGAGAAACACTATCTGTATTAAAAGAATGCAAGCATGCACAAAAACATAACAAAAAATCAATTTGAAAATTCAAAGGTGAAATGAATATTCTCAATATGTGTGGATGTCAGCAGTGTTTGCTTTGACCAGAGGTTACCCAGTTTGAAACCAATCCATGACAGTGATAAACTTAATCCGGCTGAAGGAGCCAGGTCACCATGCAGCAGGTGTCCTTGTCAGTCAAAAGACACATAGAAGTTAATATTTGAGAATGTGCTGATGCTTTTCGTTTGAATGCCACTCAGTGAAGGGATGACTTGTTGTGTTGGCTGGCACAGGACTGAGAAAAATGAAAATGACCTTCAGTGACCCCACAATTGAAAGAGAATGTTTGCTGTGGTCTGAAGGCAATAGTCGGTGACCAACATTATGTTAGTGTGTTGAATTGTGTGATTGAGTGTTTTCTGATTTGTAAACTAGGATATGCATTGGCTGGTCTTTGAGCAAATCAAATATTATCTTAAAAATGACATGGAATAAACAGAAGTGCAATGAAAGTATAAAAATATCACATCAGAAGCTAAAGAGTATGTACATTATGGAGTTACGATATCAAAATACCATTTGTTCCTCCGATACCTTTCTCTCAATCAGTTTCACAACATACAACATTCACTTAAATGCCTTTCCCTATGAAATTTTAGTTGTTCCCTCTCTACTTGTGTCACACGAGCATTTGCTACTCAACCTCAAAGAGACACTGTGCAATAAGAACTGTCAATAATATGAAAAAAGACTGGTATAAAACAGAATGTTCATGATCAGCAAAAGCAAAATAAAAATCTGTGTGTTGGTTTCCTATTGGGCAATCAATAGTCTATTAAATATGGATATCAACAGATATTGGGTATTGAGTGAATTGCCTTTCATCATTCGTTATTAAATGCTGTGAAAACTTTTAAGTCTACTCATAAAGTTTACATTCATTTTAGCAAATGCAGCACAAAAACAACATATTCACACTATGATTATTGCACTGTGATAATTTTGCATAGATTTTCTACTAATTAAACTAAAACAATAAACTGTGGTAACACCTTGGCCATGTGTAATAATGTGAATAACACGTGTTCCTACCAATGGGAACATGCGATGGAAAAGTGATGGAAATTGATTTTAAGCTGTGTAATCAGAATCAGTATTCATCCTATATTTAATCTTTAACACAGTAAGACAGGAGTGTTTTATGTCTGCACAGTCAAATGAGCTTTATATTTACACGTTATTATTCCACACTGCAAAGACTCCAAGTTTGAAGTCTCTTCCCATTTTGACTTGAGTCAGATGAGCAAACATTATGACTCTACAGTAATAATATTTAAAACTAACAGTCTTCTTTAACTGAAACAGTGGCTGTGAAAGTCTGTTTGTTGTGAAGCTGTGAAAAATATTAATTCATTCAAGTGCTTTCAAATCTGTTTGGTTAATTTGACTTTCACGCTTTCTGTTAGATAAGAATCTGACAAGCCACAGCATATGTGTTAGATACAAAGCTTGTTTTCGTCAGTCCATACTCTGAAAGTGAGTCATATCAAAGACTAATAATATCATGATACAACATAGTTACAAAGCAGTACCTTATATAATATTGATATTTTGACATGCCATCAAAAACTCTTTTTGCAATGCCATGAAAATCTATAAAGTGAAATAATGGTTTAATTGCCATTTGCACCCTCACAGGTCAGTAGAGATGGTGCTCCTCTTCACCCTCAGGCTACCCCCCCAGCCACGGGGACAAGTGTTATAGGAGTGGAAACCAGGGGATCGAAGGCCTGAGTCTTCAGACTCAACAGACGCATCAGAGTCAGTGAGGGAACGAGTATTGTATAGCCTCACAGGTGAGCAAATCCTCTGTGTTGGAGTGGGAGGTGGGCTGGTGAAGGAAGGAGACTGGGCCCCCAACACCCGTGACTGTAAAGGGCTGATGGGTGGTTTTTGACAGTCATAGCCATAAAAGGAATGTCCCACAGGTGAGATTGGGAGGCTGTGACTGCTTAGTGCTCCAGGCGACGGGCTGTTTTTACGTTTGGCTGCATTGATGATGTTCTTGGCAAGGAGGCGATGGCTGGCTTTAGAGTCTGCATTATGAATAATGGGAGACATGCAGCGATTGTCTTTTGGTAGAGAAATGGGAGAGGTAGCAGAGGATGTGTGCACAGGCTTGAAGGATAAACTGGTCTGAGAGAGTGCAGGAGACTGGGAACGTGAACCCCAAGGAGGAGAGACTGGAGATGTGAATGTAGATGTTTGGATTGGTCTGGGTATGGAAGCGGTACTACCAGTATCATTGCTTGGAATTGGGGACTGATATCTTGATCCCCAAGGCAGAGCTTGTGGAGATGTGGTTGGAGAAGTTTGGAAAGGTCTGGATGTGTATGTGGCAGTAACAGTGGATGATTGGGTATGCTGGCTTACTAGTGGGGACTGACATCTCAGATTAATCATGGATGTTTGAGAAGGCCTGGGAATGGAGGAGATGCTGGAGGAATGGGTATTCTGGCTCACCATTGGGGAATGACATCTTGAACCCCAGGGAGGAGAACATGCAGAAGTGGCATTTGATGTTTTAATGGATGTAACAGGAGAAAAAGAGATATTCTGAGCTGCCATAGGTGATTGGCATCTTGTAACACTCGGAGAGGACACCGGGGAAATAACCGTGTGACTGGAGACATTGGCCGATGGCTGATTCGTTTGGAGACTAGGAGTCCAGGTTCTACTGGCATGGCCTTCTGGGCTGTTGAAACGTCTGATGAAGCTGGGTGTTCTGGTTAGTGTCGGTGTCTCTCTGGAGGTTTCAAGTGAAGTGTCCCTTGGTTTCTGTTGGACCATGACAAACAATATTTTTTAGACCATTGGGAGCAAAGAAAATATAACACATGCATGGCAAATATCATATTTTTATGATTTTATGGTGTTTAATGAGCTTTGGAATAAATAAATGTAGTTCTAAATTACAGTATATGCATTTAAAATACACACAACAAATCTTGTTCTCCATATAATCCTAACAGACCAATATTTTTGGTGTGAAACTTGATATACCTCAACCATTGAGTCAAAGCTTGACTATGCTAAGTGGATTTGTTTTGATAATACAGTAGCTGCCGCCTGCATTGCCTGTGTTCTCTATGAGCCTCATGACTTTTCAGGTCATCTCTTTTTTCCCCTTCATATGTGTAATTTCCAATAAGCAAAGCCACCAGCACACATCGGTATGATCTTTAATGTCTCTCTCAGGTGGCTGTCATCTGAAATTCCTGAGTGGTCAACCTTTACAGGGATATAAAGTTACTGGACTGAAACAAGAGAAGCGTTACAACTTACGCACATAATTGAAAGTTAAAGTATCTCCACTATTGCAATAACATGAAGATTAACTTAAGTGTTACAGAAAGAACTAATTTGTTTGTATCTTGTGGAGGTAAGTTTTTTTTATATTAATCATACATGTCATATTTGTAAAGTTCACGTCATTTGAGAAACAAACAAGGCCCATGTAATGGGTCGTTCCATTAGTCTGTATGTCTGAGACCCATAAAGACATAAGTAAGAGCAACGGTCAGGCCTTAACATGGATACACATAAGTGAAATTCACTGAAAAGCTTTAATAATTCGTTGTGGATTTAAAATGTCACATATTGTGTACTAAAATAGAAGTGTATTGTGTTGTCTGTGTACATAGCAGTCACAGGCAGGAAAGTGAAACAAAGATATTAAATTTAAGGTTGATAAAAGTAAAGTCAGAAAAAAGAGAAAGAGATACTGGCAGTGTTAACACAGAGCTTTAATGAGAGAAGGAAAGATTCAGTTTAATAGAAACATGAGTCCAACAGACAGTATAGTATTAGGGCAGAAGAGAGCAGTAAAACAAGGTTTATGAAGTAAACCACAGATAAATCCGGTAGTCTAAAGCAACAGTGACTGATGTTGTCCTATATTAAATGCTTCTGGAATTACTGCTTTAACTCTCAAAAAGAAGACATATATAGGTCCATGATGCAAATTAATATGCAGCCTGCAGATCTGAAACATCATAAAATTCAATCACACATCATATATTTAGGTGGAAAATACTGGAAAGCAGAGTAAATTTCCCTGAAGACATTAAGACATAAAAAGAGTTCTCTCACTCTCGTCAGTGAGTAGCATTAAATTTCAAATCATAGATCATGAAACAGATGCCAGACCATCTGCTTAAGTGCTTTGAAGCAGCATCACCCGCATGCTGACAGAACTGGGAGACAAAGTGGGAAAAGAGTGAGGTTGTGTCAAATCATATTTTAAAAACCATTGAAAATTGAAGTTGCTTTGGGTTAAGAAGTTATCTAATTACATGAAGTCACATTTTTATTTAAAATACAGTAATTAATAAACTAATTATGATATTATAAAAATTTAATAGTCAAGATGTTTTCACTTTGACATGTTTGTAAGATACAAACTCTCACTTTTTTGACAAGTATTGCAGCATGGAAACAGTTGCTTTCCGATACATGAGAATAAAACAATTGCATGTGCAAACTATGGCTGTCAGTTTAACGCGTTAATAAGATTAATTAATTACGCTGCAAATTAACGCGCTATAAAAATTAATGTAATTAATCGTGAGTGGTAAGTCAATACGCAAGCATTTTAAATTTGGCCTATTGAGTGACCCATAGGCTGCAGTGACGTCACTTCCTACCTGCGCCACTAGTCAAAAGAGATGGACGCGACACAGGAGAGCGAGGCAAGCCCACTCGGACCTCTGGGTGAAAAGTTTATTTATAAAAGAACAAAGACGGGACTATCAACAAAAATTCAGTGATTTCTACCTTTTTTAAAAGAGAATTTTCATATCACCGAAGCAGCTCCAGCCTAATGTATCATTTAAATGAAAAACATGTCAAAGACACAGAGTTGTCTGTTGTCAGTTCCTGTAACGTTAGCTTACAGTTTTAAAGGAAATGTCTGTTGGCATCTTGCTATTGATGTTGCCTTATTTAGAGGCGTGTTACACTATTCATTTTGAATTGCTGTATTGAGTCAGCTCTAGTATTTATTTTGAACCAGAGTCTGCTTATGTGCCTATTTGAGACTCAGCCTTATTTTATTTCTGAATTTATTTTATTTAACTGTATTTGTATTGCATTTTTGAAAAATGCACCTGACCTAATTGGTTTGCTGATGTTCTTGGCCTTTTTTCTTTTGAATTTCATTTATAAAGCACATTTTATCAATAAAAATGCAGATTTCAAATCTTCTCTTCTTGGTGTTATCTATTGATTAGTCATACACTACAATTTTGTAATGTCCTGGAATTCAAATTCTTTATTTGGGGGCCTTCAGCAGGTATGAGATTAAAATGCAATTAATTAGATTAATTAATTACAAATCCTGTAATTAATTAGATTAATTTTCCTAATCGCCTGACAGCACTAGTGCAAACGTAATCTACTGTTTGACTACTTAGCTAAAAATAAAATTAAACAATATATGAGCTGAAGCGATAAGTGCATTATATTGAATTAAATCCATTAAAATCATGTGTGATGTCCACAAAATAATCTCCTAAATCTAAAGATATTTTCTAAAAATGGTAGTGAGATGGTCTCCACACCTGTGGGGTAATCCCTGCCTTCGTGGCAGAAAATGTAGGTCTTGGTGTCTGGACACCTGAACGTGGAGAAGACACTCGATCTGGAGAAAAAGAGGACATGGAAGAACCAGCTCTTGGCTGAGCAGAGGCTGGACTTGATGCATATTCTTCTCCACCTCTTGTGGGGCTGAGAGGCAGCTGTGGAGACATATGCTGAACACTGAAGTTAGAAGGAGGATTGTTAGGTAAGGAAACCTGTCGAGTGAAAGATTGGGTAGACATCAGGTTCTTGGACTGTGGTGCTCTTCGGGGTAGAGTACTAATGGGGTCCTTGATTGGGTTAAGGATGAAGAGAGAAGAGTTAAGTTGGTAAGGCCTGTGCCTTGACAGATCCATCTCTATCTTGGAGCAACCATTTTCCAATGGAGGTGGCTCTGGAGTTGGCTCTGGTGCTGAAGCTTTTGCCTTTGGTTTTTGCTTGACGGCTTGTTGGGCCTTAAGATTTTGTGAAAGCTGTGCAGTCATCTCAGAGCTTTTGGCCATTGCTTTGACTCTTCCTGGCATGTTTGATGGATACACCCAAGATGGAGGCAGGGACATTGTGGGAGACTGAGACCTAATTTGACCTGTGCTTTGTTTCTCAACAACATATTTTTCCATCCTAGACTGACGCTTGGCAAACAGCTCAGCCCCTTTTCCTGAAACGTTAGTGAGTGTCTGCTCTGGCCTGTGCACTGCCCTTGGTTGAGTCCTAGAGCTCTTGAGGCAGGAAGCCCACTCTGGAGCTCTTGCCTCTTCGACCTTGTCCTCTTCCTTGGCAAGGAAGTTGGAGGCCTCAGCACCCAGTGCCAGCAACTCTTCCTCAGATGCTGGATCAGGTACAGGTCTCTGTCCATGTTTCTTTCGTTCATCTGCCCCCTGCACCAGAGAGAGCAGTTCCGGGTTTGGAGATACCACTGGCTTCTCTTTGAAAGTGAACATTGACTTCTTGTTTGCCCTTCTAGCAGCACCATCCTCAAGTATTCCTGTTTTGATTGGTGTTACCGCTCTCCTTTCTCCAGCAGGTTGTGGAACATAGGTGGAGGGTTTGGGTGATATGGGAGGTCCATAATGTGGCATGGGTGGGTACTGAGATACAGATAGAACAGGGAATTGGGTTGGTGGAGGGGAGAAAGCGGACATGACTGGGGACAGTGAAGGAGGACTGGAGTAGATTTGTGGGGGTTGGTTTGTAAATGATGGTAGAGGAGGTGTGGGATATGATGGAGGTGGAGGAGGAGGTGAAAAGGCCCCTGGTTGCGGAGAGGTGAAGGGAGGGAGAGGTGGTGTGTCATAAGAAGGAGGAGGGGGAATGTCCATAACAGGACTGACTGCCCCTGGAGATGCAACTGTCAGTGGTGACAAAAATGGCCTGGCAGTTCGATTGATGATGGTGTTTGTCTGTTTGGATGTAAGCACAGATGGCCTCTCAGGTCCAGCGGTACTATGGCAGCCATTAAGAAACTTTCCAGGGAGAGTTGGTCTTGTATGGCATCCATTTATCTTTGTCTCCCCAACAGTGTGTTCAATCAGGACCACATCGTTATTATTATTATTTCCAGAGGGAATCTCATACTTGACTTTGTTCTTAAGTTCTTCGTGGATTTCATCTCCTGTTGCTTCCTCTTCTTCCTGCTCTTCCTTGACAGGAAGAAACAGTCTGTCTTGGATAACATGGTCCTCCATGTCTTTTTCTTTGTAGTCGTCTTTACCTGGGTCCTCCATGTTATCACTGACTACATGCACTCGCACAGGGTGTGACAAAAGCGGGTTAGTAGTGTTATTTTTAAAGTTCAGTTTTCTATCCTTTTCCTCATTGCTCTTCTCTGCCCATGTTAGCTTGTTAGCTGAGAGGTTGGTTTTCACATCCTCAGCTCTGCCCTCCTCTGACCCCTCTCCACAACTTTCAAGTGTGAAGGCGTTGACCCTCTGCTTGCGTCGATTGAAGAGCTGCACGCCTCTGGAGTTGGAATTGGAAGGGATAGTAAGCTGCGCAGCTATGATCTGACTCCTGACTCGAGCCTCCTTTAGTTCTTTCTCTGATAAAGTGGCACTCCGGGTCAGATCTAGAGTTAAAAAAAATAAAAAGAGAGAACAGCCTAATAAATGAGAGTTATCTCGGTAATAATAAACAGTTGTAAACTTAGCAATAGGCTACACATACTTTTTAAACTACAATAACTCCCTGAACATAACATTAAAGATCACTACAGTATTTTCATGAACAAATACAGAATCAAAAAGGGCGAACCTTTAACAACTCTGGGATTTAATATCCTCTCTAAAAACCCACATAATTGTTCCAGTACCATATGGTTTTGATAACTTTTTTTTTGGCTGTAGTTTTTGTCCAAACAATTCAACAAGGGAAACAAGGCTTTGCTTTAGTTCATTATAAAGGAGCATGAGACAGAAATGAAGAAAGCATGGCAGAGCAGCATTTCAAATGCACATTTTAATGAGAAAAACAAATAAGCTAAAGTTAATAAAGAGGTTTAGGTCAATGTCTCCTACCGAGACTAAAGAAATAGATGTCAATCATACTGTTACACTTTGGCTGCTTACTCTACAATTGTGAGTGGGGACATGTCTATGTTGAAGTTATCGTTTGTTTTCTGAGCTTAAGAGCTCTGTTTCAGGCAGCAGAGCTATTTCCTCTGCCATCTGCAGTAGTCCCTCCCTGAGCATTCCTCTACCACTGGGAAAACTCCCTGCATGAATTTCCAACATGCCTTTGGTTTCTCTCCCTAGTTAGCCTGTGCAGAACTGCAGCTTAAGCGTTTAGAATCAATGACAACCAAAAATGACATATTGTTACTGCTGTCTATAAACATGCTATACAATCAACTCTTCCCATCTTAAATATAGTGACTACACCCAACATCAAAGTTATTCGCTTCTTTTGGCATAGTAAAAATTTAACACCATAGATTCTGTGATGGACATTGTTAGGGGGAATAACCCATTGTGGTGGCACATGGTTTAACATTCATCTAATTCATGTAAGTTTGACAGATGGAAGATTTTTAACTTCCAGGAGGTTTTCAGACAGTTGGTGGAACCATGACTCTTTCATTTAAGAATGTGATGTATCCCGGAAGTCATATCATTTGAGATAATCATGTGTCAAAAACATTTATTTTCTGTAAATAAGTACTTTCAAAGGGTTTCCCGTGGAGCTCATTCTGTTAGCAGTTTTTCCTGGCACAGAGTAGGCCATAAAGCTACATGATTACTCCCCAATAAACAAATAATATCCATCTGTCATTAATTTTATACATTTAAAGTCTACACTCACCGTAATAGAATTAACTTTTGCAAGGTTTTTGAATTCCTTTTTTATAAACTCATTTGACGTTCAAAAGTGAAGGTTTAGTAACATTTTTACCATATTGCTTTGATAAAGTTGGGACTATAGAGCCTGCAGTTATTTTGGACAGTTGCAAACAATTTACATGAACAAAATATTGGATGATGTCAGTGGGGTTTTTTTCAGCAAGGAAGTATTTCAACATTATCATAAATTATTATAATAAGTTATCGAAACTAAAGGTAACTGGGAAAAAAACAGGATGTGATTAAATAAAATGTTATTACCCACTTTACAAATTTGTGATAACAATATATCAAGGGTGACAACATTATCAGAGGGCCACCATTGGAATCAATCAATTATAAACTGCTGAGAAATAAACAAACCTGTACACAGGTAAAGAGATGTACACATTATTATAGGTACTTACAGAAGATTCAGTAGTTTCTATCAAGCTCTGCAATATGGGTTAGTATTTTAAGACAAAGCTGAGTTGTACCCTTTTAACTAGCTGTGTCTTTTTTTTAAAATAATTCAGACTCCTTTAATGTTTCAGAGGGAGAGCAGTGAGGCTTGAAATGAAGTGTCCTCAATATAAACGTCTTGCCTCCAGGGACAGGGAGACTGGTTATTGAATAACATACAGGTGTAAACCCCATCAGACATTAATATCATGGCGAAAACAGAGAACTGATTTGAAAACAAAATACAACCTTTTAACAGACTGTGGACTTACTATAAATGAATATGTACAGTCGATTTGAACATTGGTTATTACCAAATTAAATATTCCAACCATTTATTTATGGCATAATATTGAGGCCAATAATAACGATGTTAGCTATGAACAACAGGAAAACAGTATGATTTGAGGGGAAAAACCCCTCTTTTAAAATGTACAGCATTATCGCAGGTGTCAAAATTGAGTGACAGATTATACAGCAAGGCTTAAGTTAAATGAACTTCAGTCACAACTTTTTCTTCTTTGAGGAGAAAAGTGCCTTACACATTAACTTAAATGATGTCTTCAGAAACACTACAAAATAGCAAGTGGTATAATAAGACAGACAAGTACAAGCTTTACCTCCATTTTTATTCAAGGCTATAAAACATCCTAATGATGAAGTTAAAGTAAATCATTAGGGATTTAATCTTCCATCTCAGCGTCTAATCCCTTACCTTTCTCATGTCATATTCTGAGCTCCGCTGGTTTGAAGTACTTCCACAAGAGTTTTCAATTTTAACTGCGTCTGATAGTTTTACACCCCCTTTCTGTAGCGAGACACAGGATCAGATTACTTTTTCTGTGCAGTCCAGCACACAGACAGGGAGGGAGGGAGTCTGCTGGAAGCTAGATGACAGACAGCACAGCCTACAGCTCTGTTTCACTTTTGCAAATCTGTGGCACCACCTCTACAGGGTTTCCACTTATTATAAACACAGAGACATGCCTCTGAGGGAAGAGCTCAGGGCTTCTGCTGTGAAAGTATTGATGTTTTCGGCAGCTTGACACGGACTGCACTTTGTTATGTTAGTTCTGGAGTGGTATCCAATCAATGGCCGTCATTGAGTGACTTATCTCTTATGTCCTGTGACGGTGACGAAGTGTCTGACAATTGTTGCAGTCTCTAAAGTGGAAAGAGAGACAAGATAGAACAGATTATCTGTGTATGGATTAAAACGTTGAGACTACAGGGGTCTAGCACCCACCCTCTGTGTCTGGATTTCACCATGAGTGTATTTATTGAGCATGCTCCCCAACCGCCTGCCCTCTCTGAACCCTCTGGGCTCTAAGCTCCAAGGGCAGTGCAGGAATTTCCTGTCTTCCTGCAGAGTCAAAGCTAAGCCCTGGGCAATTATTCAAAAAACTCCACATATCATTGTTCAACCTCTTTTTCCACTTTCTCTACCTCATCCCTCAACCTCTTGGCCCAGGGCAAACAGCAAACTCCTACACAGCAGGAGGATTTAAGTCAGAGGCCAATCCCACATTTGTGTATCATAGGTCAGATTACGTTATTGGATGTTATCTCTCTTTGGGCGATGGCCGTGGGGTGACTGGGATGACAACACCAGCGCTGTGGGTGATGTGAGAAGCACTATGGAAAGACAAGGATTAACAAAGGTCCTGGGATTTTACCCACTGAATGTGACCTAATGTCTCATTTACTCCCATGGGAGAAATAAAAGAACAGCTCAAAAGAGGAAACCAAGCCCTGATGATTGTATTGTTACATTTGTAGAAATGTTGTCAATTAACTGTGCTTTGTGTTGCTTTTGGTTGATCTTTGCTCCATTTGAGAAAACTAATTGGTAAGGAATGAGTGATGGGAAACTATGCTTGACTTAAAATGTCCATAGGTTTATATATGGGACAATTAGAAGAAAAAAAGAAGAAACACACTTTTGTTATCTCCCTGGGGAAATTATTTTTCCGCTTCAGCCTTTTTTTTTTACACACATATGTATATTGTACAGGACCTGAAATACACACACACACACACACACACACACACACACACACACACACACACACACACACACACACACACACACACACACACACACACACACACACACACACAAGGAGCCTGTAGGCATGCAAGCAAATAGTAAGAGATAGAGCATCGGGCAGCTGCTTCATGATGCGCCCTATGAGCAGCTTGTATGGGGATGGTGCTTTGCTCAAGGGTGCCTTGGTAGTGCTCAGAGGGTGAACTCGCACCTCTCTATTACCAGTTTACACTCAAAATTTTTGTCCACATAAGGCTTGAGATGGCTATCTCTGGTCCCTAACCCTAGACCTAGTGGACTGATGACTGATGGTCATTACTGCTCTGTTGTGCTTCCTTACCAAGTAATATCTTGTAGACTATCACACCCCAGGGGTAATTAGCTTCCCAGATGAAATTGTTCAGTCCTGCTCCATGTTGTAATTTAACACCATAATGGTCTGTGTTTTTTTGTGGGTTGTGAATGCCTTTTTTGCATATTTTACATACATCAGTTGTAAAAGTAAATAAAACTTTCAGAAAAAAGTTTCCTAAAAGCATTTGCAACGCATTAGCCCATTATTGTCTGTGTCTGCATTGTCTATTGACTCCCCTTTGACAGAGATGAATGATTACAGTTCTTTCACTTATAGGGCGGCCACTATTTTCATTTTAATCATTTAAATTGTTGGTAGGTGACAGCAGCTCTGTCCACAGGGATTTGACTTGGGCAATGGGGATAGCTGGTACAAAAGCAGTGTGGACCACAGTATGATGTGAGAACTGAACTGATAGATGAAGAATTGGCAGTTCACTGCTGAGGTAACCCCCATTAAGACATTAAACCGCTGACTGCTCCCAGTATGTCACTACGTGGCAGCCTGTCACTCCGCCATCTCTCTCTCCCTGTTGATGGATCAATATAATTGTTCTATTTTTATGGCATGGATTCCAATGATTATCAGAATGCCCGACTTGTACAGGTATACCTCGTCCTACTTCATTTCAAGTTTTGTCATTCTCGATTATACGTCAGTTCTCTAAAAACTACACGTAAAAATAAGTTTACGTCATTTTATTTGACTTATAAATAATAACAATTCTTGTATTTGTTTAGAAACTTAAAAAAGGTATTTATTTTATCATTCATTCATAAACACATTGTCTGCGATGTATGGCAAACATTGCCAAATTGTATTTTTAAATTTTGATATTTTTTTCTGTACTATATTGAAAAACAAATTGTATTTGTTTCTAAGCTTTATAGATTCCTATTAACCATGTATTAATGAACATGCATTCATAAATGAAGTACAGTCCAGAACCAGGAATAATTATTTTCAGTTTAGCCTGGAGTCAAGTTAATTCGACAAACGTCGTTTTTTGACTTACATCATGCTTCCTGAAATCAATTAATGATATAGCATAAGGTATACCTGCATTTGTCTATTCCTCTCTGTTGCAGGCTTTCTATTAAATATTGATTAATAATGGTTAATGATTAATGATTGCAATTCAGGCCACAATGTCATATTAAGGCAACACTCCAACAAACTACTGCAAATACATTTGTAACTATGTCATTGTATAATGAAGCAACTTAGAAATAATACATGTTGTTCTTCTTTTGTTGTTGTTGTTGTTGTTGTTTTTTAAGAACAGATACTACACTTGATCTTAGCCAAAAGGCCAAGAAGCGATGTTGTTCTTCTTGGACTTCCCTAAATAAGACCAGAAATCCCAAATAACTAAAGACTTACTTGTTTTGTGACTCATCTGTTCTTTGTTGTATCCTGTCTTCTCCCATGCTGCATTGCACTCCATCCCAGGTGTTTGCACACTTTGTGTTGCATTGAAAGTTTTCCTCAATCCTCCTGGACTCCAACTCACCCCTCTCCTGAGAGACATATGTCCCTTCTCCATCTCCATCTTTATCCACAGTTGAAAATTCCTCTGCCAGAGCAGAAACAAAACTCCTCAGCAGGGAAATGTGTTTTGTTCTAGTCAGTTCAATAAAACTCACAGTCCATTTGGAAGATGAAAGATTTAGTCCTTGCTGGCAGGCACTGAATGCATTTAGAAATAAAAAACACACATAAAGGAACGAAGAGGGTAGAAGCTCAGCTTTCCAAGTTGCTGCATGTGGTCATGGCTCTCTTTTCAGCAATATTCCCTCAAATATTCTGTAGGCAGCCAGAATTTGACAGCAGAAGTGACATCTTACTTAAGGTCCTTAGAAAGCCTTATTTTAGACCTAGCTGGACCTTCCAATAAAGTCAGCTTCGATGTATGAATATGTTCCTCTGGATGCTCTCCACAGAAGTTGTAGTTTGTTGTGATCTCCTAAAAATCTGGCAAGAAGTGCGGAGAAACAGTCCAGCCCTCTTTATTTGCATCTTTCCACTCCTTTTTTATTTCCCAGATCTTGCTCCCCCTCTTCTACAATTTTGGTCAGTAAAACATGTTTTCAGTCTACATCCCTATCTCCAGCAAACAGATTGTTTTTCTTTGGGAGAAAAGGTTCTGCCCTTTATCTTGGAGATCATAACTCTATGGTGCCAACAGTTTATATGATGGTTTCCTGCTGTGAGGTACATGTGAGGAATAACATTCAATCTGAAAAGGCTGTTCCCGAGACATTCAGAGTTCCAATGTCATTAAGCTTTCTTTGTTCTGAAGGCCTGCTTTATTTCTCATGCATCAAAATCATACCCCACTGCTGACGGGAGGAAAATTATTCTTATTTTTTTTGTGATAGTTTTGATTAATACGTAAAAGGTTTGTCATGAATACAGCAATGCTATAGCTTTCAGCTCCACAATTCAGATTTGAAGTTTGGACTAGGCTGTAGAAATGATGGGTTGCTTTCTTTTATTTAATCCCTATCCATGCCCTTTTTATGTCCAGGTCCACCTGCAAAAACAGAGAAATATGCAGGTTAAAAGGAGTTACAGTTTCATCAATGCTGTCTGCAGTTGTGTCATCTGAATCTGGCAGGAGAAAAACTGGATGCTAAATCTATCAGCATCTTTCAGAAACCAAAGCTTGGCACACAGCTGGTAAAACTACTTAATTTTCCATCATCAGTCTTTATGTAATGGCACGTCTTAAAGCCCATTGCCTTGTACAGGATTTAAAGTGTTACACATAATGGTTTCAAAGAACTAGTCCAAAAGATGTGACCTCTGTAATAACAGGGAATCTGCAGTTTTTCACTAATTGGAATGGTTTTTAGAAAGTGACTTGAGGAACATTTTAATATAGTCTTCTTGGCTGGTTTGCTATGAGACAGCATAAATCTATCTCCTTTTCCATTTCTAAGACAAACAAGAACCAATGCAGTCACGGACTGCAACATCCCGCGACTCCCCTGAATTCAAATGTTTACCCTGACCTACTTGCATAAGTCAAAGATCAAAGCTAGTGCTCTGATCTACTGTCATAGATCAAAGTTCTAGCTTTGATCTATGGTCATACTCACACTGGCCTTCTCCCTCGTCTTTATATCTTATCCGGTTCCGGAGTGTACAAAAGTTGAAATTTGACCTTGACCTAGTTTTCTCGAGGTCAAGGTCATCATCTCATTTTGAGATGATGACCTTGAGATGATGACGTATGAACGAACACACAAATACTGAAAATTACGATAAATCACCGCTTTGAGGCGGGATGTAATAAGGAAGATCAGCCTTTGCTCTTTGAACTCCATTCAAACTATAAAGGTGGCAAGGAAATAAAGTAATGCCTTCATAAAAGTCGGAACATGATAAACTTAGTTTTTCCTCCAAGCAGGGAAGGAAGGTCACAACTTATTAGAGCTGTAATGTTTGGGATCAGTTCTAAACCTGCCAAAAACCGTTATATCTCTACCCCGGGGCCTGAGATGCACAACACAGGGAACTGTGGATTAAAGGCTTTTATGCAGCATGAAGAGACAAAGATCTGAACATCCTACAGTGACATGTGTCACCCCCCACCGCCACTCCTATCTGAAAAAGCATTTCATTAGATCAACAGTATCGTGGCCCCCACTCCCCTAAAAGCTAATAAGCCCCTGGCAATGTTTATTATAAATCAGTGCTTTCACATCTTTTTCCTTGATCGGACTTGTCTGTTCTTGAGGCTGATCATGGTTGTGTTTGTTGTTGCTGAGGTGCAATCCTCAAGAGTGGGTGGGCTGTGCAGGGAACTACACACATTGTCATTTTTAAAGCTTTTCTTGTGAATCCCACAGTCATTGCTAACATTTCCCACATTAATTGCTCCTAGAGGTGTGCATGCACTTATGTGTTTTATGGAGACAGTCTTTGATAATTCATGACAGTCGTAGGAGGACCCTCCATTTGATCCTAAGCAAATAAATTCAAAGAAATCCATTCTTAATCTCATTAGAAAAAAAACAAAAACCCTGCACAATTCAGCCTAGTGTTGTGACCGTGTCTAGAGGGAAAAGATCAAGGCCGGTATTGTTATTGTCAAACTGCTATTGTCAGGACTCTAACAATAGCAGTTTGATTCCCTGATTCACTCTTTTCAGACACTGATGCTTAGTGGCTATATCCTGCTATATTTTCATTATTCAGAATTATAATTGTTGTCCCAAGATCTCATTGTTCCTGACAACACGCTGAGGGTGTACCCAAACACTGCTGCTCCCAACTGATTAATAAATGATTTGATTACAGTATTCAGTCTGGCCTGCAAATTTTCATAAGCTGCCAGACCAGGAACAGATGCTGCATATTCAACTTTGACATGAGAAGTGTTGCAGACTTGAAGCAACTGCGGCTCAAGATTCTTGAAACCCCCATCTGCCACGACCTGTTTTGTGTGTTTTCGGTGGATCCTAGCTTCTTAATATCCACCTCGAATGTAGGATTTCTTCCAAACTAATTTTGATATCCAACCCCCATACCTAAAATCTGATGTAATCTCTGCTTCGCCTCCCACCCTTCAATTACCTTAAAGTTCAAAAAGAATTATACAATGCCCACCTGTTCTGCCCAACTCCCGCCCCTACACATTTTTACTGTGCCTCCCATTGACCTCTATGATTGAGCCAAGGATATCATTTCTGTCTGGCCCATTTAGGCCACTTTAGCGTGTAATCAAAGGGTTCCTGTATACATTACTGACATATGATTGATTCATACCCTGACAACTAATCTATCCCAGAGCTCCCTGTTACACGCCTTGTATAGTCGTGATGAACGTTAGTGATGTTTTTGACAGCTATTTGTATTGAAACCATTCATTTGAGTCTCAGGTTGCTGTAATGGCAAAGACTGCTATCTCTCAGCCTTTGCCATTATACCAAACAGTTTGGCAAGTAAAAATATTTCAATGGTAAAGACCATTTACAAGTGAAAATGAGTTTGCTCGCTCAGACAAAAAAACAATTTAAGAGCCTTCAACAGCACTAGAAAATAATTGTAGGTTGTGCTACAAAGCTAGCATTGCTTGTTCACAATTCCACAGAAGCCTGTGATAGTCAACATGCCTCTACTTGTGCTGGATGATGACTGACATATTAAACATTGCAAGGAACAGATCCAATAACAGTGGCCTTCTTTTTGTTTCTCTCTTCACTTTGAGGACTTGTAAAAGTGCAGTCAAGAATCATTCAGAGGAAAAAACATCTTTGTAGAGTCTGCTACATCTGCAGCTCATCCAGCACAGGTGGAGAACTTCAAGAGGCAAAGATAAATAGATGAAGTAGGTGTGCATGAACGACTGCCAAGAGGGAGGAACCTTCCAAAATAATTAGAGTCATAATTTGACGACTGTTAGACGTGAAAGGGAGAAAGCTTGAGCATTTTTAAAATTGTACATGTGTACATATATCATTAAAAGTTTTAACATTATTTACTATCCTTTAGGGCATTTGTCACAGCAAACGACAGGGCTATTGTTAGTGAATACTTGCACAGTAACATATGGCAGAATAACCCTACATTTGCCCCTGTAAAGCAGTTAATAGGTCTCAACTGTTGTGTGAAGAGGAAGCAATTAATTATATAAGAAAGTCAGTACAGCTCCAGCCAGTCTTTAATTGGATACACCTCCTAATATTACACAGCACAGTCTCTAATCTGGCAACACAGCAGGCTCTCCACAGTGAGGACAATGGGCTCAGATATCAGTGATCACAGTGCTAATGTTGAGAGTCAAACCCCTCTACAAGTCTGCACCGAGGGAAAACCAGCAGGCACAGATGTTTGACATCTACTCAAACTAAGTCTCTAAAATGTTCCCTTTACTTCTCTCCACTCTTTCTCTCCCCGGGTCTTTTGCTCTCTCTCTCCAAACAAAGATAGTGTCTTACCCTAAAAGAAATTGGCATGCGGGTGATAAAGCAGGTAAAAGACAGGATCAATTCCAGGGTTCTGTCCTATTTGGTGAGTGCTGGTTTGGCATGCTGCTCACCTGGGTCTGGCTGTGTGAGCCAGCGAGTGTGTGTACTGCCCCTTTTCAGTTCCTATGGCTCTGAACACACACCTCCCTCTTTTTACCTCTCTCTCTCTGTTTGTCTGTCTCTCTCTCTCTCTCAGTTGAAGTAGACGAAAGATGGGGGTGGAAGGGGGGTCAGTTGGAACACAGAAGGCTCTTTGTCTGGGATCTTTTCATATGGTTTCCTTCAAGCCTGCATACTGAACACATTATGCTATAATATATTTTCATATTCAACACAGAGATGTTGAGGGACCAGTGGGCCCCACTCATTTCTCAACCCGCTCTCTTCCTTCTTCAACTGATTTTCCCCGCCATGCACAAAGTTAACCCAAATAAAGACTGAAAGCAACGCAAAAAAAAAAAGTAGACTATGTTCCTGCTAAACTCACAGATTTCTAATGCACTGTGTCTGTTTTTGGACAATGAAATTTAACACAGAGAGCTATTTCCTCTCCAGACAAGACATGAATAATAAAGACCCCAAAGAGCTTTTTTTCTTTTTACTGCGTGTGCAGATACCTCTGCACCAGAACACGACTTTTGCCCATCAGAGACATGGAAATACAATCCTCACTAATGTCACTTTGCATTTCTAAACTTTGATTCATTCAAAAGTTCCCACAAATACAGTGAGAGGTCAATAACTTCTGGATTTGTGTCTCCAGCTTAGAAATGATTAGATTTACATAACTTGTTCAGAGAAACAACTGCACTTACATTTGATACACGAGAAAGTGCTGCATGCTTGGAGCTATTTCAACAAGAGGACTTCTGGTTTTCTAGATCTACAGCTGAGACTACTTGGTTGATTTGTATGTTGAAAAATGTGTATCTTGAATGGCTGCCAGGCTTTAAGAGTAATATCTTTACTTGTTTTTTGCCACAGGATAAACTAACACACTTGATGGAGTAGTTATCGTGCTTTGAGTTCAACTCTTAAAAACAGCAGAATGCCAGAAGGCAAAACACTACGTATGCAAAAACTTTTTCAGCTTCCGTCCCCTTCATACTGATGGTGTTTGTTGGTGTCTTTGAACTTGGATGGTTATTCAGACTTTTCTTTTCAGCACCTTTCCTGCCTTGATGGATAGTCCTGCCAGGCTACGTATACAATCCATCACCTCCAGGCTACTTAGAGGAACGTCTCAGATCTGTCTCTTCTCTTCCTTCTACACCCCTTTCCCGCTTTTCCCATTTCTCTTCTCAGTGTCCTTTATCATTTTCTTTTCTTTTCTCACATCTTTCCACCCAGATTAATTCTCCCTTGAAATGTCAGTGTTTCTTCTCTCTATGAGTCTAATTCAGGCTACTTTTTCCTGATATTTTGTTTCCATTTTGTGATCTATTCATCACCATTCTTGCATGCTTTCTCCTGTGACCCACCTTCTGCTGACATGTTTAAGAAGTGTAAGACCCCATGTAGCTGGGAAAGCAGCCATTACGTGCTATGCCCCACCTCCCCCTCTCGCTCATCCTCTCTTCCCCTGCTCATCTGGCGTGACTCTCTGAAGGGCAGCTGTGTGTGGGAGATCAGGGAGCTGAGGGAATTGTTGCTGCACATTCCTTCAGAAGAGGCTTTTGCTGCAAAAAATCCACTGAGGAATTGGTTCAAATTCCATCCAAAGTCAGACCCATCTTTTATGGCTAATAGAGAGCGTTGCTATGGATAAGTCTGAACTGATTAGCATTACACACAGGCACCTCTCTGTTTTCTTGCTTCCCATACCAAATCTCAGCTCATCCCTCTGGATATGAAGGGAAACAGCCACTGGCCTGTTTGAAGGCCCAGAATATGCTTGTGGATAATTTGAAGGATCAATCAAAATCAAGAAGTTAGGTTCATCACCAATTTTCAGAGATACGGTGTGTATGTAGGACTAACTTGTTTAAGGCACACTCCTATCATCACTGCTCCTGTTTATTTCCACTCAAACAGACATCTGTAGTTCTCATCAACGACTTCAGACGGTGTTGTGGTCTGAGGCATACATGAAATACTTTTCTTAGATTCAGGGAGTGTCCATGTCTTGGTTTGATAGTGTGTACTATTGCGAGCCACATATAAACGAAGGATCTAATACTCTCATTCAGGAGTCACTAACTGGCAGCCCTGTGGCCAAGCGTGCACCATGAAAAGATTCCATCTGAACCTCAAAGCCATTTGAGAAAATGATAAAAGGCATAGATCTATTTTTAACGTTCCTCATCAAAATTACTTTTAACGTAAGAAGACTAGGCCTTTACAGTCAAGTGCATCATACTGTATTTGATACATTTGGATTTTCAGGATTTTTGACTTCGTCATCAGAAGTTGTTTTTTTTTTTCTTGAAAATTTGGATGTATACAATCCAACACATGTAGTTGTATTTTACAATGTTTTTTGGGACAAATTTGTCAGAAAGTATAGTTGTCAGACCTTGTTTTCAAAAAATTTGATTTTTCTGAAAATTATTTCATGGTTTAAGCTTTACATTACATCACATCTACAGTATGGCCATAGACTTTCTTTTTTTTAAGTTATGGCATGTACACAAATGGCAGTGCTCCAAAAATGATGATATGAAGTTTGCTCTGAAATATTGAAATGTATCTTAAGACATCTGGGTAACATTGTATATCAGATGATTTAAAAATAAAATGTGCATATAATCTTCACAGTAAAAATAATTGTACACCACATGTCTTCTTTGAAATGTTTTGCACAAATGTGTGTATTTTTTTAATGGCTTGAACGAGTCACTTCACAGATTTGTGTACCTCTCCTGTGAATGCGCCTGCATTTTTGCTTAGATATGTGATTGCAGTGTGAAAAATGAAAAGAACTAAAGTGATAAGCTCAATAGATGAATTCATTTAGATTTGCTTTGATAGCGTCATATTTTCGTGGTCTGAAACGTATTTATTAATTTGTGTTTGTTTCTTTGTTATTTAATCAAGGTAAATTGGTAAAATTTTGCACTTCAAAAAATGTCTAAATTGATTAAACTGACTTGTAGGTATTTAAATCTTCAGATATCAACAGTAGCGGGAGGCTGATTCATCGGTATTTAGGTAAATACTCCTGCTTTGATTATTTAACAATATCCCTGAAATACTGAAGAAATTGATTTTTAGGATAAGCAGGCTTTGATGAACCTGTAATCCTAATCCTAATGCTAAAACCAAGAAAAAAATTCTCATATCCATCAAATTTCCAAAGCCAATGCTATAAATATACTCCAAGGCACGAGTCTCATTGCTATATAACTTTAGGAATAATATGGACACCACAGGGCTTCTTGGCAACTGTGGTGTGTGTGTGTGTGTGTGTGTGTGTGTGTGTGTGTGTGTGTGTGTGTGTGTGTGCGTGCGTGCGTGCGTGCGTGCGTGCGTGCGTGCGTGCGTGCGTGCGTGCGTGCGTGCGTGCGTGCGTGAGTGCGTGCGTGCGTGCGTGCGTGTGTGTCCGACTTATATCCACAACACTATTAGCCTATGGTGGGAACCCCAGTGTGTTAATACGCAGACTGGGACAGAGTCTAAACCACAATGAACTGGCTCAGTGTGTCTGTCTGCCTGGATAATGTTGAGACACAGAGCCAATAGTGTTAGTTACACATAAAACACTAATCAACTATGTGGTACCATGGCCTCCTCCCTGATGTGTTCTTGGCAACAATGCCTTTCAGACATGAGGGAATCAGATATAATTACCTCAGAGGATGGACATGATTAGCGTCCTTCTCTGCCAGCTCATCTGGATTTGATTTGTAATGTTTTAATACAATAAAATCCTGATGACACACAAAGGAAAAATACAAATCACAGTCACTGATAGTGACTCCAAGAGTCAATATGCAGCAACAGGTCGATTTGACCTGTTTAAAGTGATGGTTTTATTTCAGAGGGTAGTTACTGAGTGAAGGGAAAATAATACCTAAAGTCTGCATGAAAAACCAGTGGTTTGGGTGTGACTAGTACTACACAGGAAGCTTTCCAGGCCCTTCACATGCAGGTCAGGTTGTAATCTGTACAGGACATTACTTTATTCAGTGGAATGTCATGCAACTCTCTTGCTTTGCTATTGCTATGTTAAATATTAAAGAATAACAGGAAGTGGGTGGGAGATTAAGTACCCCCCACCTCCACACACACACACACACACACACACACACACACACACACACACACACACACACACACACACACACACACACACACACACACACACACACCACACACACACAGGCCAACTATAATCTGTAATTTAGCTTTCTTATACTTTCTTTTCAGTCATTCATATTCATCCACAATCAGTACAAATGCATTCCTTATATCCCTTAAATGAGCACACACACAAGTTTATTAGGGAATTCTCTTCTGATTTAGCTTGGTTTAGTCTATCTCAGTCTAAAAGCATTCATACTTAGTAACCAGTTGAGGAACAAGGAATTATTCTCCCAACGGAGGCTTTTTGTTTGGCTCGACACTCCAGAAAGTAATAAAAATTTACCCGCAGATGAAAACAAAACGCCAAACACTGATCCGGTTCACTGTCAAGCTAGCTCACCCTATGCCACACAATACAAAGTCCAGACAAAATGTTTATTCCTCTTTCCTTTCTGCACATTTCATTAGCAAGTGAGCCCAAAATATGTGCTGCAGTCATTGTGAATCTGCAATTTAGCCAAATGCCACGAAATCAGAGGCCACAGAATGTGTCAGGGTGAGACAGAAGGAAAAGGTCAACCACAAAGAAAGAAAGAGAAAAATCTTCAATATATTGTTTCTAGCCTAGTGCTCACATTTAAAGTGAAGTTAAATTCTATGTGAAATATTTGTACTTTGAAACCGTTACCATTTCATTTATACTCTTATTTGTGGATGGTGGTTGTAAAAAATGAAAGACTTTCACATTAGAAACCCATTCGTGGTTAGTATGAACCCAAGCCTTTTCATCTCCAGCACACTAATGTTTTAGCCAGGGTCTTAGACCTGCACTGACAAGACCATGAAGAAAATAACCCTACATTCTATATCTGTGTCATCTTTGGATAGAATTGTGAACAAAACAGTTTTTTCATCTCAAGACCACTTGGACTTCACTTTATAAACAATCATTACACAACAGAATTACTGCCATCAAGGTTAGCAAAAGTTTTACACTGACACCGATGAAAACAATGTCTTTCAATGAGTTAAGTTAAAGGACAGATGATTTATTCATAAAATGTTCATAAAGTGTTAATGGAAATTTATGGTACCTCGATATGGCTGCCTGTCACCCAGCATTTCTAAACACATTTGCATATCAACTGTATATTTCAAGCCTTTATGTGTAAAAATACTTGAATGGAAAAAGAATTTCTCTATTTAGGGATTTATTAAACTCTTGTTTTTATCTTTCTGTGATGGAACCAAACCTCAGACTCCAGTTGTGCATTACCTGGTAATGTCTCTCTCTCTCTCTCTCTCTCTCTCTCTCTCTCTCTCTCTCTCTCTCTCTCTCTCTCTCTCTCTCTCTCTCTCTCTCTCTCTCTCTCTCTCTCTCTCTCTCTCTCTTATACACGCACACACGAACACACACATACACACACACACACACACACACACACACACACACACACACACACACACACACTGTATATAGTGATATGAAAAAGTTTGGGCACCCCTGATCATTTTCAAGATTTTCCTTTTTATTCCTTTTTCTTTTGTCCAAGGTTAGTTTTATTTATATATATATATATATATATATATATATATATATATATATATATATATATATATATATATATATATATATATATATTTATATATTTATATATTTATTTATTTATTTATTTATATATATACGTTCTGGATTGTTCTGGATTATATATATTATTTATATATATATATGCAAATGTGTTTAGATATATTTATTAAATATATATATATATATATATTTATTTATTTATTTACTCCTGGTTCATATTGGGCACTGCATAGAGTGTACCTTATTTTGTTCTAATGTACCTGTTTTAACATATTTATTTATTTTTGGTATTTCTTTGTATATGTTATGACATGAGTGGATGGAGGTTGTTTGTGGGTGGGTTGGGGTTTGTTTTTGTTTTGTTTTTTTGGGGGGGGTTCTGTTTTTTTTCCTTCTCTTTTTTCCTTTTCTTTTTACACGATTGCACAACATAGTTTATGTTTTACGCTGTGAATGATTTGTATAATTTTGCAATTCCTGAAGAAAACCTTTTGAAAAAAAAAATCATTGTTTATTTGGATCAGCAATTTCAGTTAAATACATCATACAGCAGACAAAAACAGTGGTGTGTGAGTAGTGAAATGAAGTTTAAACGATTAGCAGAAAGTGTGCTATAATTACTTAAATAGAAGTAGGCAGATGCATAAAATTGGGCACCACAACAGAAAAATTAAATCAATATTTAGTAGATCCTCCTTTTGCTGAAATAACAGTCTCTAAACACTGCCTATAGCTTCCAGTGAGGGTCTGGATTCTGGTTGAAGGTATTTTTGACCATTCTTGTTTACAAAACATCTCCAGTTCAGTCAGGTCTGATGGTTTTCTGAGCATGGACAGCCTGTTTTAAATCACACCACAAATTTTCAATAATATTCAGGTCTGGGGACTGACAGTGCCAATCCAGAACGTTGTAGTCGTTCCTCTGCATGAATGCCTTAGTAGAGTTTGAGCAGTGTTTAGGGTTGTTGTCGTGTTGATGTATCCAGCCCCGGCGCAACTTCAGCTTTGTTACTGATTCTTGAACATTGTTTGCAAGAATCTGCTGATATGGACTGGAATCCATGCAACCTTCAACTTTAACAAGATTGCCAGTACCTGCACTGGACACACAGCCCCACAGCATGATGGAACCGCCACCAAATTTTACTGTTGGTAGCAAGTGTTTGTCTTGGAATGCTGTGTTGTTCTTCCGCCATGCAAACCGGCCCTTGCTATGTCCAAATAACTGAATTTAACATTCATCCGTCCATAGCACCTTATTCCAACATGAAGCTGGCTTGTCCAAATGTGCTTTAGCATACCTCAAGCGACTGTTTGTGGCATGTGCGTAAAAAAGCCTTCCGACGCATTACAGTACTCTCCCATACAGCATCTCCTTGAGCAAAGTGTGTTGAATGGTTAAACATACACACACACACACTCACACAGACACACACACACACACACACACACACACAGTTTAAAAATAAGTCTTTGGTCTGATTGCAACTGGTATTTTTAGCCCTAATGCAACACATACATACCCGAGCTGATTGCTCTTGATTGGAAAGCCTGTAGGCATTTTTACATTTACATGCAGCTCTTTTGAAACTTTATCTAGATATTTTTTAACAGAGCAATCAGGTTTACAAAAACCTGCTAGTGCTTACTACGAACTTATGAAAGACATGAAGCACAACCCAGGGTTCTATAGCTTTGCATTGGCATCCATTGCCCCCATCATGTCGCCATTCACACATCTTTAGCTAAAAAACATTAACAGACCCGGCCTATTTCAGCAGAGATTGCAGGTCATTGTGAAGGTGCTGCTCTTCCTTTTGCAGGATGTCATATGCAGTAACTTATATTTATATTCATTCAGTTGCTGCTCCTTTTGCCCCATCTGTTTCCCTGATGTCTGGAAGCAATTAAACCCCTACATTCATTTCTTCCTTCATCCAATCTCTGCATGGCCTTCTCATTTTTAATTCTAAATTAAGAGACTAGGTTGAACCTTTTTCCATTCTCTGGACTCACATGTATTCTCATGACAACAGAGACTTTGTGTGTTCACAGATTTTTCTTTGCCTCCTTCTGCATTTTTTAGTGAAAATAAGTAACCAGAAAAGGTTTCAATTTCTCACCTGGGACTAACTTGCTGTAAAAAGATTTGCTGAGTTAATGTACAAATAACACAGCTGTAAAAACATTCTTTCTTTTAAATGGTTTATATCGAGCCATAGTCTTTCAAATGATTTCATTCCAAATGCAAAAGTCAGCAGCATATTGTGTCATGACGGCTTCAGGTAACACGTCAAGATTTGTAAAAATGATGATCCGGGCTATAATTTGTGTTCCTGCTGTTCACATTTACGCAAAATCTCCATGGTATGCTGTGCTCATTAGTCAGTTTAACACTTTCTTGGTCTATCATATTGTGGGCAAGACTAAAGTTTTTCCACTAAAGGAAAGTGGTGGAGAAACACTGCGAGAGACAATCAGTTTGTGAAAAGAAGCTGTAAACCACCCACGTGACAGATGGGACAAACAGCAGAGACAGCTGCCAAAATATGGCGGAAACATTATATATAGGATCTAATAATGAGCAGCAACATTCCCCAAATGACTTATACCAGTAGCTCCCTCTGTCACTGAAGTGATGAATAATAACAGGAAGGTGCAAATAATACCAGTCAAAAATACGTTGTTGTTTTTTCTTCATGCTTTTTCTTCATGAATTTAAAGTAGCCAGTGCAAAGAATTTGAGACGTTCACTTTGGAAGAACAGTCCTGCAAGTGTCATGGAACATTCCCACGAGAAGTGGAAGTTGGGGCTTTATGCCCCTCGGTGATTGGTCAGTTTCACTGCTATGACTTTTACAATAGCGGTTTGTGCCAGTAAATACTGTAGTCATCCCCAAGTCAAACCCCAGAGAGTCTTTGGAAAAAAAATCCCCTTCAAAAAGTTCAGGCAACTTGTTCATAATCGTTGTGGGAAAGTTGTGATGCATTCATGAGGCTTCACATAAAAAAGTTAGTTTATGTTCATTTGATTTTTAAAAAGAGGTGATCCTTAGATTTTATGGAACTCCAACAAAATAAAATTAAACTGCAAGTCATTGTGGAAGTGGTGAGCAGTCACACAATGAAAGCTATTATCTTGGGGCTCGATGTGTTTAACAATAATACAGAAGAAAATTAAGACAAAAACAGATAAAGAAAAACGTAATGGTACAATAAACACCACCTACCTAACTACCTACTAATGACCCAACTACCTACCTACCCACCTACCTACCTATGTACTGTATCCATCCATCCATTCATCCATCCATTCATCCATCCATCCATCCATCCATCCATCCATCCAGCCATCCATCCATCCTTCCATCCATCCTTCTATCCATCCATCCATCCATTCATCCATCCATCCATCCATCCATCCATCCATCCATCCATCCATCCATCCATCTATCCATTTATTCATCTGTAAATTCGCAATTAATGATAAATTGGAAGATTGATGATGGATGGACATCAAGTAATGTGGACCGCCTTGCATTGTTCTGTTCAAAATATAAAATCAAAATCTATCGCTCTGATTCTCTCTGGTCTGTGGTGTTTCTCCTTGGCACTTTTTTATCCCTAACAGAGACGATTGCATGAATTACATTTGTAATTTCAAACCTAAAATCATGTCCAAAAACTGTTACTGATGCCACTGTTGGAATAAGGTGACTCAAAAATACTATTGCAGTATTGTTGCTGGAGACAGGCTATAGTCATCAAGGAAACTACGCAAACTTTAATTAATTTTTACATTAATTTAGATATTGTACACTCTATTACTATATATGCAGGCTTTGAAACACAGAGCCCTGAACAGGAGCATGTTTCTGGGTGTCTTTCATATTGTAGATTTGCTTTATGATTACTTGAATATTATCTTCCTTCAGAGCTACTGTACTTGGAGACAAGGCAGGGGAAACTGACAAGTCAAAGATTTGCTAACCTCACAGTCTCATTACCTGAGACAGAAGAGAGTTCTTTTTATTTTTCTTCTGCTGTTAGTAAGGGTGGTGTTACAGACGAGGGCAGTGGAAGCAGATGATGTGCCGTTGAATTTAATGACAACATTAGCAAGCGCTTCCATTTTATTAACAAATTTCAAAAAGGGGTGAGTTTGGGGGGTGGGGGGGATTAGGTACTCAGCCATGAGTCAGTTGTGAACACATTGACATTGAGCCTAGTAATGTTTTGTCTTACTGGCGCCGAAGCTGCTGTGTGTCGGAGCACATCATCTTTGGCCCGGCTGATGGGCGTCACAAGCTGAACCATAAATGGTTCATTAGTACTTCAGCTCCAGGTCTGCTGAACCTGTTGATCGTCCTCCTGACTGTTGGCCGTGGTTCAGTCGTGGAAGACTAAGCCTCATGTTTCTGCCCTTTAGGTGACAGTTAGAAGCAACCAGTGAGTGGTATCCCTAAATTATCTTTTCACTTTTTTTCCTGATAGCATTTCGTTCAATCACAGTAACATGTGAAAGCATTTCTTTTCTAGAGTTGGTATGAGACTTTTCGACATTAGCTGAGTGGTTTTTTTAACACTCTGGTGTCTACATGTCTGATGTGGGATGTAAGCAAATCTAAATTCCAAGTACTGTCTTCCTAAATACAAAATAATGTTCACTCCCTTAGTTACTGGGGTTTCTATGACAGTGTGGAACACAACCTCACTTTGACCCCCTCCTGAGAGTCATCTAACCCCCTTGAAATCCACACCCCTGTCACATTCTCCTTAGGGGACAGCGTGGCCTCCTTGCTTGCAGACTAATGATGTTAAAGCGCTGCAGCATGCGCATACACCCACACAAGAACACACTGCAGTTTTTCAGACCTCCTCTACAGACACACAGCTAGAAGTTGGAAACTAAATACTACCTTCTTTGTGAGTTTAACATGTATTTGCTATCACAAATTATGAAGGAAAAGGTTGATGGTACCATAAAAGTGTAAAACAGATCATGTAGAATAATGGCACCATGAGTATTCAGAGAGGCTCCCTATAAAACCTGCTGTCTCTACCCGGGGACAATGAAAGGCAACTGCTGATCAGACTGGCAGCCTGCCACTGTTATTATTTGCTTTTATGTCTTCATTATGGTTTAAATGAATGAATAAACTTTTGCTTTTGTCCTCTGTCGGTGGCGGTTACCACTCTAAGGACAATGGAAAGTAATCCTGTTGTCTTCATCACAATTACACCAGTAACAATACCTCATGAAAACACTCCAATAACACAGCAATGTGTTATGTAATTTTTCTCCCTCTTAAACCATTAGAGAACATTTTATGCTAATTACTGGTTGCCTTTCTCTCTTCTTCTTCTTCTTCTGGCTGCCTTTCTCTGACACTGTAAAAATATATTCACAGCAGTGATGGTTTAATTGGCTCCTCAGCCTCTCCTCAGCCTGGTTTTACCCAGGTGCTGCAGTTTGTCAGCAGCAGCACAACAACAGCATGCAGTGTTTGTCATTCTCCTCTTTACTACTGTATATCCAACATCCATGCGCTTTTCCTATTTCTGTAAGACGAGAACATTTCATACCTCATTTGAATCTAGTGTTATAATTTTGGGAAAAGACATACATGGTTATATAACAAATTGTATTTTGTATATGTTGTGCCTTGTTAAAATTTTAAATTAAGGAACAGAAAATACAGAAAATATATACATAATGCATGTTATTACAGCACAGTGTAGAATAGAAATGAAGTGAGGCATCTTCACATGTTATGCATATAAACAAGGACAAATCCTATTTATAAGGCAGACAGACAGACATACTGACAGACAGACAGACAGGCAGACAGACAGACAGACACACAGACACACAGACAGACAAGACAGACAGACAGACAGACACATAGACAGACGGAGAGTTGCATTGGCAGCCTGATGTGTACAAAGTGAACAGGAAAGGAACTGTCATGACTTCTATGTAAATATACTTGACACAGACTAGAAGAACTTCATTGTGTTATATTGATAACATTATCCCTGAGGTTAACTGTGATCCAGCCACATATCTAACTGGCTTCACACTGTTTATGATGACATAAACAACTAGATTAATTTAACAGTTAATTGGAAGAAGTGAATGCCATTCTGGATAATTCCAGCCCACTTCAGCCCTTGTTAATCTGATTTATTAACTGGCTAATCAGTTTAATATGTCTTCGTGTTTTGGGAGATGATACAACTGTCAGCGCGCGCTGAGAGGATTTACCTTCTGTTGTGTCGGCATCCTCCATGAACTCCTATCTCAGCTCAGTGGCCATGGACACACAGATAAGAGTTTATTGTTGTTATAAGTTATGATTTATGTTATTCTGCTCATTTCTAATGTAGAAGATTTTAGGAAATTTTTTTTTTTTGTCTCAAAAGAAGAAGTCAATCATGTATTGAAAAAATATTAAAATCTTGTTGCCTGTAGCTGTACAGAGGAAATGCCCATAAACACCTATAATGTTAGGCTTGAATAGCAATGCAACTTAAACAAGCATTAAGCTTTAAGCTGAAAACACAGTGGAACTGAAGTATACGTTAACCCCAGGTGTGGTCTGAAGGCTGAAGTTTAAAGATCTCATCACTTCTCTGATTGATCTATTGATCTATGTATTGATCCAGTTGGCCTGTTGGATTTTTTTGCCATTCCTATCAGATCCCAGCAATTTATTTAATCATATCTGATATATGAATCTGACAAACAAAACTTACGTTCAAATGTATTTTTTTTCCTCAAACTTAAAAAGAGCGGTGGTGTGACAAACCTTTTTGTTCCATTAGTGGGAAAGATGGAAAAGAAATATCTCAGCAGTTCACATTCCAACTAAAGTTTTTTTTTGATGATGATGATGATGATGATGATGATAAGAATTACAGCTACACGGGGTTTGCAGTACTTTTTTAAAAAATAGCTGAAATAATAATTCCACTATCCACCTTATTTTCTCCATCAGCTGTGACTGTTAATGGCACATAATTCCTAAAATTGCTCACTTGGAAAAGTGAAGAGCAGACAAGACTGAAAGCATTCTTTAATACCACAGCTGGGTGTTTCAGTCGGCGATGGAACAATACCCTGTAGTTGGTACATCACCTGAATCACCAGGTGATTCAGACGGCTGGAGCTTCATTTAACACAAGAGATGTGTGTGGGGGGGGGGTGCATGTGTACACAGACACACACAAAGACACACACTTTTACCAGATCTGCTGTACCTTCCTGACAGCAGACCTGGCTTCAGACAGATGTCTGGAGAAGACGCTGCAGCTCTGATATCATTTTTCCCTCTCATGAATACCAGATCCTTTATCATAGCTGCTCCAGCTCATGACCCCTGACATCTGTTTAGCAACACAAGGCAATGTGGAATCAAACCTCCAAATCACTCAGATGGCATACAGAGGAAGTATCCTGCTCAACTTAAAGCAGGATAGTTAATCGCAAAGAGAAGACAGCTCTTTAGGCCATGAAAGCTGTTCACCTGTAGCTCCTTATGAATGTGAGTTAGTTCAAATCCCATCTGCTCAGCACATGGCTTAAGAGGAAAATGCTCTCTGCTCTATAATGATCAATTAATAAAACATGTTTTTTTATGTGTTTGTTTGGTTGTTGTTGGGGTTTTTTTGTTTGGTTTTTTGGGGGGTCTTCTTTTTAACCATACCTGAAACAATTTGTAATGGAAAACCTTCTCATGCCTCAAGTAAATCTGTTACCCTCCACCCCACCTTGATTATCCACTGTAGCTTTGCTGTGCTTAGAAACAAAGCATGCTAAATAAAAACAGACACTATCGACTCTTTTTTTTGCAAATGTAACACGAGCATGTTTAAAAAGGGGTTTTTTTTTCCTCCTGGTACAGATGAGAGACAAATATAGCTCCCCCAAGCTTCTGAATACCAATAACTTCTCTTGCATCTATGCCGTAGCCTGCAGCCTTCTTGATTACTGACTTTCCAGTCGAATGCAGAGATTCCAGACAGCAGTGTTGTAAATAGACAGAACAAGTTGTGACAGGTTTCTTACATTATACCACAGTATTGTATTTTTTGTAACAGTTTCTTTCCTTTGCTTAGACACCCAAGCCATTTTGGTTTGGAAATCTAGGGTAATGAATTGTCCATTC
Source organism: Antennarius striatus (assembly GCF_040054535.1). NCBI lineage: Eukaryota > Metazoa > Chordata > Actinopteri > Lophiiformes > Antennariidae > Antennarius > Antennarius striatus. Next base: position 15,257,297 of record NC_090785.1, on the reverse strand, counting down.
ATAAACAAAGCAGGACCTGAACAGTTAGAGAAGGGAAGTTAAAGTCACAGCTCTGCAGTTTGTCTGTCTGTAATGTGGGTGAAAACAAATTTCAGAAATAGTAACCATCTGTGAGGAACCCCTTGGACTGGCAGGATGAGTTACAAGTAAGATGTAGAGCAGTTTTAAATGGATGTACGGCATGTTGAAGAGTGAGTCTCATAATGTGTTTTTTATATCTTTGTATGCGGTGGAAATCGATCGTGTATACTCAGGAGCACATCAACGGCTGCATGTCTTTTTTACAAGTGTGTTTAGTCTACAGGCTAAAAGAGCTTGTGATTTGAGAGAAATGGATCCTGAGTTTGCCACTCTCCTATGAAGGTCTATCACTGCGTGACATTAACACATCTGCTGACATACATGCACTCTTCTTCCATTCAAAGTACTCCGTACATAGATAAGTGCACAAAAATATTTTTTAAAAATGGATGCCTATCTGTTATCTGAAAACCAAAGGAGTGAGGAAAAGAGTTGGGTCAGGTGCAGTGCTTAGATGTCTAATATTCCCATTACAAGCTGACGATGTAGAATTACAAGCATTTTAACTATCAGCACAATTTCAACACAAATAATCACTCACCCAAAGTTGCAGCATATTCTGTAGTCATTTTGGGGAAATATATTATAGCTGTTTCTTTACTATTAAATATACAGACTATATAATTTGTGTGGACAGAATGGTGTCATGCAATAAATTGTTTTTTGGCTGAATTTAGTGTTCACTGTCTTTTCAACTCTGTTCTCGTTCTCCACCCTGGTTGTAAATGTTCTTCATCTACACACAATACCTTCCTCTGTGTGCTTGTTGATGATAGCAGAGCAGATGAATTAAAAACAATAAAGTTGTATGCAATAAAACCAAAATAATGAACTGAAAGACTCACTGCTGATTTTCTTTTGGTTCACCATGACAGGCAATCCATTTCGATGATACGCTATGTTTTGATCTATTGTTATTGTAAAAATATTGATTACTGATGTTTCAAATGCAGTATCACTGGGGAAATTCATGTGAATTGCCAATATGTAAAACCTAAAATTACAACCACTAAAAAAACCTTACAGCCTGTTATACAAGCTGAGTTGTCTTCAGTCCCACAATATGCAGCACCCAATAAACGGCATTAAACACTGTCATGTGGACACGTTCTCTGCAGAGGTGGGACAAATCTGGGTCCACAGTGATTTTGGGAGCTGGCTCCAAAGTCCGGAGGTGTAATTTGTTTTTGTCATTTGAGTCTTATCGCAGTTCCTGTAGTCCTATTTTCCTTGCTTAGACTCGCTAACATTTCCAGCCATATTCCCTTGATTAGTAGCACATCTGACTCCCATTAAAACTTCCACATGCAGTTCCAGGGGCCGCTTTGGAGCTGGATGGAAACTTTTTTTTTTCTTTCTTTCCTTTTTTCCTCATCAAGCCAGAGGCTAACTTGAGCCTTCAGTAAAATGAGCCACATCTACCTCACAGAGAAGATTTAGATATAAGAAATAAATTGTCAGAGTAACTGTTTTCTCATTAACAGTGTTCAAATTTAGCAACACACTCCATGCTTTAATTATTCAAACCTGCCCACTTACCATCAAATGAGCAATTAAAAGCTTCTTTAATGGCTTAACCAACACATACTGGTCTATATTCTGGTTTTGAAAGATTGTTGGATAAGTGCCGTCTGCTCCTGGTCACACAATAAAACCCTCTGCCAAATGAATTCAAAGTCTGGGAGTTGTAAAACGGACAGTTCCATCGCAGTCAAACTTCACAACTTATTTTCCAGAAAACATAAAGCTAAAAAAATAATGTTTTTACCAACCATAAGGCCATAAAAACAGCCATGGACAAAAACCCACACAGCAGGGTTGGCCATTGCCTGCAAGGACGATATGAAGTGACAGGACTCCAGGAGAAAATGACACGCTGTGGAAAGCCTCGGAGGCTTTGTATCCCACATAACATGAGGCGATGTGAAGTCCACCAGAGAAGGAAAAGAAATTATTTCAATAACTGGGCACATATTCTAACTCTTGTGTAAGGGTTGGTCTAGCCAGCTAATCCACCATGTTGGTTTCAGATTGAAATAATGACTGTACAATTGGGACCATATTTTGTACAGTTCTGTGGTTTTCAGATTAAAATGACTGATGTTTCCATTTCTGCATTTATATTTTCACAGATGTTGAAAGCCAGTGCCATTCTTGAGTCAAAAATATAGCATGCTAGCATACCATGCCACAATTACCTTTGTAATGGTAACATTTGGCTAAATGCTCCACTTTGTCTGAATGCAATCTCAAATGGATCAGTGGCAGCATAGCGGTAGAATACTGATGGATCTAGTATTCGCAGAATTTTATACATCTTATGTCAATACTGGAATTAATTAAAGGTTAAATGTTGTTTAGAAAATAAATCATATGTAGTTTTGATGCATTGAATAGTTTACAAGAGATGAAAAGAAGACTACACTTCATTAATCCCCAACTGGTGAGATTTCTGTCAGTTTTCTCTTCCCTCAAGGATGAGAACTTTTCACATCGGAGGAATCTCTCAGTGATGAAGGTCAGCAAACCCAAAGTCAGATCCTCAAAATAATTTAGCGCATTTTACAATGGGATAAAACTGAGCAAAATTAAGTTATGGTTGGCGTGGTCCTCTGACACACTTCAGGTTTCTCATTTTCTCCCTTGTAAAAGTGAATTTCCCACCTCTGACTTACTGTGTCTGACAATGATACCACAGAGAGAGATCTGTTAACTCTCCGGCTTGTCAGACTCCAAACTGAGAGACCAGAGATGAGTTGGGCTGGAGAGGGAGAGGTGACTTGCAGTACTGGTAACAACCAATGACACTTGATTAACCACAGAGTGCTAATGTCTACTGAACAAGGTCCTTGTTTATCACTGCTCTGCATGCAGTTCATTGAAACGCAAACAAATTAAATTTAAAAATTTAATTAAAATTAATAACTATACAATCTGCATATGCTAAAAAAATATTTGTAAAAGCAAATTAAACCATTTGAACCTAGAAATCTGCACAAATTTGATTAATTTTAGATATTGTGCAGCAGTTGTCACTAAGCCTCTTTTAAGCGACACAGATAAAGATAATTCTATTTTTACATAGCTTGTCATGATTTTGAGAGACTGTTGATTGGATGGGTGTTCACAAATGGCAAGATGCAGAAGAGTTTATTTTCAATAAATATTTTCAGGGTTGGTTATTAGATTTTTCATTTGATAAAGCAGTTATGGTCTTTACATAGAATGCCTGCCGTTTTCCTTGCTTATTAATAATTATGCTCAAAACACCGATAACGAAATAAATTAAATTAAAGCCACTGCTCTGATATTTAACACGGATTTGTCCAATTCAACCCAATAACCATCTTGTTCTACTTTACTGGTAAATATCTGTAACCTGTAACAATTCACTTACAGTATATAAATATCTCTCTGGTCTGTGCTGACTGTGTTTCATGAACCCATGGAATGCGCGACAGATCGCTGTCAGGTGTGCTCTGTCCAACACGTCTGGATTTTGCCGAGTACGCTGTGGTAATTCTGTGGCAGGCTCGACCTCCACTTGGGGTGCAATTGAAGTTCAAGCAGACAGGAGTTATTATCATATATTGCAAATGAGTTTGAAGCGGAGTGCGACAATTTTTCACCAGTTTCAGCCTCTACCAATACATCCTTCATGTCTCCATCAGAGGAAATTTTAGTGTCATTTTATTATCGTCATGCAGAAGAGGCTTTTGGAACATGATTCACGATCAACACCAGATACATTACACTAAATGTTTGGAAATTGATTTCAAAAGAAGACACAGATGATTCAGACATCAATGATGCTATTTTAAAGACACAAAAACAAACTATTGATACTCGATTTAAAATGTATTAACTTGAATTTAAGTGGTTAATGAGAATGTACATAACTCCTTTCAAGTTCCATCATATGTCTGCAGATATTCCTGAAGTGTGATCTAAATGTCTGGATGGGTAATAAACTGTATTCCAGTTCTTCAATGTTCGTGGATGCAAAACTTTTGGAAAGAATGCTTGTTAGAACTGGTTCACACCAAAAGCTCCATCAGCGCCAAACTATGTGTGGTCAGAATATTTTCAATAGACTTGCCATACACATCGAAACAAATCACAATACTGGACTTTGGACGTCTTCAGGCCGGGAGTTTTGTTGCACTTAGCAGTAGGAGTGTGACACTCCATCAATGGAAATGTGCATGAAGGAACTGTCTGGTTGCACAAAAGAAGACAAACCAAAGAAGAAGACTTTGGTGAATGACGGATAGAAACACATACACAAATACAGTACATACCTGTATACTTTCCAGAAGAGTACAACAAATCGTGTTTAGTTAGCTGTTTGTCTACAAGTCACAAACCTTGGAGTTAACTACATTCCTGGGTCAGGAGTGTCCTCCACATTCACTACTGATGACACACTAGAATTTTCTAAGATCGCTGCTGCTGCTTCTTGAGCACAGTGAAGATGAGAAAGATTGTGGGGGGATGGAAGTGGGAATCACTACAGAGATTTAGAGATGAGTGGGCCTGGGGCCATTCATCCTGCAATGTCTACATTCATACATGTAATATGTGTGTGAGTGCCTTGACATTCAGAGGTTATCTTCAGGAGAAACCATTGAGCGACCCATCCTTCTCTAACACAGGATTTGTTCAAAGCTGCCCTACGGTAGGTTTTTAAACTGAACTATTACTAGGGCTGCAGTTGAGATGACTGTCTGTTTCCCTCCAACAGAATTCAACCGTATTTATCCTAATTTGTCAAATTAAATTTTGGTCGCAAACATGATCATTTTCCACCCACAGGAAGTGATTGTATCCAAATGAGAAATGAGTGGGTGCATGATGCATCTCTTTCTTTGGTTCTCTTGAAAGCATAACCATTCTAATGAGTAATGTGAATATAACAGCCAGTCACTGTTCACATGTCAGTATTGGCAGAATATCCAGTGCTGCTTTAATCTCTGAATACAAAACTGTACAACAGATGAAACTCAGAGTTTCAATGTAACCATTGTAAGTATATATATGTTTATGTGTATGTATGTGTGTGTGTGTATATATATATATATATATATATATATATATATATATATACTGTATATATACTGTATATATACTGTATATATTATATACGTGTGTATATATTATATACGTGTATATATATTGTGTATATATATACAGTATATAGATAGATAGATAGATAGATAGATAGATAGATAGATAGATAGATAGATAGATAGATAGATAGATAGATAGATAGATAGATAGATAGATAGATAGATAGATAGATAGATAGATAGATAGATAGATAGATAGATAGATAGATAGATAGATAGATAGATAGATAGATAGATAGATATAGACATATGCACACACATACTGCATATGCTCAATGAATGAGTCTTAGATGAGCAGTTAATTTATTAAATCCTGACAGAAGTCTTGAACATTTTTAACTGCTCTAAGGATTTATCAAAGCATGGAATAACATAGATAAATTACACTCCATTTCGTATTAACTGTCAATGCCTCTATTTCATAGTATATTGATGGCACTGCCAAATTATTTATTTCAGGTCATGCACCATTGCCACAATAATCCAAACCTGTCATAATTTGAGTCCATTGCCAAGAATTAACTGTCTGCTTTTTTCTTTTTGCCAGTAAACATAAATCAGTTGTCTGCATCCTCTCCTAGACCAAGATGGTGCAAAGACCTGTGAACTTTAGACAATTTGAATATCAAGCTAAGCCATAAAAATCATGGAATTAGCACCTGGAGATGTAGAGAGAATAGTTTCTAAGAAGGTGACGGTGAAATTCAACACTAATTAAGAAATATTCAAATGAAAAACAGCGAACTTTTCATTTATATCACTCCCTCATTGTCAATCCTTTTTGTTGATTACATTTCACTTGATTGTATTCAGATGTCTGATAACATCAAAATACACAATCAATGCTGACATGTTTCTAATGAATGATACTGACACAATAATAATGAAGAACTGACTGCTTGTTTGCATAAGTCTCTTTTTCCTGTATGTCTGGCTCTTTTCTAGGATTAGGTAAGTGTTTGCAAGGTCCAACTTAAACAAAGGTGACGTGGGTAGCTCCAGCACTGCCCTAACTGCCATCCGATCTAAATGCTGATCTCACCCTAGATCCTGTCCAGACAATACCCAGCTTCCCCATGCTGCACCAATGCAAACACAGACCATTACATGGCAGCCAAGAGAGAAAAATGTGGGCCAAAAACAAGGGAACGGAGAGGGAAGGTGACAGAAAGAGGAAGAGAGGAAGGGGAGGAGGCTGTGACAGCTAAAAGACAAAGTCATCAGATGATAACACATTTTTGTGTAGGCTATTTTGGCCACCCTCTCTGCTTTTGTTTAGTCTTTTCTCGTGTTCTCATAGCAATGAGTCTGGTGCTGACTGCACTGCTGCTCCTGTCAAATCCCTGGAGAGAGGCGACAGCCATCCTAAGTTACTGGTAGCAATGCAGACAAGTACTCTGACGACATTAGAAGTCTAACGCTGCTGGACAGGGTGCTCTGTGACACGGTCTCCAATCCATTTGGGTCAAGTCCCAGCAAAGAATCTGAAGTCTGACAAAAACCAGCCCTGTCTACGTGATCCAACCCACTGAGCTCTAAGCTGTTACAGATGTCTGGAGAAAGTGGGCATGGAACGGCCCCAAACTGGAATGGCTGACTAACTGGACACGGGTTGCTAAATCTGCCTTTCAACAAAGGCTTGATGAATTCTCTATGTCTGCTTCCCATCACTTGTTAGCTCACTACTAACCAACATACAATGAATTCAGACAGCCTGTCTCGGGTGGGTATTTTCAAAAAACTGATTTGGCAGAATATGTATGTGAGGATATAGGAGCCTCATTACTTATTTTTATTTACTTTATTTAGTTTTTTATTTTTTGCATACAAGGCAGGCAGCCAAATGTCTTATCAACCCTGATGTTGTCGGTCTTGATTTCTCTCCCAATGGTTTCCAGAAGGAGAAAAGGGTCAGCAGAGGAATGTAATTTACTTCGACTCATGTTTCCCTTAAGACTGCTCAAGAACAATTGTCGAATCATTGCCACTGACACAGCAAACAAAGTCTGTAAGAAAGTAAGATGCTCGAATCATCCGTTCAGGAAGCATTTTGCTAAAAATGATGTTTTCTTTAATAGCAGACAGTAGAAATAATATATTATGTCATGGCAGGTGAGTATAAAAGATTTATACAACATAATGCTGGAACAATGTGTGTTGCCATGTGAATGCCCCTTTGTTGACTTTCCCAGTCAGGGAAAATGAATTAAGGGATGAAACCCACATCCAGCGACTCTGAATGAACTTCCTTTTGTTTTTAGCAAAGCTGAATGCAGTCTTTAAAAGACAGGGAACATTCCAAGTCTGTACAAAGGTAATCAAATAGAAGAAACACCTTTGAAATGCTGCATCATCATGCAGATCATAAATACAAAAGTAACAGAGGTTTAGTCCTGTGTGATAACTTGTAGGAGTGAGCTGATGTATGTATGACACAGTTAAGTGATTTGAACAGTGGAGACAGATTGGCACGTAAAGGTGAGGATGATGTGGGTGTGAAGCATGCATGCACAGCGATGGAGGACATCAGGATGTGGAAATTGGATGAATTAAAATAGGATAGGTGTGATGGCAGTCATTTTTCCTTGTCATTTCCTGCCCACAGGCCAGTGAGGGTGAATAAGGAAAGTACTGTGCTTCTCCAGTTTAGCATCCTCCGCAACACCCCCGCCTGCTCCTCCTCCTCCTCCCCCTGTCTGCTCAGAGCATGCAAGCACAGACTAAGTCAGACTGTATTTCAGAAAAAAAAGGAAACCACAAGTCATTCCACCAAACATTTTCTGAAAAAAGGTTTCAGTTTGATTTTCCAACTTTTGCTTGAGTCCACTGTAGACCATAAATAGTTGGGAATGAATTCTGAGGAACTCGATAAGATAAGAGCTTAACTTTATCAGAAGTCCAGGAGCAAATACAGAAAAAAAAAGAAAAAAAAAAGAAAAAGAAACAGCCCAGCTGAAGCTTGCATAGAAAATTGACTGCTCTTCTTGCGAATAGTTTGACATTTGTAGAAATGTAATTTTTCTCCTTCTTGCTAAAAGTACAATGAGATCACCGTCATTCTTATTTTTGTCTGTTATGCATGAAGCTACTGCCAACAGTTAAATCAGTTTAGCATATAGAGTGGAAACCTGCCTTAGTCACAGATAACAAAATCCATATAGACTGAATGACAAAAGGCCAAATTTGTAGTTTAACAGTAGTTATTGTATGTATGTGCATACAGGACTCACCCTAAGAGTTGTAATTATCTGCTGGTGGATTTTGCTTCCTTTTGTTTTTGACATTTCAGGACTCGGTGTTTTCCGCAGTTTCCAGTCTGTATTTAAGCTAAAATGAGTCATCTGACTGCTGCCTCATATTCAGCTCAACACAGGATATGGTTTTATTTAACTCGCAATATTAAGACTTTAATTTTAATGAGTTGATTACAGCATTACTCTCTAACTCCCTATTACAATCGTCAAAGTAACCAGTAGAGATAAATAGATAGATACTTTATTAATCCCAGAGAAAATTGTATTTTGAGTAATTGAGTAATGATGTTAAAAAGTATAATAATGAGTATGTAAAGAGTGTGTCTGTGTGTGTGTGTGTGTGTGTGTGTGTGTGTGTGTGTGTGTGTGTGTGTGTGTGTGTGTGTGTGTGTGCGTGTGCGTGTGCGTGTGCGTGTGCGTGTGTGTGTGCGCGTGTATAGATATATGAACTGCAGTAAGAAAAAGGTATAAAGGGACAGAAAACAAATGATTAAAAAAATATGGAATCAAGTACAGTGCAGTACTTGAATATCTGTAATTAATTTCCATTGTTGACATTTTTTACTTATCTCTCAAGGCTTTTTGGATGTTTTTTTTTTTTTTGTCAAAGGAGCTTTCAAACATCAAACAGCTGATAAATTAAAGACATGCAATGAGCATTCAAATCGACAGAAGATGAAAAACCAAACACCAAACAACACAACAATGTTCTAATTGTCTGTAGAATCAAAGAAAGGATTGGACCATTTCTTCTGGGACCCAATCCAAACTAGCTTTCTGCTTCTTAAATCTGAGACAATAACTATCATGTGTGCTTTTCAATGGCGAGTCAAATTACTGGCTGCACCATTTGAGTTCCTTCATGTTTCCCCTCATAAACTTTTAGTAATGTAGGGCAACATCACACAAGCCATTAAAACAAATGAGAAAAGGTTTGTGACAAATACCTCATGTCCATAGGTTTACCCATCCCACAAAGAAATAAGTTCAGCCAGCTTTTGACTATCAAAATAAATTGATCATGTCTCAATAGGAGGAGTTGTGTTTGAATAAATTTGAGCTTTCTAAAGCCAGGATCACAGAACATCCAGTAGCAGAAGAAGTTGTTTGATCTATCAGATTATTCCAGCACAGATAAACAGTGATTTCTTATTTATTTATTTTTTACAAAAGACATCGATTGACACCTTTGGCAATGTGCTATTTGTAAACTCATGGAGTATTTATATAGCAGTCATGCAAGGTAATGTAGTATCCCTGGAGACAAACCAAATATAAACAGCCTAAAACACATGCCCGCTGGATCTATCCAGTTACAGCGCTGAATAATAAAATGAGAAAATAAATAGCTGGCAGTACCAAGTTCCTGTTCAGGCTGACTCAAGGAACCACATTCTCCTGTTTCAGCCCAGGGGTGATCAAACCAGTGTGAAATCTCACTAATAAATTCAGTCCCTGAGGTGTCTGTGTTTTGGGCTTCTTGGCTGAGGGGCTGTTTGACCCTCTGGTTGAAGCTGTCTGCCTCCAGAGACCCGTTTAAAGCGCTGCAAAGATGTGCCTGGCTTCAGTTTCATGACCCACTTAAATGCTACGCGCTGGCAAACATATCCAAAAGGTTTCTCATTTGGCAGCAAACCTGGTCTGCTTGACTCACAAACTCACCAGCTTAGCAATACGCCCTTATTTTTACTCCCTTCTAATGAGAGGTTTGGTGGACTTGAAGGTTTGACAAAAGAATGAATGGAGAAATGGAAAGATGGTCCCAGAAATTAAGGGAAGAAAGGAGAAGAAAGTGACCATATCAACAAAACTTGTGATGAAAAAAAATGAGAAATGAGAATGGGAAAGAGATGTAGATGTTTTTATTCTGTTCATGAGGAGTTGGAATGCTCTGTTTATCTTTTTGTAAGGTCATGTTTTGATAACCCTCGGCATGAAAATATTTATGAACTCAGTGAAGTGAGGAAAAATGGCCCTTGATAAGAGAAAATGTTGGATCTTTGCCGACATAAGATCCTGTTAACATTGTTGTGCAAGTTCTAAGGCTTACACCCACATGTTGTTTTACTCATTTTGATTTAAAGTAAACTCTCTACAGCAAAACAAAATCCTCCAAGTGACTTTGATCTGCATGAATTTGCAGAGGTAGTCCCTTTAAAATGATTTTTAGGTACGAATGCAAAGATGTTGATCCTGTGGGGAATGTGTCAAGTACTTGGAGGTCCAGCTCACCCGTCCTCTGGCCAATGATGAAAATATTTTGAGGATGTATTACTCAAAGGCCTGGAATGGAGTCTCCTGTCTGCAGCGATGGCTCAGCTGTTGTCTAGGTAGCATCAACTCGCCATTTTTAACTGATATTTCTGAAGCACCTTTTGAAATCTCCTCAGCAACTCTGATCTACTCAACCTTCCTTGACCTTTTTTCCAGGCTAAGACACTTTCTGTCCACATATTTACAATGTTACAGTATTGTCAGTCATTACAGGACATTAAACCAGATTTTAATAGATTATATTTCTAGATTTTGGTGTACGTACTTCAAAAAAAGTGGATTATTATCATTGCTGAATATGCCAGAGCAGACTATCTCCATTACAAAGTCTCCCACCAGGTCTTGAAAAAGTTGCCTGACGAGATTACACACAGCAGATGTGACAATCCAGTGAGGCCCAGCGTCCATGAAGGTGAAGGTGGTGGGTTTATGGGGTCTTACATGAAGCAGTTATCTCTCAGTGAAGTGACATTCTCCCCCATCAAGGTCTGCAGACTCACAACAAGATTATCTTATCAGCGTTAGCAGGAAATCAGATCTGTGAGGCTCATCAACAGGATATTAAAGAGAACAGGATGCCTGAGACAGACCCCTGTCCATCCAGATCCTGCAGCAGACATGTCAGCCATTGACAAAGCCAGGCAACACTTGAGGACGTCCTGACAGTGAAACTCTCTTCGGTCACGGCTAGAGATAAACAGCCGCCCTCAGGCAGAAGACATCCTCGAGTAGATAATAAACGTCTGCCACTGCCTCGAGGAAATCTACTCCATATCCTTTTGTCCGGCTTATGGGTTCATTGTATATGGATCTCATTTGATTTCTGTGATTTTTATAAAGGCTCAGTTAATACAGCCTCGTGTCGATAAGCTCAAAATCAAAAGAATCCTGTTTGTCCCACAGGGAGTCACTAATTCAGTTCAAAGTCTGTTTGAGAACACACCTGCAGATTTATACACAAAATGTGATTTTCCCATTAAAGTGCAGAGGAGCATCTCTGGAGTTTAACAGTTGATGGCAAATAAAGATTTAACGTTTTCATAAAATCCCAGAAAATGATTGAAATTCATAAACAACTTCTTTGAACATGAGACCTCCCTTATTACACAAATCATTCTGACCTCATGACATATTCTTTCTTGTTTTGTACTAAGAGGAATTTGTTAAGTATGTAAAAAAAAAACTGGTCATTACTGACTTTTGTAACCAAGCCCTGTGCTCTCTGCTCTGAATGCATACCTTTGCCAAGGCCGAACAATTCTTCATATCTGCTTAGCTAGTTTCACCCATTCCCACACAAATTGTAGTCATAAACGAAGCCTTGATCGTGCAAATCAAATATCAAAGCTTCAATATTGGTTGTTGTTCCCTTGCACGACGGTGGACTTAAGATTCCATCTTCAGGCATTTTTATTGTCCTCTGGGCTTTTAAAGGCCTCCTCAGCAGGTGAAATGTGCCTATGAAAGAGTGTAAATCTCCATCTATGGTTTGACATTTCATATTCCTGCCCTGTAAATCCACTGAAACTCTCATTGATTTCCTATATTGATTTAACTCAGCCTCCCCTGGCTGAAATACAGCACTGCTCAGTAATGGGAAGTCATGTGTATATACTGGACATGGATATAGGGTATTTGCGGTGTGGCAGTGGGTCGTGTTAGGCGGGACTTCAGTGGGTTTGGCAGCCCATCCCAGGACGGTGGCGCAGCAGAAAAGAGTCTCCAAGGTCTCTAAAATCTATCCACACATTTTTGCCAGCAGACTATCACCAAGAACTAATGAGGCTGAGCTTCCTGAGAAGCCTCCGGCTACACTGTCCACTGTGAGACAACAATCCTGCTTCCATTCCAAGTGTTGCTCTAATTGAAATCCTTTATTTATTGAACTTGCATTATTGCTGGTGTGTGGCTGAATTACTTTGGGACATGTAATTCATTTTGGCAATTAAGGAACCGTTGGGGTGGATTATCTTGTGCTTGAATTAAGATCGGTGTGGCAGGTGCAGATATGCATGACTTTTACAATAAGTGTCAGGGTGACACAAGCTCTCTTTGCTAATAAAAGCAAATGCATGAATGTCATTTGTGTTCTATAGGTACTGGATGCCCATGTCTGTGTGAAAAGACAAAGTACTCTAGATGCTCAAGCCCAAGTGTGACTTTAATTAGTTTAGTTTAGATCACCAACACATCTCCATGGTGAATACAAAGCTATAGTGAGTAGACATTTAATTAAACTTAACATTTAGACTAGAAAGAAGAAAAAAAGAGCTGTAAAATAAAGAAATTCAACCAACATGTTCCAAACTTAAAATAACTCACTTGTAATCATTGCATGTTGAATGTATTCATTTAGCTGTTTTCTCTTTTGATTGTAATTCATCAAATTAGCATATTTCCCTTCTCCAAGGAACCATCACCTTATCGTTGTTGGGAGGTTTGTGTGCCCTAAGGATCCTTGGAGCTACTGTATGTTGTCAGGAGTCTTGTACACCTGGTAGGGTCATCCAAGGCAAACAAGTCACAGGTGAAGGGCCAGACAAAGAATGGTTCAGAAGACCCCATGAAAAACCCAAAGGGAAAAAATGTGACCCTTCCCGGAGGAAGCCCGGGGCCCACGTCTGGAGCCAGGCCTGGACGGAGGGCCCGTCATCGAGCGCCTGGTGGCCGGGTCTGCCACAGGGCCTGGCTGGGCTCAGCCAGAAAAGGTAACGTGCTCTCTTCCCACCCCTGTGGACCCACCACCTGCATGGCAGACCGATGGGGTCGGGTGTGCTGCAATATGGGTGGCAGTGATGACAGGGGGTCACGACGGACCAGACCCGGGCGGTAGAAGCTGGCTTTGGGGACATGGAATGTCATCTGAAAGGGAAGAAGCCGGAGCTTGTGTTGGAGGTGGAGCCTTACCAGTTGGATCTGGTGGGGCTTACCTCCACGCATAGCCTCGGTTCTGGATCCAACCTCCTGGATAGGGGTTGGACCTTGTTTTACTCTGGAGTTGTGTCAGGCATGGGGTGCAGGGCGGGTGTGGGGATACTCACGAGCCCCCGGCTGAGCGACGCTGTGTTGGGGTTTACCCCGGTGGACGAGAGGGTCACCTCCCCACGCCTTAAGGCTGTGGGAGGGAAAACTCTGACTGTTGTTTGTGTCTTCTTGGGGTCCCTAAATGGGGTCCTTCATGGGATCCCTGTAGGGGACTCCATTGTTCTCTTGGGGGACTTCAATACACACGTCAGCAATGATGGAGACACCTGGAAAGGCGTAACTAGGAGGAATGGCCTCCCCGATCTAAACCCTAGCGGCGTAATGTTGTTGGACTTCTGTGCTCGTCACAGATTGTTCATAACTAACACCATGTTCGAACGATCATGTGATCGTATCATCTGACCTTTGACAGCGTGTGGACACTAGGGTGGAGAGAGGGGCAGAGCTGTCAACTGATCACCACCTGGTGGTGATTTGGGTCCGTTGTCGGGGGAGCCTTTGGATAGACCTGGTGGATAAACCAGTCAGTGCTGCTCAGGGTTAGCCTTAAGCTCATGTGGTTTGTGGAAATATTCCATTTAAAATTACACATGTTAAACACATTATCTCTCCAGGCCAACACAAGACATCTGTGGCATCACAAAATATATCTAACTTGTAAAATTATCATTTTGACCGCTTGACTTGTCTGACTTCACTTAAACGTTGTGGGTTAAGTGGTCTGATGATGATGATGATCAATCAGCAGAATGTCAGCCCCTCCGTGACTTTGGGGGTTCCCCAGAGGTCCAAATCTGTGCTTGTGGTGCTGACACACTCGTGCCCCTGCACATGTAATACACCTGAAGAGCAATTCAGCATATAATGAATGAAAACATAGTGAGCAGGCCAAACAGTCTCCCCCTCTGTCAGGGGGCCTAAAGGGCATGTCGAGGGTCAGTTGCTTTCTCAGAGCGATCTTTTCCAACCCGCCATCCAAAGTCAACATTCCAACAAACCTACAGCCATCAGAATGCAGACAGAGGATAAAAGACAGAGGAAATGGAGGGTGATGGAATGAAAATGAACAAAAGTAGGAAAAAGGAGATTTTATTTTTCTTTGTAAAGACCTAAGCTTGCACAGCTTTGGACGCCCACATGCCAACAGTTTGAACTATTCATCTACCTGGACATCATCAATTAGCTCTAATCAACCAGATGATGGTCCGTGAGCAGAAAATGAAGGAGGTGATTCATCACTTGGAACACCATCAGGCCTACAGTCCATCGTAGAGGAGGTGGATGTAAACAAAAAGAACATGGGGCTGTTTATGTTTCTCCTCTTCATGTCTCAGAAACAGAACATGTCCAAACTATCCTTATCCAGACGGAGGAGACGGCAGACACTCTTCTGCTGTGTCTACAAAAAGATCAATGAGAAAACCAAACTCTACAGTTGATCTGTGGAAAGAACACCAAAATGATAGTCGCACAGATTTTTTAGATGCCATCTCTTTAAGAGTAGAAGGAAGGTGACTGAGGCACAGCTTTTCTCCTCCTCTACTTTCTTGTGTCATGCTTCCTCTGTGGGTGGATGACTGGTGGTTTCAGCGATCACGTAATTGTGGAATGGTCCCGGTTACACTCAAACTTGTAATTCAGTGAGGAATTTATCATCTGGACAAGGCTGGCAGGGTGTGGCCTCAATGAAAGACACATGAAAGACCTCGCTGCTGGAGCTCTCACAAATTAATTTCTAATTTGATAACACAGTTCAAATGTCTGTCCTGTTTATTGGATGAGGTTCCACTAATAAGAACACACTTATGCTGAGTATTCAGCAATCTCAGTCTTGATTCAGGAAAATATTATCCTGACCAGAGAATTTCCAAATTAATTTTCCAGGTTGTGCTCATGGAACCGTCATAAGATTTCTGCTTGAATATCCACCACCATACGTCACCTTCACTTAAATTTTCAGTCAATTCCATTCCCTTCTAACTTTATGAAACACAAGTTCAGCAAAGTAAGTTTGCATCCTTTTATTTCAAAGGAGAGCAACCTTACAGAAACGGTAATGCATCACTGTTGTGAGCTGATAGTCTCCTACTGCTATCACCAGCTATGCTGTATGAGGAGTCACTTCATGCTTTACAACCTCATCGTCAAGGGTGATTTATGTCTCTGACACAGGCCTTTCTTCTGAGCTTTTTATATCTGTTGAAGATAAAAGAAAATCATGGCTTTATTACCCAGGCGGAGTGGGTCTGTTTACACAGCAGACGGGCCTTTTTGGACAGAGTCACACATCTGATCTGTGTCTTCAGAGGCAATAAACTCTCTAATGTGTGAGTAGCATCACTGAACAGGACTGATATGTGTTCAATGCAAATCTGTTGGAACACAAATTCAATGAAACTCCAACAGTGGGTGAGAAGACATTTTGTCCACATGACTCACATCCTGAGAGAAAAAAAAAGCATCTTGCCTTTCTTGGAAAAATGAAATGTTGGTGTGGACCAGCACGCCTTCTACCTTTTTAAACAGTACAATTATCAGATGTAGTTTATATTTTTAGGGTCACTCAGGATCGTTAGAAAGAACATCTGTTCCTGTGTACTATTGCATGTTGCCAAAGCTCTCAAAAAAAATTTGAGGAACTGTTTGGCTGCAGCGCCACCCTGTGGGGACACTGGCTCCAGTCACCACTGATTATTCTATCAGTGCTTCAAATCACATATGGCCCAAAAACAAGATAAATAAAAACTCAAACGTTTTGATGAGGTATCACATTGATTTATTAGGGAATAACAGCATTAAAATTGTTGGAAAGCTCTGTGTCACTAACATCCAGGACTAAACATGGCAGCAGTTCACACTGACAGGTTAAGGAATCCTACAAATCAAAAGCTTCTTTTTTTAAATAATAAGAAATTAAAATGGTGCTGGATGCATTTACGTGATGAACGTGTGTGTATGCTAAATGTCTTCTTGTACATCCTCTCCACAGTCCCAATGAAGGTCTGGCCTCTGACTCTAGTAAAATTACACATGTTTCACAACACTAATAGCAGCCTGAAACAGTCCAGGATCAGTGCTTTACTTTACCTGCCACAAGATGTTTACTGTTTTTGAAGCATGCATATTAATACTTTACAGTTGACTGCAGGAAAGAAAGTTAACAAAAACAAACAAGCTTAAAGCACAAAGTGTTTGCAGCAATTGGAATTGGGGATTGTTCTAATTTACGATTTCCTCTTCTGCTCACCGACTCGTTTAACCTCAACGTTTCGTTCATCTCAGTCGTACGAACGTATTGACCACTCACTCATCGAAGTGACTTTCAGCATTAACTGTTCTTGCATGCAATGAGAGGGATGTTTCTCTCTCTCACACACACACACACACACAAACACACACACACACACACACAAACACAAAACCCCCCATAGTGAATAGATTTACAAAGAAAAGCATTCTATAAATGTGCAGACAGAGGTTACTGCTGCTTTTGGAAAACACTAAGCACAATGATGATCTTGTCTGCACTCAGCCACCTTCTTTAACTGGGTCGTCATGTATGATGTTCAACTTAAGCTAAAACAAGAGCCGCTCTGAGACAACGTTCTGCCAAGATTAGGTAGTTCTCACAATAAGTAGAATCAGAAATCATTTGTCAGTTAAATGAATGACATATTTTACAGAAATAAAGTCAATAAATGCAACACTTTCCCCATTTGACAGGAAACAGAAAATTCTGTGTTTAGGGAGCAAGTGGTCCCAGACTCAGCTCTACATGGTGCGTAAGCCAAATGGCCTCTGCGGGGACCTCAGCTCCATCCTCGCTCGGCCTGACGGGAGCCGTGAGGTTGCGGAAGTCATGACGGATCTTAAATGAAACCACAACATCAGCATCCTCTTCCTTCTGAGGGATGACTTTGATGAAGAAGCCAATCTTGTTGGATTTCCTAAAGGCAATGACACTGTGGACAAGACAAAGGGATCAGGTGAAGAGGCATAGCACGTAGTTAATTCTGGGTTGGTGTGCTTTAACTTACTCTGGGTCATCCTGGAAGTCCTGGGGTTCAGCCAGTTCATCATACTCAGCAGCAGCATCCTTTCCTGCCAAGACCAACTCCTTAGTTGGTACTATAATCTAAAAAAAATGGAAAAAAATAAACAATTGAGTGACTTTGAATATAATGCATTGATTCACATCTAACAGATGGACTTCTGAAAAAGAAATGGTTCTTCCATTTTCAGGGGTTTCAATTTTTGCATTCTGTGAAAACTGCATGGGGCACTTAAAAGAAACGTTTTTCTTCACGTTAGTTCACTGCAGTTTGACCTTTACTGTGAAAACTAATGCCTGCCACAGAAATCTTCTAATATATGGCAGTTTTTTCAGTTTTACTGGACTTACTTGATGAAGATGGGTAAATACAAGCATGACTACACAACATCATGACTAATAAGAAGCCAGTCACATAACAATATGAAGGTTAAAGGGTGAAACTGCAGCCTCCAGTGTACGCAGACATGTAAAACACCATGAAATTAAAGAGGAGGAATCCTGGAACTTTTTCAGTAAGAGTGAAATAATTTAAGAACTGACATGGATTTTCATGTTTTAACAAATGAAGAAACATTGTGAAGTCCAGTTTCTAAAATAACAATTGGATGAATGAAAACATGTCAAATAAAGATCTCCCCCCACCCCCCGAGACAACCATCAGTAGAGGACAAACCAAGTTAAAGCATCTTATCACACTTTTAGATGATTTTTCTCTTGTGTCTAGTCAGCAGAGCCGTGATGATCTTTATAGATCCATCTTTCATTGAAAACTCAAAAATAAGACTGGTAGAGCGACAATATTAAGTTTGTGAGGTGTTCTCTGGGTAAATATGGACAGTTACTGCTGGTTTGCCATTGCCAATGCTTTCTGAAATGACACGAGGCACTTTGTGCTTCAGAACAATATGTCAGCTTGCTGATAACAACAAAACAACTTTATTCCACATTGGAATGAAATCCAGATTCCTTTGGTCCCTTACTCACGGCACAATTCTTTTTTTCTGAGAAGTAAAACAAAAAATTTCTCTTTGTATTAGTTGTATTCAAATGTCCTTCATATAATGTCTACAAGCAGCAGCATCTCAAAGCATAAAATGAATGAAGCCTTCCTTGGAAAGCACAGGTTGAAATCAGCCAGGTGTAGCTTCCTGCAGCCAGCACTGCCCTGCAGGTGTTTAAACATCATATCCAGCTGAACGAGTACACTGTTTTACCTTCCTGTGAACACAATTTGCTCATGCTGATCCTGTATTTTGACCATTAGCTCTTCCTTGTGCAGTCTGGCCCATGAATAAACAGGCCAAGGAAATGGCCTGCAGGCAGGAGGTGTTGCAGCAGCTCCTGGCAGCAAGAAGCCGAGGAGCTGCAGAAACACACTACTTTGAGCCTTATCCATGACAACTAACAAATGGTAGCCAAAAAACGAGACACAACCACTTACATATGAGATTACGACAAAGCTACCAACTCCATGATGAGCACAGTGTGAAAAGATTTCTGAAGCTGCTTAGCAAGACTTTAAGATAAATGTGCTCAGTGAAGTTCAGTCTGGTCGTAAAAAACAGCTAACAATGACTGACGTTTTTATTGTTGCTCCTTATTTATTCCATGATGCTTGCTGACAGCAGATTGAGCTCTACTCATGTTTGGACACCATGTGGGCCAGGAGATTTTCACAGCTCTGACATCACGTTATCTTGCAAAGCTGTTTTAGTGAACTGTTAGGCAGACAGAAAAAAACAGCATCATATTTAATTATTCTAACTTAATGCCCCACTTCTTATTTCATATAATTCCATTAATCTTTATTGCAGTACTCAGCAATTACAGTCTCTCTCCACTCCACATTGTTACCGACATGACATACCAATCTAAACCAAGATGGTATTGCATGACATCATATCACAGATGTCCTTAAAAGATTAAATAATAATAATAAAAATAAAAGGGCACAAGCAGCTCGATAGGAGAAATCTCACAACAACACCGCAGTGAAAACTGTTTTCGATGAAGTCATTGAAGAATTTTCTGGGTCAGTTTTCTTTTGAATCAGCTGCTAACTGCTTTTGAAATCTTCTAGTTGTAAAGCACACACACACGCACACATGTGCACACACAATCAATTCTGGGGTAAACATTAACAACAATACAGAATATACAGCTCACACCCCTGTCCTGTCTTGTTGCATCAGGTTACAACCTCTGCTGTCATCACAAAAGCAGAATACACACATTACAGCTTTGATGCGTTTCTATGGTAAAAAGTCGCTGCTGTCACATCTTGGACAGCCTGTATACAATGGGCTGACTCTTTTCAAATCTAACATTCTTTAGATTCAGTATTAAAATGAGGAAATATTTCAATTTGGAGCCTAATTAAAGAGACACGGGCTCAGACACAAAACCTGGTTATCCATCATAAATGTCGGCCCTGAAATGGAATCCTGAACAGTTTAAATCAAGTTCTCTTTTGGGGAAAAGCTGGAAAACAAAGTCATGATTTGACACTGTCTGTGGCTTCAGTTGTATTTTGAAACATTTTAAGCACAAAGTACAGTTCGAAACCTTAGCAGTGCTGTTAATGTCATCTGGATCTTCCTCCTCACAAGCGGCCAGTGTCACATGAGTGATGTTCTCCACTGGATTGGTCAGGGTCAGCAGCACTTGGCTCTCCTAAACCGACAAGGTAGCAAAAAAATTAACCATTTGAAAAAGCAGTGCCAATCTCAGAATCAGGGATTCATTGAAATTGGTCCAACATTTGCAGAATCTTTGCTTTGAGGACACAAGATAAATTATTATGTTGTGTTATTTACTATTTTCTTAATCTGTTTAATTTCTAAATCGAACCAAATATTTCATGTTTTGACTCCTATAGCTTCTAAGTGTCTTGATTTTAGCTTTACTTTTTTATTTTATCGTTTTTATTGCTGTTATTATTGTTGTTATTGTTATTATTGTTACTGAATTTCCTTCTGGATTAATAAAGTATATATCTATATCTATTGTTATTATTGTGTTATTGTAGTGACGACAAGCACTGCTGATAAAGCTGAATACTAGATGTTACCAGCATGTTACAAACTCCACTTTGAAGTTTCGAACAGCATGAATAACCACAAATATTCAATATTCTGCAACTAGTTCAAGTACTGACCTTCATGTACCGGAGGTTTGGAATGGACATAATTCTCACTTCAGGGATGTAACTCCTGCAGATCGAATAGAGAAAGAGGGTCAAGTCTTTAATTGATCAAACAGAGACAGTATAGAAGGAAGCATTCACTAATGATCATTATGATACGACAAAAGAGGTTCTCTTTGATGGCATTGGTAAAATCAATTCTAAAAAAGCAGAAACTATTTGTAATGGATTATCCACAGAACATGTCAAGAAAGACAACCGGGTGTATTTTCCATCTATGATTTTGTCTGTTATACCATTTCAATTTTACAGAAAACCTATTTACTTCTTAGATCTGTTTACATGCATAATTCCTTGTGGCAAGTGCATATAAGTGAACGAGACTGTAAAGAAACTCCAGGATTCCAATTCAACTATATCGAGTTTAAGGCTGATTCATGTTTTATATTAATTGCAATATGACCAAAATCATAAAGAAAATATTTTGGAAGCAGGATCGAATGAGCAATACTCACACAGCCACCAGCTGGATTTTAAACTTAATTGATGTGGGATTAAACTCAGGCTTGCTCAAGTTGTGCTCACATTTCTAGAGGAAAGTGAGAGAGGACAAGTTTTTTATCTGAATGTGCATCTAACTAAAAACAAGGACCTTTAATTGATATGGGGAGTAAATCCCCAGTGCCGTACTCACCCTACAGCGTAGCGAGCGCTTCATCAGGAGGTGTTTGTGTCTAGGGTGGAGCTGAGACGCCCCTGCAGGTTGAAAGTCAGGCTGCAGGAGCCGCTGGCGCAATGTGGTCACTGAGAGGACGCAGCAAGCATGACACTTAACTTATCAGGTCAGTTTTCAGACAAATATGATAAGCATTCAGGGCTGGACCAACCCTCTGGTAAACTGATGGGTCTGGTGTAACAGTCTTCAGGCAGTGGTTCCACTTCATCAAGTGCTTGGGCAGGTTCAATAGTGATCTCCTTCTGGTCCTCACCCTCCTTCAGGCTAGTGTCGATACACACATACTGCTATCAACAATCTGTTGTATCACTTAAAGACAGCATTTAATGGAAAGTAAAAGCTGGCTACACTGTAAGGCATAAGGACAGTTCTAATGTCTGCGCCACTCATCACACACACATTTCCTAATAGTACAGTTGGTTTGGCAGGCTTTTGCAAATCAACTCCAAATAACCTCCGGACATCATGCAATGCCACTGAGCACTTTTCAAGGAAAGTTTTAGACTTTTAGAAAAGTAACTTTCATTGTTAGTGTCTTAATGTGCACATCGACCAACTAATCCACTCGACTCTTTCATTTAACTTTTTTGATGGAGTCCTAACCTGCTTCAAATTCATCAACAGCATCTGACAGCTACTGTCGATACACCCTTTTGTCAGTGACTCATTTTCAGATGTTAAGCAGGGACCTTGAACTCAAGAAAGGCCTGAAATTTAAAACTGGTCTTCAGTATACACTACTGGGTGGTGACGTTTCCCAGAGCACTTAATGTAAAGTGACAGTGTTCACAGCATATGCATCTCAAGCAAAAAGAGACAGCTTTTCAAATTTATATTGATGTAAGACTGAAATGAATAAAACAGTTGTCACTTTAAATCAAATAAATCCAATCATAAATGATGCCACTGGATGTAAACATGGAAAATCACACTAGCTGTCCATCAACACTTACACAAATTTAAGGAAAAATAACTTTTCAATGTGAAGTCAGAAGCAGGGGTATAATGTGTGACGCAATACTCACGAAAGGCCGGCCAGGCTTGATATGGGAGCTCCAGGCCTCTGTCTCTGTAGTCTTGTTCCAAGGCCATATTTTTCCTGATTGAATTTAGGGGACACAATTAGTCAATTGTATGGGCAGTTTCTGAAGTTCTTTTCTTCAAATATATTAAGTACCACTATTAACTACTACTTATTTCTACTTCAATCACAATGTCCTGACAGCTAGGATAGTTATCAAAAAACAGAGAAATCATATTTGACATTCAAATAAAAAATACATAAAAAAACATAAACAGACATTTTATTGGTCTTCTGATAAGATACACTAACAGGAGCCTTTTTGCCCTTAATAATAGAAAAACATAAAATCATCTGAGACTGTCATCCAGTTAAAAAGACGTCAGGAAATCCATTTCTTCTCTATTCAGCATAAAGGCCCCCACTGTGTTCATCTTATCTACCCACAGAGAATTTCATGTGATCTGTGAGGTCACTCAGTCATCAACATGAAGTGAATGCAGCACTATTTTAAGGATGAGACTACCTAAGTTATTAGAATGAGAACTCACCACCACATGAATAGTGTGTTGCTGGGGGGTAAAAACCAAAATATCAGAGTGCATAAGCAAAAAAAGGAAAAAAGAGAGGACAAAGAACCAGGTGAAAACCGAGCAGTTTAGGAAAATTTAGTGGCATTAGGTGACATGCAACAGCAACAGAAATGCATTAGTGATAGAAAACAGCAGCAGAACATCACCAGGCATTTGTCAAATTGTTTCAATATGCAATAGGAAATATTGTTTTGCATTATTTTAAATCGTTACCATAAAAGTAATCTACCAACAAACTCAACAAGCATGAGGACCATGTCCATACTAAGGTGGCTACATCTGAAAATATACTTTTAACTGTACTCGTTTCACCACAGCAAAACAGTATTTTATGTGTTTCCGAATTTAAATGGATAGATGTTTGTGATGTTTCCATCAAAATAGACATGGTGTCAATAGTGCTCATTAAAATGCTCAATAGCACACATTTTAAGATCTATGCTTCAAGCCTTCAGGTTATATTTTTTAGTGCTGAGCAGAACTGCAGTGTTAAATAACACTTAGATGTCCATTATTGTATTTATTATTGGAATGTAGTTTTTCCCTTGACTATGACAGAACATTTTGTAACAATTTCAAGTGACAAAATAGATGTTTGATATTTTCGGAAAAAGAAACATATGCAGAGCAGGTATGAAAATTTTGAAAAGGCAGAAATAGAATAAGAAAAAGAAGAGTACCGAGAAAGCCAGAGGCATGCACTGTCGTCTCCTGGCCAGCTTCTTCCGGTCTCGCTCCTGCTTCTCTCTGTGTGCCAGCTGCTGGTAATACTCAATCAGCTTGTTGATCTGAAAGAATAAAGATTTCTTGTACAAACTGGGCATCTTCTTGTATCTTACATATTACTGGAAACCACTTTGAACTATACAAGATTGTGTGGCCACTTGAAAGACAAATGTAATCCAATAAAGAGTTACAGAAAAATAATACCACAAAGCAAATGGTTGGTGAAAACAATTTTAATTACAATCTGATATGCCGTATTCCTACCTAAAAAGAACTTAAAGGGACAGTAAACTCATTTTAAAGTCATCTATATCTTGTTCATCATCATGAAAAACTTTTTTGCAGATGTCTGGCATCATCCCGGTCAGAAAACCTTAAAAGGTCAGAAAACCTTAAAATCTGCGTTGCAGCAGGACCGTCATGTGGGGTCATGCGCCATTGGCGACACCTGTCGTTTCATAAGTCAGGGCAGCCATTGCAGCATAATACAACACCACAGGAGTTAGACACAAAGAAAGGAACCTATGTTTCTTCAAAATACCTTCTGGAAAGAGCAATGGACCACAAGTATAAACTGGGTCAAAATGACCAAAGTTCCATAAAATCTGCCATGAGCACTTCACCCCGGATGATTTTGAAAGAGATCTGAAGGTAAGATCATTTTCGGACGACCCATAGTATTTATTCTGAATTTCCAAGGTTTGGTGGATGATTATTTTATTTCTGGGGCTAGCACATCACAACTTATGATATATTTTGTTTGTCCAAGGTCCCCAATGATGATAAAATAATAATAATGCCACTATAACATTTGTTTAATTATGTACTTCAAATAATATCTCGGGTTCATTTTGACTTTACTGTGCCTTCAAATGACTACAGAAAAAACTTACCCGCTGACTATGAGGGTTCTCTGGCTCTTGCCACCCACCACTGGCTGCAGTGACAAAAAAAATAAAATGAAAAAAATACATAAGACTTTCATCCAAAAGATAAGCATACAATAAATAATAGCTTCACGCACTGGCTGAATCAATAACCAACAATCCACTACGACAGGACTTCGACATATGACGGTGTTTTATTCCTGATGTTTCATACTACCATCTTAAATTTAAGGAGCACATATACTGTAAATATGACCACATCCTTTTTGTCTTAATTAAATCATATAAGCACACACCAACAGATTTGTCAGCCATTCCCACGTCCCTGGAGGTCCAACGACAGAAGCCGCAGGCCAGGTAGTAGGCCTTCTTCATGGCTGTCTTGGTAGGGTCGTCGGGCAGAGGAGCTGGGATGTTGGTGGCCCGAGTTGACAGTGTGTGCATGCAACACGGGCAATCAAAACAATTTGCGCATCTAAAGTGGAGTACAGATAAATAACAAATGAAAAGGCATGAATATGACGAAGCAAGGGATCAAAGTGACAGGCCTTTCTCTTTTCTTGATGTGCATCTTTCTCTCTGCCTCCTTAAATCGGTCTCACCTGTTCTTTTTAAGCTTTGCCTCTGCAGATGGCATATTCTCCAGACAGCTCGGACAATAGTGGGAGTCCACCTAATCACCAAAAGCAGGAGTAAAAAAAGAAAGAAGTCAGCCAATCTGTGCTTTACATATGTCTAGGATTGTCTTTGCACTGTTTTTCTACATGTTGGATTACAGTACATCAATGGTGGATAATTAGATAGATATACTTTAATAATCCCGGAGGAAATTGCACATACTTAATTAAATAATGAAATAATTACTACATAATTAAATAATTTCTACATAAACTAACAAATACTTTTGAATATTGTTCTGATTTATTTGTAGAACGCGTCACAATGACATAAATGGGAGCCGAGTGTTTTCTTGAGGACATATCAATCTAGCTATCTGCAGATACAATCATGAAAAATCTGTAAGTCTGGGTGTGGTGTTCACATTTGAGAACATGTACAAGTTGAATGTCGGCATTGAAGACGGTAGCAGGAATGGGACCGCTGAAGCAAATGTTTGTTTACATGTCGACTATGACGCTAAATATTTCATTTATGTGCTAACAGGGCTTGGCGTTTTACTCAAAGTATAAGTATAGTGGGCTCTTACAGCTCCTTCAACCATTTGCAAAGTGCTAGGAATTCTGCTAGCTCAAGCGGAAGGTAAACGACGTTTGAAGCCAATGAGATGACGAGAGTGTGAGAAAGGGCCTACATTGACAGGTACTTCAGCCAATAGATGAACGAGGTACGTGAACTAATCCCGCCTACATGTCAAGGCTAGCAAACAGCTAACAACTAAAGTAGCCGCTGTGTAATTTAAGCTAAAGCTAGCTTGTTAAACCCAGTCAGAGAAAAGGTCCACGTACCTCGTGAGAGACACATTCCAATGATCGTAGCTCACTACAATACCGACAGAAATACAGTTGGGATAACGGAGCTCTGATCTTTTTCTCTCCACGGACCAGATAGATGACTCTATCCGGCTGCAGGAGGGACGCCATCTCTGGCTGAAGCAGACAAGTCCGTGGCAGCACTGTGCTCGTCACTGCTCGTTGTCTGGCCTTTGAGGGAACATAGCGCTCACTGTCGACCCCATGTGGTGGAAAGTAGAATTACCAACTCCACAAGTACACTCGTGGCTTGTTGTAAGAGACTCTGGAGGCCAGAACGTCCACTGAGGTCACGGAGGTCACCATTGTCCTGGCTTGTGTGTTTTGGGATACATTTTGTTAGCAAAGTGGAAAATTGGATAAGTGTTAGATAAGTAGCTAAACTCACAGCATAATTTTTTTTTCTTTACTGTTATAATCCCCAAAGGGAAATTAAGAATGCACACTCTAGTTTTTGTTAGTCAATCACAAGCATGCATATTACTGTGTACAGGTGCCTGTAATACAGACAATCACACACAGGGGGGCCTGTAAGCATGCAGGGGAGGTACAGTGAGCTGACACCTCCCACTACATGTTTTTTGTTGTTGTTTTTTTGCTTTTTGGGCTGGAGCGGGAATCGAACCGCTGATCTCAGAGCATTGGACGACCTGCTCTACCGCCTGCTTTGCCACTGAGCCACTGCCGCCCCCATTATAGCCATGATATTTGCTATAAAGTATGGCAATTATTTACATAATTGCCATCTGAGTATGTTTGGGTTAGTGTTAGGGTTAGGTTTACTTGTACTGTACTGTTTAGCAATTTCTGTCATTAAAATCCAAGATGATACAAAGTGAAATGCAAACAAGAAAATCAAAAAGGTTTATAGAATTTTACTTAATTATTTTTTTTATCTAGAAAGTAACCCAAATTCTATCTTTGTTTGTGAAAAATAAAATCTTGATTATATGTTAGAAGTTACATTAAAACAGATAACAGATAAAAATTAAGGTATCTAAAGGAGGACCATGCAGCTATTTTCTTGGAGATGAGGTGATCACAGTTGCCTATAGCCGCTTATCCACCTGCTGGAACCTATCCCAGCTGGCTATGGGGGGAAAGTGGAGTACACCCTGGATAATACATCAGCTCAGCGCAGAGCCACAAGAATGACAATCAAACACAGAAGCACACCTACTCACACTTCAGAGTTACCTGTTCATCAGAGCTGCATGTGTGTGGAGGTGGGACAAAGCCAGAAAATCCACAGAAAACCCACAGAGACACAGGGTGAATATACAAACTACACACAGAAAGGAATCGAACCTGGAACCTTCTTGTGTCATCTTGTCACCCTAAAGGAGAACCCAAATTTTTTATGGGAAATAGGGCTTGATGTAATATCAAAGGTATTCCACTGTTGAGTAATACGTACTGGAAAGTACAATGCCATGAAGTGGCTTGTGAATCCACCAAGGCTACCGCTTAAGTAGTGGTATTTCACAACAATTGGAGTAGCAAAACATTTGGTAATGAATTTATACTTCAGTTGATAGTGGTAGATCTAAAACGTGAGCGACCTGATTCTCATCCATTAATGCTTGACAAACAGTCATCCAATGGCTTACAATGTGATTTTAAAGTGTTGTTATCTAGGTTTTTCCCTTTGAATGTTTTAAATCATTATTTTGTTTTATTTTATTTTGTTCAGGGTCTGCTGCTGAACCCTCTTCAAAGCGCAGATTTTGGAGTTGCGTAGAATCACTTTAGAAAAAATACAATTTTCATAAAAATTCTATGTTTCATTTAACGGTTTCTAAATTTTATTCCAAAGCACGGAACCCCTGAAGTACCGTAATGGGAAATGTTTTATCTTGTGCATAAAAACTAATATCTCGTGGGACCAAAATAAAATGTATTCATTCCTTTAACAGCTTATTTCGTTTAGGATCACTAAAAAGGTTCAACAGAAAAAGCAGATTTTAACCAAGTATATTCTTGCTATGAGGCATCAGCAAGACCCGCTGTGACACCATGCTGCCCTAATAAAATAGAATGATTTTTAGATAGATAGATAGATAGATAGATAGATAGATAGATAGATAGATAGATAGATAGATAGATAGATAGATAGATAGATAGATAGATAGATAGATAGATAGATAGATAGATACTTTATTAATCCCGGAGGAAATTGTATAATTCAAATAATTATTTTCTTTCACAAATTTTCATAATTATATTGTGCATACAGAATAATTATTTTTATAATTCATGCAATCAAGTGGGTAAAGATGTGAACAAGAAGAGTTCTTTGATAAGTTTATATAAAACTACATTTTTGAGACTGAGGCATAGACATTACATACTGCAGAGGAATTAACTAAAATATGATTCTTTACTTTAAATTTGTTGGCTCATGATATTGTCTTGCTGCAAAAAGAGAACCTGAGAGCATATGGCCAGGCACCAGCTCACCATGGCAACATGTGATCCCAGTGAAGAGTGATGATTACAAATAAAACAAAAACAAGTGCTTCTCCACACGATAAAGAAAGATGACACTCTCAGTTTTGTATTTACTTGAGCCAAATTCAGTTTGATACTCCTTCAACTCTCATTTGTTTTCCTTTGTTTTGGAATGAATGTTTTTTATCAAGATGCACAGGTTGTTTCATTTTGGCAGACTTTCACATTTGGGAATCACAAAGAAGCAAACAATCATTTATTTTTCTGGTGAAATAACAGGCTCAAACAAGAAATACGGGGAAAAAAACATATAACCACCAAACTTTTATATAATCTCACCATTTCAGACTGCTGTGTCTCCCTCTGCCCCCAGTCAGAGCTGCCTAAATTCACCCTGAAGGAGAAGCAAACAGGCGCCCACAGTGAGTCAACACCATGGTTGGGAAGGATGAGTCACCGTGGCTCTTCTGACCTTTGCTGCTTTTAAGTCTGCTGCGACCCAATACCACCTGCTTGAACTGCAGCTGCATACACAGAGTTACATTTTGACATTCATCCAGTACCTTCATGAGTCTGGAGAGGAATGTTATCACCATGTTCTCTAATAATAAAGTGTTTAGGTAATAAAGTGGGGTAATTAATTTGATCACTTTGTGCGAAGGTAACATTCATATAAAATATTAGATTTTAATTTGAAACATTTAATCCCAGTCCCACTCTAACAGTTCGGGCATAGTAAATTAAGTTACATGCAGATCAGCTACAACCATCAAGTGCAGAGTTATTTGGGACAGGCCTACCTTATTTTATTCCCTTAAATCATTTGTCGATGTAGAACTGCACATATAAACAGGAGTTATTCCAAAAAAACGTACTCAGTTGAGTGGATGACTGCCACCATCAAAAAATGTATGAAGAGACATTTATAAATACAGTGCAAAGACTCTAGATGGGATCCACACTGTGACCTTCAGTGACAACAGAGGTCAGACTGTCCTCTTCATCAATACAGCCACATGTGGGTGACAAACAATCATATGGATATCATGATTGTGTGATGCAGTCTTAAAGATTCTCAGTTTAAAGACATTGACACAAACTTGAAAATGACGCAAACTTGTCCTTTTCTGTTATCAGAATTGAACTACAGGAGAAGCTGAAACCTCTGGGGCTCATCGTTCTCGCCTTCCCTTCCACCCAGTTTGGGAGACAGGAACCAGGAGAAAATCACGAAGTTCTGCCAGATTTAAAGTGACTAATTATGCTCTGGAAATGCAATCAGTAGGCAAAACTTTAACAGATGTGCATAAATCACTGCTTAATACATGCACTTTTTCACATGAGTCATCATTATACTCACAAGGAATTAAATCATGTATCAACGTCTCTGAGGTCCAGTCTGACATCCTCAGATTCTCCCTCCAGCTCTAAAGAAATGACCTTTTTAATTAACCTGATTCATTTGCAATATTGCAGATCACATTGTTAATAATGTGCCAATGTAGAAAATAATGCCAATAGGTGATCCATGAGATGACTTGTTAAATAAAGAGGAGGCTTGAAAACAGGAGTTCTGACACTTCAGTGACCAGAGTGTCATGAATAAGCGGGACAAGAAGAAGCCAGTGAATGCTAAAGAAAAGTTTCAAGAAGTCAGATACTAACGGTGTATACGTGACTATGCCTACGGCAAAAAGGGATACCAAAATAAATACAACTGCTTACATCAATTGGAAGTTTAAATCCAATTCCAAGTCCAATCCAATTTAAGTTTAAGTCCAATCTAATTTTGTACTTTCAATTTTATTTAATTACATAAATAATGATATTGTAAAATATAAGTTACTTGAAGTCCAGTGTGAAGTGAGCACAACCAACGATGATTCCACGCGCTATGTCTCCTGCTGGTTTTGAATCACTGTGTTTTATCAAGTCCTAAGTCAATGCAGCCATGAGCTTGTAAAGCACTTCACAGTCATTAATAGGTGTGATGAAGTCAATACCCAACCATCCATTTTCCTGTCTAAGGTGATGAAACAGGTACCTCTGTAGGTCACTGCTAACAAAGGTTCTGTCCCCCGACTACTAAGGTGGAGACCACCACGTTGTAGCAGAAGGCCAGTACTTTTTTGTTAAACATTCCTAATGTCCTTGAGCCAGCTCATAAAATATAAAAAAAACATTAGTAGGCCCTAGGGCAGGTTTTTTTTTAACATTTCATGGTTTAACAAGTGGGTGATAACACTAAAGCTTAAGGTGCAGGCCATCGATCTACTGTTAGGCATGAGTGTGACAGACACTCTTACACCTAGAGTCATGTGTTCGGTACATGGATTTTGTGGAGAATGGGTCTCCATCCCTAGTGCCTACTCACTCACACTGGTTTCCAGCTCTGATACCCTCATGTTTATTGACTCCACATCTTTTCTTAAATTTATCACTCGCTATATTATACATCATAGTTTTTTTTAAATGTCTAATCCGATGCAAGATGGGAAGTCTTTCAAATTCAGCCATGAAGTCTTTAATTTTGCCAGCGATTGAATCATTGAGCTCCACATGGAGCATTTATTGTTGTTTATTGCTGTTGCCTTTACTTGTGGCTGCAGGGAAAAATAGTACAGTAGTTTCATTCAAATCAGATTTCTTTTCTTTCTCTTTCTTTCTCATACCCTTTAAGTTTTTACTTCAGGCATATATATATGTTGTAAGCTAATTCTGTCTTTCTGTCAAAAAGTAATCCATTACTTTTTGAGGACGGAACTCAAAATTTTGATTAAAAGCTTCAGAAAATAAATTAGAGGAAAAGAAACAGAAGGAAAAACTAAACTTTATTGTTTCACCAAAGTAAAATACAGCAGTCAACATATTTGTTATCATTCATTCATATATATTTTATTGAAAGTGAAACAATCAAATGAAGACCGATTTCCGAAACCTTGAGAAAACAAGAAACCAAAATAGCAGCTTATTCAGAAACAGAGAGAAAAAATGCTTTAATAAATGTATAAAACAGCTTCTGCAAGAATATGTAATACTGTAATTTGTATTTCACAGCTCTGAAATACTTACCACTGACACTGACTTAGTAGGTAATATTTTGACATGCTAGTAGAAGATCAATACAGTTCTGTACAGACACAACCCTTATTTATAGTCAACGTATTCAGGTGTTCTACAAACACCGACATGATCTTCTGTGAAATGGAGGATAGATTGTAATAAATTCTGCAACCACTTTTACTCTCCTGACCTGATTACTTACAACTGCTGTGGGTTTTATAATGAGTGTGGATCTCCTCTCCAGAAGCCCTGAACAGTTCAGTGATTTAAATTGCACTATTCTTATAGACATGTTCCTAAAGCAGTAGAGCATATGACTCTTATCCAACCTATGGACTGATGAATAAAAAAGTTATAGAAGCAGTATAGACTTTCACAAGTACAGTACATTTTACTCACATGAATTAAAACATAATCATTTCTTGAACTTGATCAATTTGCAATTTAGTTCTGTTTCTACTTCATCCCATAAATATTAAATTCAGTTTTGATTTTCAATTAAACCATAGTTACTGCTATTTCTTTTGATAGTTTGTTTGAAATAAATTTCACATTTTTGAGGTCATTTATGTTTTCTTTATTAACAATTTTTATCCTTATGCAAGCAAAAGTAATACTGTGTTGGGCTATTTTCTTTACACTGATGAGATATTTTGTCTTAGTTACCTTTTCAGTTCATGCAAATTGATTATTATTTCCTGTAATATCCTTTTCTGTACATTAATTGTTTTACAGATATGGTATTTGTTTATTTCTTTGTTACTCTCCATTATTATAATGTGACTTAGCCTTTTCTTCAGAAGTAGATGACTTAACTCGCTGTCAACAAGTATTTTACTTTATATTAGCCTGAAGCTGTTTGCTATGCGTGAATGAATTGCCTTCTATTACATCATATCTTTTGCTCAGACGCTGATGTGACAGTCTGGCTATTGAATGTCTTTTAAATACAAAATAAGCTGTGTGTCAGATAGAGGAGCCAAGACAAGATGTGTTCCTCACCGCTGTAGAATCATCTGAGTGACAAAGCTGGCTTCACTTTAGAACAAACTCCATGCAAATAGAGATGAACGAGCATTTAAATATGTCTGGTGTTTTGATATAAGTACCTAATGTTTACCTAGTGTTTTTTCTTTTATCTATCTATCTATCTATCTATCTATCTTCTCTGCAATGTAAAATATAGCATGAATTAGTCTTCATAAATTTCAGTTTTCAGATGCCAAGTATTATTCAGCATATTTGCTACTTTCTTTACAGTTTTATAACAATCACGCTAACAATCTGGTGTTTAGTTATTTGTGTGTATCATTATTCCTCCGGTGCGACCTGTAGAGACTTCAATTTCACCCCGGAATATTACCTAAAATAGAAATGTGGTTTAGTGACAGGTAACTTTCTATTATACTGTATTTTATGAAATTAGTCTTAAATATCCTAGAGCAGACCATTTTGTTCCTTTCTTCCTTTTCTTCCTATTCTCTTCTTTCATTTCTTTACTCTTGAAATATGTCACAAAACCCATATTGCGTTTACATCACTTGAGATAGGATACACATTTAGAAACACGCCTTAAGCAATGTGACTTTTTTGCATCCCATTTTTCAAATTCAATAAATATGAAAATTGAGAGTTTTTATGTCAGGTTTTTTTGAAGAACACAAAGTGCATGAACAATGCAGAATTTGCAGTTTGTTATATTAGGTATGTGTGTCTTTGCTTAAAGCTACAGAGCCAACAGCAAACAGAATAGAAGAATAACTGGTGAAATGTATAGATCTTTTATTCAACAGGGAAAATGTTCAGATGTGCTGGACATGTGTTTGGCCCCTCTGTGCAAAAGTTAGGTCACTTTTAGGTTCCTGGTTTAGAGAAATCCTAGACCTGACACTTCTTTACAGCTTTGTTTGTAGGCTTATGAATGTATTCAGTGTGAAACCGTGTGTGATGTTCATTTCTTACAGAAAGTACCACACAGTTTAACTACAAGTTAATGCTGGACCTCTTGAACTTAACTTTGTTGACCATATTGTCAGGGTGGCATTAGTTCAGTCCATAGGGTCCTGGGCTGGGGACCAGAGGGTGGCCAGCTCAAGACCCATGTGGAACAAAACTGTTTGGAGTGTGTACTGGCAGTGGAGAGGTGCTAGTTGCTGAGGGGCCCTTAAGGAAGGCAGCATCTCCTTGCAAGTTGCTCATTGGGACGCCCCACGAGGATGCTCAATTATTATTAAAAATCAATTATTTTGAAGAGAGTGGCAACATGTAGCAATGAAAAACTCATTGGAGTTTATACTGCTCATATTTAATTACTTTTACAGTAGGTTTCTGCATTTCTAAAATAGTTATTAAAAGATTCTGATACAATGTGCCTGTTTAAGAGTTTGTGAATAAAACTGTTTTCTCTTTTACTCTCTGTTGTTGGTGTTGAGTTGATGTTCTTTACACATATATACTTTTATCTTTTTTTTAAAAATTGTTAATTTGTAATTTTATGTTTTAGAATGGTGCTCTCAGACCCTTTTTGCCCATATAGCATTTTACATCGTCAGTGGGAGAGATTAACCAGATTTGCATCAAATCCGTATGACAGTTAAGTCCATGAAAGACCACAAGATGACATGTTAATAAACTCGCATTTAAAATTCAGGGTAAATGAGGAGAACAGTGATACAGCTGAACAATACCTTTAGTTCCAATATGACAAAACA
This sequence comes from Antennarius striatus, assembly GCF_040054535.1. NCBI lineage: Eukaryota > Metazoa > Chordata > Actinopteri > Lophiiformes > Antennariidae > Antennarius > Antennarius striatus. The sequence goes on along the minus strand of NC_090785.1, from coordinate 15,222,697 downwards.
AATATACTGCTGAAGGAGGGAAAACTATGCATTTACGTCAGTAGAGGGTGTTATATATCAACTGTGCATCCCTCCTCCCCAAGTCAGAGCAGTTTAAATTCAACTTGAGTGAGAAGCTGTCAAACAGCCGTGGTGAGCCGTCACCATGGTGGAGAAGGACGGGCCGCCATGGCCCTTCTTACCGTTACTGCTTCTCAGTCTGCTGCAACTCAGCCCCACCGGCGGAGACAACACTTTTGGAATTTCATTATCACAGGTACTTTTTGGTATTCACACAATATATTTATAGTCTGGGTATATAAAGAGTTTATATTTTGTCTGGTAAACTGTGTCTTTACCCTCAGGTGTGCCACCCCTCTACAGATGACACCATTTACAATTACAGTGCAACGACTCTAGATGGGAGCCGCACTGTGAGCTTCAGTGACTACAGAGGTCAGACTGTCCTCTTCGTCAATACAGCCACATACTGAGGGTATAACTATCAGTACGTGGGTAAGAAACGGCTCCATATATCATTATTTTGGGATGCAGTATCATAAGCAGAACACTCTTTTCCATCTAATCAACTTTACATTTTCTTCTCAGAATTGAATGCACTACTTGATGAGCTGAAAGATCTGGGACTCACTGTTCTTGCCTTTCCAACCAACCAGTTTGGGAAACAGGAACCAGGAAAAAACCATGAAATTCTACCAGGTTTAAAGTGAGAAATCATTCTCTGAAAATACATTCAATGAAAGACCTGAAGCCAAACTCACTGACTGAAAAAAACTGAAGACAATCAGGAATTTTAAAGCGACATGTCAATACAAACTGAAAACGATTTTTCTCTTTAAGTGCTTCATATTTGAATCACGGGGGGGGGGGGTTCCCCTAATCTTGTAGAAGATCTGATAACATAAAAATCTCATGATTTTGAGCCAAATCCATAAATATAATAATGTTCTGAAACAAAAGAACCTTCATGTTGGGAGGAATTTGCATTACTGCTAAACCCAGTCAATCAACGTGTTCATTTAATGAGAAGAGGGATCCTGTTACAACAAAATCACTTCTTGTCTGTGGCCACTCATACATGCAGAGAGTCCTCGGGTTCATTCTGTAGCCTTGTATCCATTGGAGACAACTGTTGTTTTATTAAGACCTGTGGTGAATTAATGGAAGCTGCCAAAACACTAAGTGTTCAGAGACACATAAACTGTCTTCTTTCTGGATCACAGGCATGTTAGACCAGGAAATGGGTACGTTCCAAACTTCCAGCTGTTTGAAAGGAGTGAGGTGAATGGAGATAATGAGCAGAAGCTTTATACGTTCCTCAAGGTATGTAACAAGTGATTCCATTTATAATGCATGTTAACACAGGAAGACTGCTGAGTAGTTTAAAAAGATTCAGCTATAATGATAGTTAAAAAACTCGGTGACGGACAATGGTTTCCTCAAAAACATGCTGCACATTAAAGTCAATGTTATTCACACACATCTTTAAGGTGAGTATTGTTAACTTGTGTTCATTCTCTATTATCTAGCTCTTTCTTCTTTCTACTTTCTACAGAACTCATGCCCTCCAGCTGGACATGACTTTGGAGACCCCTCTCGTCTGTTCTGGAGTCCATTCCAGGTCAATGACATCAAGTGGAACTTTGAAAAGTTTCTGGTGGGGCCAGACGGGAAGCCTGTGATGAGGTGGCATTCATCTATTAATGTCACCACCATCCAGCCTGACATCCGGGCATATCTGCTCCAACTAAAAAATAAGGAATCTGAATCTTCTTCAGCAGTGTAGATCTGATGAAATGACAAATAATGTAGAAAGTAATGCCAACAGTTTCTGATCCATGAAGATGACCTGTTTAATGAAGAGGAGGCTTGAAAACAGGAAGTCTGTGGTGTCTCCTTTGAGTCTGGGGTTCAGGACAGTTCTTCAGTGCATTCAGGCTGCCCTGGAACCCCAAAGTTTCATGTCACCTTCCACCTTCTGGACCTGTTGGTCATTACAGCCTCTGTGTTGATTCATTCAAATAAATCTTGCTGAGCAACATGTTGATGTCCAGACCTTTCTTGCACAGAATCTGTTACACCATGGGTCAGAACAAGACCAAAGCCACACATCCTGGCAAAGTTTTGCTTTGAGGACAAGCTAAATAAATTTTTAAAAATCGTGTCGTGCTTGTATACTCCGAGCACGACACCAGTGCACTGCAGAGACACATGAAAAACAAACAACCACTCACACGTGCACTCACACCTACAGGCAGTTTGGACTCAATTCAACATTCGTTGCATGTTTTGGGAGGTGGGAGGAAACTGGAAAACCCGGAAAGAACCCACGAAGACATGGGGAGAGCATGCAAACTCCGCAAAGAGCAGGACACAAACCCGGAACCGTCTTGCTGATATTATTTTATATTATATTATCAATTCATAAATCATCATTCATAAATCATCATTCATAACATGACAATAATTTCCTTAACGTTATTTTGTTACATTGATTACATATTTTTTAGTAATCTTGTCAGCTCATGGCAATTGACAATTATTTCGTCTAAGGTGTCTTTCTTTACTTTAGTTTCTTTTAGCTGATCATATTTGTGCTTTCTTTGTTAGTGTCTTTTATTTTGCTGTGAAATAATTGCAGTGTGACTGAGCCTTTTCTTCACAAGCAGATGACCTAACTGGTTGTCACTGTGTAACTTTAAATTTGCCCAAAGCAGTTTGCTAAGTGTGGAAGAATTCTCCATGAGACTGAATTTGTTCTTCAGATGGTGATGTGACAGTCGGTCTATTCAAAGCAATTAATTTGACCGTGTGTCGAAGTTTCAGGTGATGTTGTTCACCTCATTTGACTGAATGACAAAAACTCCACTTAAGAACAATCCATGTTGGCAGAGAGGACAAGGCATGACTTCATAAAGGTGTGTACCAAGTTTTGCTATAGGCACTCAGTGGACCTAGCATGCATGAATGTTATGTCCAGAGTGCAGTTACTGTGAGGCGCTACATACACCCTGTCCAGGAAGAGTGCTCACTTCAAGACACATGTACTGATTGTCCATAATTATGCATAATGTACCTGCTCTTTAAATAATACTGGTAATAATAAATGCTAGTACTAATTATAATAATAAATACTTCTGCTAAAGACATTATCCGTCTGCTGAGACTTAAGTTTGGCGAACAAGGAAGGAGAGCAGTAGTTGTTTTGTGCTCTTGACTTTGAGGACTGTTCTGGTTGTCACCACCACCTGGAAAGAATTTGTCTGAGAGCTTTTGAGGATGGAGACACATTCTCCACAGATTTAAGTAGTGCAAATCTTCTCAATCTGACGAATAAACGACACTTACCCCAGATTTTTGTTGGGTTTTTGTTTTTGTTTGTTTTTGTAAACATAACGTATAACAAACTTTGTCAGTAACAAGAAAGGATTTTGAGGGATGGCGAACAATGAATGAGTTGTTCGTGTGACATGACCAGAGATGGACAGAGTACTTGACCCCAGTACTTGAGTAAGAGTACAAATACTTCTGGTCAAAATTTATTCTGCTACAAGTAAGAGTAGCCCAGTAAATACATTAATTGAGTAAGGGTAAAAAAAGTACTTGCTTTTAAATGTACTTAAGTATTCAAGAGTAAATGCTTTTAAATGTACTATAAGTAAAATAGTAAGAGTAAATTCCTATTTTTATTTATCTTTGATGAGAATGGACCTGACTGAATTACTGTCATTTTACAATTTTATATATACAGTAGTACCTTGTATCTCTTGTTTCAGAGAAAACTCTTTGAAACCACCTGAACTGATGTGCTTGTCTGTAGAACCATTATGTTATACTGTACCAAGCCTTCCCCAAAGAGGACAATTATGTCATTTTCACATTTTATTAAACAATTCCCCCCTTCCATACACACACAAGACCAAATGGAGCCATACGGGCCCAACCAACTCGTTTAACTGGGGACCAACTGGAACCCCTGAAGGACTCACTGGTGGACTACTGGTTGAGAACCACTGCTTTACAACAAACTAAATCTCTGCTTTCAACAACTCAATGTTTACAGGAAGGACATATCCCAGTACCACAATATTTGTCTCCCCCAGACTGTCTGTTTCCCCCCACCAGTCTGTCTGTCTCCCCCCCCCCCCTGACGTATTTCAGCTTTTACGTCAATCCCAGTTGAGAACGTGTACTGTAATAGGTTTCCTTCTTTGACAAACACTGCGTGTGGCCAATTGCTTTTTTTGGGGGGGGGGGACAAAACAACAACAGGCAAACCTAAAAGTATTAATGAGCCTTCTCAGAAATTAACTCGAGTAAGAGTAAAAATCTTAGCCTCGGAAATGTATTCGAGTAAGAGTAATAGGTATGAAAGAATTCTAGTATTTGAGTAAAGTAAAAATCCTCAGAATCTGTACTTAAGTACAGTACTTCAGTAAATTTACTCCGTTACTGTCCACCCCAGGACATGACTGAAATGAGAGCTTGGTTTGCATTGACAACAAACAAACAAAATGTGGGAACAAAAAAATAAAACAACAGAATAAACAAATTCCCAAAGAGTGGGAGATGGTGAAGATGGATCTGGGTATATCTGTGACAATACAGGTGTTGTACTAGTCTGCTGAAAAAAGTGAGAGACCTACCTCTAAGGTGAAGCTCTTGATTTTTCAGTAAATCTAGTTCTACCCTCACTTATGGTCATGAGTTCTGGGTAATGACTGACCCTTAATGATAGGGTGAATGGTTCACTCAGTTGCCCTACATTCTAGCCCTACATCATTTTTCTCATAGCATTTTACTCATTCATTCTTTTCACTTGTCCCAAGCTACCAGCTCCATGTAGCATTATCTCTTTTAGTTATATCCATAATATTTTTATTCTTATTTTACCACTTTTTCTAGTTTTATTTTACAAATAGTCTTACTTTGCCCAAACTGAGTTGACACAGATATTTGTAAGACAAATGTTTGGATTTTCAAAACATTAGATTACCCATCCTCTCTACATATCCAAAAAATTGCACTCAAGGTCTGAAGTCTTAGTATACTTGACATTTAAATGAGTCTTTGTTAGTTTTAAGTTTCAGGTTTTCATATGCAGAATAGTATTCAGGCTGTGTTTGGCAGTTACTCGTCAGTCTTATAACTATAATTTTGGGAAGCAAATAGAAGTTTTGTTCTGTGTCTGTGTCATTGTGTGCCAGTACACTTGTTTTGCAAACAATTTCAGTATCAGCCCTAATGAAGAGCTCCAGAAAATGACTTTTATAAGTTTGATACCATAGCTGAGTATCATGTGTACACTTCAACCTCACCCAAATCGAAACATTCATCAAGCATTTAAAAACTTCGACCATTTAACATCTGCAGTATTGTATTTAAATATTTATAAAGATTATTATTTCACTTTGTCAACTTTAGCATATGTTATATCTTCTGTCATGTTTTCATTTCATTGATGGGTTCAGATGCCAGAGCCCAGCAGCAGTAGCATAAATGTCAAAGTCCATTTGTGATTTGGGTCATTTTCCTAAGGCAACCCATAAGCTCACCTTTAACTTGTCAGTCTCTGTGACATTTTGTAGCCCAATCTTTCAAAAGGAGAGAACAGCTTGGCTGCATTTTTTTATCAGGTCAACAAACTCAGCAAAGTCTTTCTGTTCCTTTCAGTATATTATATCAAAAATAAATCATACAAACTTTCAGAATATGTAACACTGAAAACAAAACCCTCCTGTTAGGTTAAACTCAGCAGAAAACCCATTTATAAATTCTCTGACAAGGACAAAGTGCCACTGTGGGAGTAGATATAAAAGTAGAGTACGAATTTCCAGAATTGTATCTCTGTATCAGACAGATTGTTAACAATGAATATGAGTTCAGTTCAGTGTGTGACCGTGTGTGTTAGATTTGTCTCTGTTATTACTGAACTGTTTGTACTATCGGCCTAAATCACAGTGTGTGATGAAAATTTGAAGTGATCAAAAATTCCTTACAATTTAATCCCTTTCAATGGTAAAAACCCTTAGAAATACAGTCGAATTAATTAAAACAAAGGCACAACTCTCACTGCATTTTCTGCTATGACAACTACAAAGTATAAGCTAGCTTTGTTACAAGTTATATCCGCTGACTTTCAGTCATAGTTTCACATCTTTCCTGTAGAAATAACAGCAACTCTCAACCAACAGTTTCTCTTGTGGACTCTCTGTGTGGTGTTTTATTGTTTTACACCAGAAAGAGATGTTTTTAGAAATTCTAGTTCACGTTTGGTGCTCATGAATACGCATTTGTTGATCAAATTAAAGAAAGTAATTTTAAATATAGAGGCGGCATATGTATTTGTACAATAAATGTGTCCGCTATTTCATTTTTTTATGCCTACATCAGGTTGTCACTTAAACAAAAGCCATCTCTTGTGTTAAAAAAATGTTTTTGTAGATTGAAAGCAGACATTAATAATATTATAATCAGCTCTTTTATTTTTTATTGGTAGTTCCACCAATCTGACATCTCTTAAAACAAGAAACAACATTTGCTTCTTGTTTCTGAAATGCAGTCATCTCAAATGTTGTCCATAGGAATCAAGATGTTATCTTAAGCATTGAAAAAGCCTGAACTATGAATGATTACCTAGAAAGATTAATGAAAGATGAATCTACTTGAATATTTTGTTACACCATACTGAAATAATTGTCATAATAATAATAGAAATAAACATTACTGCAGATACTTTCTTTGTTGTAGTGGTCAAATTATTTACATTTTGATAACATATTGAGGCATAACCAAGGCATGTCATATAGAAATCACTAATCCACTCTGTTTTAGATAATGCAAGTTGCACTCATTCATTCATTGGTCGATCATTGTGGATGCTGTTATGTCAGAAGGGGGCGTCATCTCTGCAGTGCTTCCCTCCGCCCCCAGTTGAAGCTGTTTTAAATTCACCCTGAGGGAGAAGCAGCCAGACACCCATGGTGAGCCGTCACCATGGTGGGGAAGGATGGGGCACCGTGGTGCTTTTTACCTTTACTACTCTTCGGTCTGCTGCGACCCAATACCGCCTGCACGGACTGCGGCTATGCACCTCCATTCTCAGAGGTATGTTTTGACATCCATTCAGTAGCTTCATGGGTCTAGAGAGGAATAAATCAACTTGATATCAGATGTTATCACCATGTTCTCCAATAATGAACTGTTCATATAACTATGCTCCCAGAAGTTTAATAACGTCACATCAAGACCTGTTTATACAATAGATAATGAACCTCACTTATGTATGTTTTGACCTAAAAATTCAAAGCATTAGCTCACGGTCTCACTCCTTTAACTAGGAAAAAGTATCCTGAAGATGCATGTGTTTCAGAGTCATTGGATCAATTGAAGAATTCCCTTATTTGTTTGTAAAAGTATGAAGGAGAAACAAACCTGCTTGAACTGTGTCTTTACCCTCAGATGTGCCAGCCATCCACAAATGAAACCATTTATAAATACAGTGCAAAGACTCTAAACGGGACCCACACTGTGAACTTCAGTGACTACAGAGGTCAGACTGTCCTCTTCGTCAATACAGCCACATACTGAGGGCTCACCATTCAGTATCTGGGTAAGAAAGGGCTTCAGATATCATTATGTTGTAAGATTTTTTAAAAAGCCATGCTTTTCCATCTTTTCTTTTTCTGTTATCAGAATTGAATGCACTACAGGAGGAGTTGAAACCGACGGGACTCATCGTTCTCGGTTTCCCCTCCAACCAGTTTGGGAAACAGGAACCAGGACAAAGACATGAAATTCTGCCAGGACTAAAGTAAGAGGGGATTTTCTATGAATAATAATAATAATAATAATTACATTATTATTATTATTATTATTATTATATACTAACTGAACATATAAAAACAACCAGTAATGCCAAAGCTGTGTATCAATATAAGAATAAAAGCACTTCAGTCTTGAAAAACAAGATATTGCAAAGGACTTCTAGAGTGTAAAAAAATCTGGAAAAAAAAGATCTCTTGAACTGAAAACAAAAGCTTCTCAAACATGCCTTTTTGCAGTTTGGTAAATCCAGTCAATCAACATGTGATCATTTAATCAGGGGAAGGATCCTGTTACAATAAAACAAGTTCTTGTCTGCGGCTGCTCATACATTCAAAATGTCCTCAGGCTCATTCTGTGGCCTGGTATCCATTGGAGACAACTGTGAATTTATTAAAACCAGGAGTGAATTAATGGAAATTTTACAGACACATCCACTGATAAACTGTCTTCTTTCCCGATCACAGGTATGTACGACCAGGAAACGGATTTGTTCCAAACTTCCAGCTGTTTGAAAAGGGTGACGTGAATGGAGCTAAAGAGCAGAAGGTTTTCACGTTCCTCAAGGTATGTAACAAGTGATTCCATTTATAATGCATGTTAACACTGCTGTGTAGTTTAAATAGACTGAGTTTGTGTACTAATGACTGTACACAAACTCAGAGAATGTTAATGACAATTGTTTCCTCAAAAACATGTGACTGGCAATGATTTCAAAAGACAGTTTGCTAATCTTATACTCACACATCTAAAATTTGTAGGTTGTTGCCTTGCGTACAGATGTTTATTCTATTATGCAGAACGCATGCCCTCCAGTTGGAGAAACTTTTGGAAAACCCTCAGGCAGAATATTCTGGGAGCCGGTGAAAATAAACGATATCAAATGGAACTTTGAAAAGTTCCTGGTGGGACCAGATGGGAAGCCGGTGAGGAGGTGGCATCCACATGTCGAAATTTCTGAGGTCCGAGATGGTATCCTGGCATACCAGACAGAACTAAAGGCTAAGGAATGTGAATCCCTTTCAGCAGTTTAGATCTGATGAAGTAACTGATAACGTGCTAACGTACAATGTAATGCCAACAGTTTCTGATCCATGAAGTTGACCTGTTAAATGAAGAGGAGGCTTGAAAACAGGAAGTCTGTGGTGTCTCCTTTGAGTCTGGGGTTCAGGACAGTTCTTCAGTGCATTCAGGCTGCCCCGGAACCCCAAAGCATCACGTCAACTTCCCACTTCAGGACCTGTTGGTCATTACAGCCTGTGTGTTACTTCATAACAATAAATCTTGGTGAGCAACATGTTGATGTCCAGACCTTTCTTTACCAGAATCTGTTACGCCATGGGTCAGAATAAGGTCATGCACATTTCCCTATTCATTAAGAATTACTTACAGTTAATTAAAGGATGCTATTTTTTCGAAATAAATAAATAAATAAAACAGAGGGGAATGGGTTTTTGGTTTTTTGGGGGTTTTTTTTTAGTACATATAGTAAAGTATATACAGTAAATGAATGTCAGTCATTCTCCTAGGGGAGCAAAATAATTAATTGATGGCTGCACAGCAGGATCTACACTATGCTGGAGATGAACAGAAACATAAAACTTCAAATTTAGTAAAATCTAAATGCTTTTGTTTTCCATAAGGTCACTGTTGTCATAAGATGTCCAAAAACTCTGGCGAAAAATGTGCACACCATACCTCCCACAGGGGTAGAATAACTGCGTGGAGACTGGTTCAATAGACAATGAATTAAACAGCCTCACTTTAATTGTCTTCATCCAAATCCATGTCATTCATGTTTTCAGCTGAACAACCACAAAAAAAATCACAAAAAAATGCCATCTTTATCAGTATGTTTATATAGAATTTACATCGTATACAAAGAATGTCTCTGTATGTCCCTTTTACAGCTCACCTGCACCTTTGCAGCTGTCTTCATATATATGATTATCTCTAATACTTCAATGTCACATTATCCTCTGTCAGGAGCCTTTTCTGGCTACTCTCATTCCACAGCCTACAAAAGGGTCTCTGAGCACATCTGACAATCCCTCTCCATGTTCAGACAGCCAACAGAGCTCTCTATGTGCTCCTACATGGTGTTAGTCTTTAATCGGTTCCCCCAGTGAAATCTGAAACATTTGCCTCTGACATTTGGCTCTGGATTTAAATGCATATGTCACCTCTTTTGTGATTCTTTGAAACATTTTCTGGCTGCTTTGACTGGTGATATGAGCCTTCATAGATGGTTGGAGGTTTCTGTACACACAATATTACACTCTGTAACACATTTACTTTTGTTTAATACTCAGTTTAATTTCAGCTGGATAACAGGGAGGCACGGTGGCGCAGTGGGTAGGGCTGTCGCTGCACAACAAGGCGGTTCCAGGTTCGAGTCCCGCTCTGTGCGGAGTTTGCATGGGTTCTCTCCGGATTCTCTGGCTTCCTCCCACCACCAAAATGCATTTCAGGTTAATTGGCTGGCTCAAAGTGTTCATAGGTGTGAGTGTGTGTGCGTGTTGTCTGCGTATGTCTATGTGGTGCACTGGTTTCGTGCCGAGAGTTATCCCTGCCTCACGCCCTCAGTTAGCTGGGATAGGCTCCAGCTCATCGTGACCAGCTACAGCGGATGAAGCGGTAAGAAGATGAATGAATGAATGAATGAATGAATGAATGAATGAATGAATGACCATGGATAATGCTTTTTAAATTATTGACGGGTTATCCCCCTTTAGGAGCTAAATGATGTACGGGGTCTCCTGGGGATAGTTGGTGCTCAGGTATAAGAAGGAACCAATGTTCGCCGGGTTAGATTTCTGCCCCGAAGCATTAAAAGTTTTTTGACCGCTGAATGCTGACCTCTGAAGGTTTTGCTATTTGGTGTTAACTATTGGTGGAGTTAACTGAGAAATGGAATGGAAACCCATTTCTCTTTGCTTGCTCATAACTGATCTCGTAAGTGAATGTGCTTCTAACTCAAACAAATTTTCACCATTTAAATTAACTAAAATTATTTTAATCTGTCCCACCATTGTAAAACAGCCCCAAATCCCCTAAATTATGAAAAAAATATATTTTTATCAACCACTAGACATGTTTCCTGTGAGTTATTATTTATATGTAAGTTACATAAACAAAGTATGAAAAGAAATGCAAAACTCAACACATGGGAAACAATGAGATGCGGTCTCAGCTGATGTTGTATCCATCCACCAACTAGCGGTGGTGTCCCAGAGCAAAACTGTTACCTCAGATTTTCGCTTATATGTCGAACAAAAATGTGGAAGAGGCAATGGCTAATATCTCAAAAACCTCGTATGTCCAGTTGCTCGTATGTCAAGATACTACTGTACTCTATATTTTAACAAGGCTTTAAAAGTTAATTCACTGTTAAAGTTGTGTAATAGAGTCAGTTCACTTAAACTTACAGGTCTGCACATTGTCTTGTGTGTTTAATTCTGAATGTCCCATTCCTTATGCAGTCAAGGTCTGGGTGATAAAATGTAGGTCTGGATTGTCAGAGTGTTCAGACCAGATAGCAGAAACCACCCAGTAGATAGTCAAAAGATTCCAGGGTAATTCTGGAAAGATTTAGCCGAAACGAGCCTTCCAGAAAGAATATAAAGTTCTCATCAACGTTTAGACCGGGGGTGGGCAAACTTTATGACTGGTGGGCTACACAGAGTTCTAAAATTTAACAGATGGGCCAGCTGAGGAGCAGGTGGATGAAGTGTTGATTTCTACTTTTGCAAATTATGTAAACACCATTGTATAAAAGGATTTGGCATTTAACCAACAGCAAAGAAATATTTTTAGTTTATTTCATAAAAGTATTTATATAGTATAAAAAAATAAGTGGGCACGATTGTAAAGCCTAACATGGCCCGTGGCACATTGTTTGCCCATGCCTGGTTTCTACGCTCTTCTTTGATGATTAACCTTCCTCTTGGTAAAATCCTGTGACATTAAATGAACCCTTTGCAGAGTTTGTCATTCAGTTCAGTTCAGTTCAGTGAACTTTGGGATTTGCTGAAATCTGACATCTTTGTCATTTCTGGAATAAACAAACACGCTTGTGTTCTGGTCTCCTGAGCCCTGACATAGTACAGTAGTAGTAACAGTAAGAGTAGTAATAGTAGTAGTAGTAGTAGTTGTTGTAGTTGTTGGTGGTGTTGTTGTTGTGATTGCTGTTGTAATATTTACTGTGAGTTCTGTTACGTCAGCAGTGGGCGTTACCTCACCCCACGGAGCTCGCTGCTCGACCCAGGCCGCTCTTGATGAGGGGGAGGCGGTCACACACAGACGCAGGTCGCTGTCGCTATGGCGGAGACGGATGGTAACATGTTCCCTCTACTGTCGCTCCTGCTTTTCGGTCTGCTGCAGCCCGGTTCCGCCTGCTCCAACGGACTCACACAGGTAATGGTCGACCGGCACACAACCCGTTCGTTACGGGATAAATAAATCAATTTGAGAGCGTTTAAAATCGCTCTGTTCTCTAATTTCCCTGTCAGGTGTTGGGATGAAGCGGGAATTCACAGGCCGTCAGTGCAACACGTTCAGCAACGTGTCTCAGCTGTGTGACATGACGTGTGATTTAACTACTAGTTGAACACTGGACAATGCATCCATCGTGAGACATTGTATAAAAGGATTTATTATTATTAATAATAATAATTATTATTATTATAAAATATTAGTCATAAAATAATAAGAAAATATTACTTTATTACTATAATTTAATAATAATAATAAAATGTCATCCAACATGATAACACAGTCCATGTTTGGGCTGATGTTTGATTAATAGTTATAGCCCTCGTTTGGTAAATAAACTGATGTTTGCTCTGGAAGAGAGGATTGAACAAATAGATGTATTTGTTATCATTGTTTTGAAATTTACCTGCACTTAATCTGCTCGTTCAATACAAATATTATTTCATGGGAATTATTTCTCTGATATAATTTTTAACTTTTCACCCAGAGGTATATTTTGCCAAGTAATTGGATTAAGGAAATTCTGATTGACCTATTTTTTTTTTTGGGGGGGGGGGGGGCAGAAAATACAGTGAGTGATCACACCAAAGGTAAATAAATACTGGGTTACACTTGTCAGTCCATCTGTACGTCCGTTCATCTGCCCTTACATGCTGGACAGATTTCCACACACTTTTCTTGATCACTTTTAAAGATGCTGTTTGAATGCTCTGTTTTAGTTTCTTCTCATGCTGCTGCTGTGCACGGGACTGACTTCCTCACCATTCAGCTGATCGGTTTGTTCGCCAGCCTCCATCTTTGGTCTTTGTGTTCTGATAGCAGGTTGTTTTTTTGGTCATCTGTGTTTTGACTGAGGCTACTTTAGATTGAGAATAGCGTAGTATTGTAGTTTTTGAGTCTGTATAGAATTAGTCTGCATGAAAAGATTTTTCAGGAACTGAGTCAATAGGCTCATTCATGTCAAGGGTTGGACATCAATACCATTTTTTTATTATATGTATCCGGCTCCTGAGGTCTGCACCAGCTGACCTGTGAGGATGTGTAACAGAGAAGTGATTTCCTTTCCATTCAGCTACAACAGTTGTTGAATGTGCACTCTTAAAGACAGCTGCTGTGTGATGCTGCAGGGGTCGAACATTCTCATAGGAAACAAGGTGACACATCACCAGCTGTTGTGAACAGAACTGAAAAACGACATCGATATTTCCGTGAAATTGCAGACATTGTCACCGCTGCACAGCATAATACTCATAATACTCATGGTGCTTTTATTATCCTGTACCATGCATCCCATATTGGTTTAAATTTAAAATGATTGGTTGTACTTACCATGTTTTGTACCCCTGCAATAACAGTTTGTCACCTGCTTGAACTGTTTCTTTACCCTCAGCTGTGCCAGCCGTCCACAGGTGACACCATTTATAAATACAATGCAAAGACTCTGGATGGGAGCCACACTGTGAACTTCAGTGACTACAGAGGTCAGACTGTCCTCTTCGTCAATACAGCCACATTCTGAGGGCTCACCATTCAGTATGTGGGTAAGAAACGGTCATATGAATGCCATTATTGTGTGATGCAGTCTTGGAGATTCTCAGTTTAAAGACGTTTAATGGTCAACTTGTGATTTTCTGTTATCAGAATTGAATGCACTACAGGAGAAGCTGAAACCTCTGGGGCTCGTCGTTCTCGGCTTCCCCTCCAACCAGTTTGGGAAACAGGAACCAGGACAAAATCATGAAATTCTGCCGGGTTTAAAGTGAGAAATGATTGAATTATTATTGTGACTATTAATACTATTATCAGTTCAGAAGCTTTATCTCACAGAATAAAATTAATGAAGAAAACCAGTCAGAACCTGAAATCCATGGATCAAAACAGTCAGGGTGAAAATAATTGTTTTTTTGATCGATGTGCTTCATACTTGAAGCTCTAGAGTTTCCAAAATTATTTCGGTAATCATACAGAAGATCTGAACATGTGAGAATCTCCTGATCTTGAGTCACATCTATAAATATAATAATGTTCTGGAATGTAAGAGCCTGGATGTTTGCGATACCGGTAAGTCCAGTCAATCAACGTGTTCATTTAATGAGAAGAGGGATCCTGTTACAACAAAATCAGTTCTTGTCTCTGGCCGCTCATACATGCTGAGTCCTCAGGTTCATTCTGTGGTCTTGTATCTAGACAACTGTTTTTTTATTAAGACCTGTGGTGAATTAATGGAAGCTGCCAAGACACAAAGTGTTCAGAGACACATCACTGATAAACTGTCTTCTTTCTGGATCACAGGTATGTTAGACCAGGAAATGGTTATGTTCCAAACTTCCAGCTGTTTGAGAAGGGTGACGTGAACGGAGGTAATGAGCAGGAGGTTTATACATTCCTCAAGGTATGTAACAAGTGATTCCATTTATAATGCATGTTAACACAGGAAGACTGCTGTGTCGTTTAAATAGACTGAGTTACTATTGATCATTACTGACAATTGTTTCCTCAAAAACATGCTGCAGATCAACGTTTATTTTAGTCACACATCTTTAAGGTGAGGGTTGTTCATTTGTGTCTGATCTAGCTGTTTCCTATTTCTACAGAACTCGTGTCCTCCAGTCGGAGTAAATCTGGGAGACCCCTCTGGTCTGTTCTGGACTCCACTGAAGGTCACTGACGTGAAGTGGAATTTTGAAAAGTTTCTGGTGGGGCCAGATGGGAAGGCTGTGATGAGGTGGCATCCATCTGTCAATGTCTCTCAGGTCCAGTCTGACATCCTCAGATTCCTCCTCCAGCTCTAAAGAAATGACCTTTTTAATTAATCTGATTAATTTGCAATATTGCAGACGTCATTGTTAATGTGCCAATGTAGAAAATAATGCCAACAGTTTCTGATCCATGAAGATGACCTGTTTAATGAAGAGGAGGCTTGAAAACAGTTACTCTGTGGTGTCTCCTTTGAGTCTGAGGTTCAGGACAGTTCTTCAGTGCATTCAGGCTGCCCTGGAACCCCAAGCATCACGTCAACTTCCCACTTCAGGACCTGTCGGTCATTACAGCCTGTGTGTTGATTCATTCAAATAAATCCTGCTGAGCAACATGTTGATCTATCAATCTTTGCAATAACTGTTATACTGTGGTTGTCATGATCTGAACATAAAATATTAGCATTAGGGGAACCTGGATACATATCTAACACAAGAACAGTTTTAAGAACGACCAATTCCACCATCCACAGAAGACATGAATCATTTAATAATTTCAAGACTTACCTACTCCCTTCCTGATACCACATGCTGGTTGATGCAGCTTGGAAAAGGTGCATGAAGACTCATGCGTATGTGCCAAATGTACTGAGATACACATTTTTATTGTGAAGTTCCTTCTTCCTCTTTAAAATTCCAGTATACATGTAAAAATAATTCATTAGTTGCTACACAAACTGTCGACTCATACTCTTATTGCCTGAGCACACCTGTGTCTGCTGAACATTGGTCTAGCAATAATGTCAACAATAATGCTCATAAGTCTGTCCCTGAAAATGTTGGAGTTTTAAAGAGCAAAGGAAAATGTACACAATTATGAAAGTGGCTTTGCAGTGTTGGGACTCTGTACGTACATCTTTCCGGAGAGGAAAGCTTTTACAGACACACACTTCAATAAACCTCTTTTACATCCACAACCTACCCTGGTCGCAGGTCAGACTGTCACACCCTTCATTTGACATCCACTCATGATCAATCAACCAACCTTTATTTATATAGCGCTTCATCACATCATCAAACCTTTCAAAGCGCTTTAAGAGACAGAAAGCCAACACAGCCCTCCAGAGCGAGCATAAGCAACGGTGGCGGGGAAAAACTCTCTTGTTGAGGAAGAAACTCCAGGCAGGACCCAAACTCTGAAGGGCTGTCATGATGCGTGTGATGTTCTTGCAGGGTTTTGAACTGTGGATGTTTCTAGTGCACAGACACGGGATACTTTAAAAAAAATGATGTTGCTCAATTGTACTGTTACGACCACATCCCGTCTCCACTGATGTCTGGATGCAAAAATCAAAACACCGTGAATAAACAGAGAGAAAGACAGAAGACATTTAGAATAGATTTATTAAGCCAGTCAAATACAAAAGGTCCCACATGTGCTTTTGCCTACAGCAAAAAAAAAAGGAAAAGGGCTATAAACCAAGAAAATACAACTGCTAGTAATTACAGCATTCCTTATCAAAGTGCAACTCCACTACTTTGTAATCTCATTGGGATTGTTTTCCAGATTCACCTGTGCATTGTAAATCCTTCATCTGTCTGCCTGGTATAATATATTCTGGGTTTGTGTGTTGAGTTAAACAGTGGTTGGGTTTTTTGAGAGATTTGCATTCAAAACAGTAACTATCTCGATGTGGATCCTGTGTCTGATGTCTGGACTTTGTTAAAGCAGTTCACAGCACTGTCAACACAGAGGTCCTCCTCTGAGGAGTGATGGTATTGAAACACTGGATCTAGGGCCTTCAGGCACTGATGATTTATAGATTGAGCAGAACTAAACTCTCAGCGCTAGATGTTAACTGTTGCACTGAATCACCCTCAGTATATATTAATCTGGATGAAGTCAGTCTGTCATCGCTGCTCCTGAGGCTGTTCATGCTGTAATGTTTGGGGCTAAACTGGATAATAACACAAGATGCATTAATATGGAAATCAGTATGAGTGATCAAATCAAACTGATTAGAAGTGGAATTGTTGTGTTTAATGAGATTAGGTCCATCATCATGGGGAAAAAAAGACTGTGTGTACTGTGTGTTGTGTGTAACATACAATGTCAATAGCAACAATACAATATTGGGGGTTACGCTAACAGAAAGAACAGCAATACTAAAGACAATGATTTACACATAGGCAATGCAACCATCAAAACAGGTTATAAATAAATTATCAATAATCACAATCATGTTTTTGGTGTGATACTGTCGGAATTCATTTCCCCAAATTTTTGTATTTCAACAACCACTTTTAAACAGTAACACACAGGACATTTCTAAAACAACGATGATACTGAAGAAATCTTCAAAAATCAATTAACATTCACATTGTAAATTCTGATTCAGTGGATCTATATAATCATTCACTGCTGGAATGAGTATTCATTCCTATTGGGGAATGGCTTCCTGCAATCCTACAAGTAGCAAAACCAAACTGTCAGGTTGTTGCATCAAATTAAACAGGTATAGTTTCTGAAAAAAAGGTGTTGGTTTTTCCAACCCATTAAACAAATGACTTCAGTTCCTGATTAAAAAACAAAATAATATTTCATGTATATATATTCAGAAGAGCGAAGTGTTTCACAAATAGGCTTATAAAACGCAAGTATAAACAACATTACAAGAGGATATCTACAGTTCAGTAGGAAAATTATAGATCAAATCACACCTCAAATCAAAAACAAACTGATTTCATGCTACTACCCACATTCCCCTTTAGGTGGGTACTGTGATGATTTAGTGCTTTCCAGGGTCAATGTTCTGTCTCTCCCTTTTCCCAAATCCTCCTCCTGCTCCTGTTGGTGCTGTGGTCTGATCTACAGACACAGGAGGAAAAACTGAATGAGTTGCAAACAAACTGCTACACAATTCCAACCAGGAAACAAGAGTTGCATCAAGAGACAATGCTGGCAACATTTTGACAAACATTGTCTTTACATACACAAAGGAGCCAATCAGAATTTCATACATTCCACAATACATCCCAAAATTGTAAATGGTTACATGAAACAGATCAAATATTGATTTGCATATATTATTTTGCAATCTATATGCTTTGTAATCTGAGATTCAAGGTCAATTACTTTTCATAATCTGCATAAAAAGCAAAAAATATATATACATTTCCAAAAGGAGCAGGCCTATTTAGTACATACATGGCATGTTTGCAAGGTTTCAAGAAAAACAGACTGACATTTTTTCAGGTTTGCTCTGGATATAATTAGACATAAAAAAAAGCATCCATCCATAGATATAATAAATCATAATTTTAAAATTTGCTATATTATTTGTAGAGTTACTTGTATACAGTTGGGTTAAAACACATTCTACAGTTGTTGAGCCATACTGAACCGCTAATGAAACGAATGGGAGGTGATACAGTGGAATGCATCAAAATGTTGTGAGCTGGATCAACCATACCTGCATTCTCTGGTGGTGGTCTTGAACTCTCTCCTACAGCCCTGGCCCCTCTGGGCTGTGGGAATGATGACTGCCAAGGGAAACCCTGGCCAAAGAGACAACTTCATTGTAGCTCACATCACTCAAATATACTCATGCATCAAACCACAAAGAGACAAATGCTAGCGACATACTGAGTGTAAGCACGGCGAGGCTGTTCTGAATTACATCAGCTTGTTGCTCTCAAATAATGAAGCAAGTAGAAGAGAAAGAGGAGCCTCATCTTCTAACTGACTGAGTTACTAGAGCCCCTTACCGGAGTGACGGGCTGGAAGTCTCGTACGGGGGGCGGTGCTGCGGCGGCTGCGGCTGCGGTGCCTGCTGCATTGGGCATCCGGGGAGGGAAGTGTATGGGCCACCCCTCAAGGCCCTGCGGTCCCACCTGCACAAAGGGACCACAGTAGGGAGGGCTCAGCGGCCCGTTCACTGAGCCTGATGTGGGGTCTGAGGTACGTCTTTCCTGCTGCTGCCCCTATGAGGGATCACAAGTGCACATGTGATCCCTAATCAGCGCACAGCTACTGCTCTCAGCGAGCGCAGTGACCCAGTCATTTCAGGGGTCAACGCTGAACTTCTGCCCTGCTGCAGTCTCCTCCCACTAAAGATCGTCTCAATTATTAATCTTGAATTCACTGACAAAAAAAAAAACCAACTAGATGGAGTGAGGCTACTGTCCTGAAGTACTGTTTAGTCCATTATGAATCTGTTCCAGAAAATATCTATGTTGGGGCTCAACTCCATCACAAGGGGGCGCTAGTCTGCAAGACTTGTCAAACTCCTACTGCATTCCGGAGGGCTTGTATAGCAAATTTTTGTATATGACCAAAACACCAATCACACCATCTGACTGTCCTGACAATCATTAGGTACAAGAGTCGAACATGCCAAGAACGCTTCACGACCCAGACCTGAGCTGGAGCCAGTACCTGTTTGTGATGCTGCATCTGCAGTCTCTCCAGCTTGCATCTCTCTGTACGTTCTCTCTGACACTCATTCTGTGCCTGGTGGAGCTGAATTACGGACACAGAGTTAAATCTACTACTCAATTCAAAAGCATGCATATCACAGAGGAGAATATCCTGTTAACATATACCCCACCTGATTGGTCAAATTAGTAATCTGACCCTGAAGTCTCTCGACTTGCCGTCTCAAGTCCTCTTTCTCCTCATTCATTCGCTCCCTGTCACTCCTCTCTTTCCTGAAGTCTTCTTCAAAGATCTTCACCTGATGAACAGAACAATTAAGAGGAGTTGAGGAAACGCATCCATAATTGCAATCAAACAGTTAACGTCTATTTTTTATTCCATATCTAACCTGTTCCTTTAGAACAGCAATTTGGGTGAGCAGTTCCTGTTTTTTCAGGTTGTTGGCTGCTTCTGCAAAGTTACCCTGGCCTGGTGGTTGTTGGGAAGATGAAGGCGTATGCAGGTTTAAGGCTTCCTCTAAAGCCTGAAGCAGGACAAAGTGTAAGTATTAATTTCTCTTCTGTTCTTCCCTCTCTTCACATATGTCCCACACTGACCCTGTTGAGGCGTTGAATCTCCTTCTCCTGGTATTCTCTCTGTTTGCTGAGGGGAAGCAGCTGATCTTGCAGGTAGCGAATCTTCTGCTTTAGCTCAGTGGTCTCAGAATTGAGGCATTCCTTCTCACCCTGAAATGTACACAGCCAACATACAGTCACATGTTTCTGAAAGTACAATAATCCCTCGTACATTCACGCTTCACCTCATCAAGGATTTTTTGTAGATAGTCAGTCACATGATATCGGACGCGCATTCTACTTGCTGACAGCATCCGGAAGTGCGCTGCATTCCCAGACTCACAAAAGGCAGCACACTTTCAAGTATTACAGAAACCCTTAAAAGCGCTTTAAACTATCTACAAGAGTGTGGGAAAAGGTAATACAGATATAAGGTGGATTAATATCAATATGGGGAGGGTTCATAAACATTTAAATTACCGTAACTAATAAAATAGTTTGTTGCAATATCTCGGAATTGCATTATTTGTGGTTGGTCCTCGAATGCATTAACCACGAGTAACGAGGGATTGCTGTATCCTGAAACATTGGTTCAGCATCACTGTTTTGTTAGAGCCAACATCGTCTAAATTTTGCTTCCTCCTATGTTCACCTGCACATTTTCAATCTTGGACTTGGCCAGCAGAAGCTTCTTGTCGTAGTCACGCTGCCTTTGCTCACGCTCAGCCTCAAGCTCAAGCACAGTTTTTTGGGACTCCGCAAGCCGTTGCCTAAGGTCTGTGATCTGAGGGACAATCAGGCGTTTATGTTAGTCCATTTATTGCACGATGTAAGACACAATACTCATAAATATAAGAATGAAAAAACACTGTTTCATCTATGTCAATTGTCTGATTAAACATGCTTGTATTACAAAAAAATTTGTGTCATCAAGTCACAAACACAGCAACAAGGACACACGAACACACAAAGTTGTCTTTGTTCAAAATAAGATTAAACCTTGTGACGCACAAGAATATATCTAGGAAAATGCGGTTTAAACCCAAAGCTGCACAGTGTCATCATCTCAACAATGTGACTGCAGCTTTAATTATGACTGTGTGTGCAGAAGTGCGGGTGTGTGTAACTGAGTGTGACAGTGTGTACATATGTGTGTATTTGCTGGCCTCTGACAGCACCACAGCAGGAAATCAGCGAGTACCAGAGGGGTGAGGGAAATTCTTACTGAAGTGTAACAGGGCTTGTGGTAAATATGTTCTCAGATAGCAAACTATTGCAAGATTGCACCTTTTCCACTGGAAGCACTTACTGAAACACACACACACACGCACACACACACACAAACACACACACGTTTCACTCTCAGCTGTTGTAGCCAAACATGACAGTCGTTTGTTCCTAATATTTCCTAATTATTAAAATCCCTTTTAATATGTGATTTCAACCCTTTCGAAAACACGTAATAGTAAGAATAACAAAAGCATTTATTGCCAAATATGACAACTGGTGTCACAATTTAACAACACATTGCTGTAACCCACTGTCTCTACAGTGTTCAGTACGATCCACCTGTTTTAGGACCCAGCTAACTTTTGTTGGAAACATTCAAACTAAATTGCTACCATTTTTGTGTTCTGTTACTATAGGAGTATTATGATGAGACAGTTGAACAATTAGTTTTCAAACAAGGCCAACACATTAAAAAACATCCATTCCAAGTTCACACATACAAATAGAACTGATTTATTATGTAGAAATCAGGTTTATGTCTTTGCTAAATATTTGAAATGAAATACTTGACCTGATATATAGAAGAATTCTTGTACATTTTATGGGTGTTTTGCAATTTATCATAAAGAATTCTGGCAAGAAAAATGAATTCTGAATAAAGTAATGAAAAGTGTACATAAAGTAAATTAGAAATTAAAAAAAAATAATTTGTGGATTCTTTTGAACTGATGGGATTTTTATTTAATGTGAGAAAATATGTCAAAACATGTTAAAATTGAGCTTTGAAACAACTGACATGAGTGTCCCTTGAAGAGCTACGGTATTAAATGTTGAGGATGCAGAAATGTCTTCCTACACTTTCTATAACAGCTGTAAAGTCATTACTGTACCTTCTGTTCAAACTGTGACTTCATGGAGTTCCACTGAATGTCCCACTGCTTGTTCACCTCCAGTACCTGTGAGCAGTTTCAGAAAGTGAAACATTAAACATATAGGAAACAAAATACACAGACTTTCCCCAATGGCAAAAGAGGATGAGCGGTAAGAGTAAAAAATAAAAAAAAAGACTCACATCCTTTCTCTGCTTCTCCAAAAGCTTGATCTTCTTTTCATACACCTCGACATCACAAGGTTTAGTTGGGGTTTTCTCTGCAGCTTTTCCACTCTGGGGGCGCAAAAAATATTCCTGAATCCCCAGCATTCCAACCATTACTCTAACCCGACATAATGAGCACTTTTCAGAGGGGAAGTTTTTTGTCAAGTCCTTCCAAAATCATTAATTCAAAGTAATTCCAAAAAGGAGAAAAATATTTAAAATAAAATCAAAATCGTATGTAAGTGATACAGGTTTATTCCTATATCATTTTAACTACCTTCTGGGGTGTACTGGCTTCCATCTTCGGTCTTACAGCCACTAGTTCTTCCTTCACGGCTCCTTCTTTGGCTTCAGGAGCTTCGGTGTCAGATGCCGCTGCTGATGATCCTACCGCTGTTGCTCCTCCTGTGACCAACTCCTTCAGTTTCTGATTCTCCTGTCTATCGTTTTCAAGAAAATGAAATTGGCAGCAGTTGTAAGTCACACAGTTGACTTTTTTCTCCAGCTTTATTTTGTCCTTTGGGAAGGCCCTACAATACCACTGGAAGCTATGGTGTCAACAGAAAGCAGTGGAGTAATTCACTTAGCAAAACCGAAAGCATGGTCAACAGTTAACAATTCTGTTATGTAATTAAAACAGGAACGGGTGGCTCATTCACTTAAAATTCAAATGAAATGGGAAATAAAAATTCTACAGAAAATAAAAAAATAACTTAAAATAGTAAATACATAAATATAATACAACAACAATGGTAATAATCCAGAAGACACCCAAATTCAAACTAAAAAAAAAATCATTACCTCAGCTGTTCCAAATCCCGATTCCTGATATGATGATCCTCTTCCATTTTCTTTCGTAACTCATTGTTTTCCTGTCTGAGCTGCTCACAGAGAGTCTGTGAACCAAAACACACAAAAATCAAAATATTTAGCTGTGTGAGAACTCATTAGGAAATGCTTTACATTTCTAATGCATATAATGACTTTCTTTCTGAAACATTGTCTTAATTGCACGTTTGATCCAAAAGCTGATGCTATTTATCGTGCACATAAAAGTTCCCAGCTCATATGAAAAACTGTGTACAACACCAGGACTACTATTGGAGTTATCAAACTACATTAACTTCCTCCCCTAACTGTATCATTACATTACAAACTAAAACTAAAACATTTTTTAATATGCCAAATATTCATTCACTGGAAAGTAATTGTTTTGAGTTTTGCAGCCTCTGTTCTGAAAAGTTCACCACCACTTACAGCTCTGTCTTTAAGGATAACTCAGTCACCAACTAGTAAAAAAACTGGGATTACAAGGCCTGCTGCAGTATGCCATAATGATGGACTTGTTTTCAGTCTCTCATTATTACAAATTAATGTTATGTCTGTAAGATTCTCAGTGATCCAGGTTATGGTATAACTCTGTGTTGAAAAAAATCAACTGGATACATAGGAAAAGCTAGAATACCTTCCCGTCTCACCTAAAAGGCTCTTTCAGCTCTGAATGGCTGGTGGGGGGTTCCAGATATTTAACCTAGTGGGAGTGGTCGAGGTCATTAAGTTGAAAAGCTCAGGTCTCATTCTGGACATCACAACCATCGTCCAAAACAACTGCCAGGCGACTCCAAACTCCTACAGAGTTTCAATGTCTCCCATGACGTAAAGACATTGACCATTCCCACTAAGTTAAAGAGAAGCCAAAGATAGGGGAGGGCAAGCAAAGAAGTATTTTTTATCAGAAACTTTACAAAGAAACCAAATTACAGGTGGTAAGGAAAGGAAAGGCACAGCCATGGAGACCGAAGACAAGAGAGTGTTCAACATTCCTATAAGCAGGGTGAAATATGAATGTTCCATCATGAACAGTGCAACCCACACAAGTCATTGCTGCATTGAGCAATTTGAGTCTCTCTTTAAATATAACAAACGAAGACAAATCTTCTTTTGGTACGGGACAACAGGCAACAGAAACTGACAAAAACCTCAATAAATGGGCCTCCATTTTTTGAGAGAAGAAAACAAAACTTTTCATGACAAATAATTCTGTATAAACATTTACATCCATTGCATAATCATAATTTTAAAAAAACCTCCAAGGTTCTCTCCAGCATTGTTGGGAAACAGCTTGATATTTTCTAAACTGCAAAAACAATTATTCAATTTTTTTTTAAAAAGTGTCGTGGTTGCTCTGCTTCTATTTTATTTTTCACTTTTTTTTTTCATTCAGTCATTATGTCGCATACCTGTAGAAGGGAGGTCCTCTGTTCATTCTTTTGAACCTTAGAGGAAAGATGGTGAAACTCCACAGCCATTCGACCGAGGTGAGCCAACAGCTGGTTGGGGTTGGATTCCTCTGCAAATATACTAAAGGAGCTCTCTAGCCTCTTCAGCTGACTGGCCAGCTCAATGTTCTCCTGGGGAAGGAGGGGGATCGCTCCTGCCGCTGACCCGGCCTGGAGAAGCACACACAGGTGAAGAAACCAGTTACACCTCTCAATCTGACGTCGCTTATGAGCTAACAATTACACAAGTACTTAAGCGAGCACAAGAATGAAATTTAATCATCCTGTAATAGTCATTGTGCTAATCAGTAAATGATGAACATAAACTGAGTCATCAGGAAAGTTCAACTAGTTTTTCCTGTTGGAACTAGTCCATACCAAAACAGTTGCTGTGACAAGATTTTAAATTCAGTTCAAGTAAGGAAACTGTCCCAAGTTAGTTCAAAAAATTTTCCATTATGTGATAAGCTTGTTTATAATTTTGACTGACTGGTATTGACTCAGTGGCATTAGTTTTAACATTTGTGCCGGAGATATTCTGGAACAGTGTCCTATTAACACATTCCCTAGGATGTAATGTGTGAATGAGTCATCTTTGCAATTCAAGTAAGTAACAATCCTGGACTTTCCCCAGGCTGACTCAGGCCAGAGCGACCAGAGTTGAGTTTTTTGGTGAGTCACCACATCAAGGATGTGCTCCTAATATTAAGGAAATAGCTGTGAAAACTTAATGTCAAAAATAACAAAAATAAATTGAACAAAATAATCCTTCTGGGAGTTACTTTGTTTATCATATTAATTACTCTTCTAAGTTTGTGATACAAAACATTAGGTACGTACAGTCAAGGCATCTGTTGTCTTCTCATCCATATTCATGACCTCAAACTCTGGTGAGGCCTCCTATAAAGACCATAAAGTAAGTAGCACTGTAGTATATGTCTGTCATCAAACTAAAACTAAATTAGTCTTCGAAGTGGCCACCGTTAAATAGCCAATAATATTCAAAACCCTCATGATGCCTGTACAGGTTACTTACACTGGGCTTCTCTGGCTGAAGGGTCTTCCCTAAACAACTTGTTTGTTCCTCCTCCCGCTCTGCAGTAGGATGTAAACAGGGCTTACCTACAATAATGAAACATATAGTCAACAAACTGTCCACATAAATAAAAAATTAAAATTAATATCTCCACTAGATTTAACTCGTGATTAAATTCCATGAGACCTACTTTGTGTTTCATTCTGAATGTGTCCTCCCATACACAGACTTGTCGCAAAGCTGGAAGACTTGAGGGCCTCATTGTCTCTCACGAGTTCCTCCACTCGTTGTCGAAGCCTTGATGCCTCAGACTGGGACTCTTCCAATAAATCACCTGCACATTTCAGAGACATATTTTAATCTCTTCAATACTTATGAGGGTCAATATGTTCAGCATTTACAATAATTGAATAGACTGAAAGGATTTAATTGAGAATTTTTGTACAAGCAGTTGGTCGTGAGTCACAAAATGACACGCAAGGTTTACAACAACTTTAAAAACAACTACCGGTAATCAGGTTATACTACATTCCACCACAATTGTTGCATTATAACTCACTTCCAGAATTAGTTTAACTAAACTAAATATATTCATTATAGAAGACACACAATGTGTTTATAGGTGCATTCATATTAGTAATCCATTTAGTGCAGCTACACAGAGGATGCTAAAGGTAGCAACAATAATACTTTTTTTTTAAAAAGACATGCAATTCTCAGGTATCAAGAGACAAGAAGAAAAATGTGTGACACCAAAAAGCAAGTGTCATGATAGCTCCATTCACATGAAAAATAGCCATTCTGTCTTTAGGAACCTACCTAAGCTCTTTAGTCCCTTCATCCGTTCTCGCAGTATGCTGTTCTCCTCTAGCAGCTGTCGATAGCTGCTTCCTCCTCCTGTCTCTTCCCTGGTCTTGACCTCACTCCCACCTGGATCATAGATGCGGTATGGTCCTTTCCCTTCCATTGCTTTGGCTCACTTCCTAAACATGGTCCCCTGAACTTTGAAAAGAAATCAAACTTTTAACTTTCTATGTCATTACAAACTCATTAGAAACTGTAATCTTAGTGGCACAGCTATTCTTTACATAAAATTAGTTTACTGTTTCTACACGGTCCTCTAGGTATGACAGTAGCAGAAGCAGCCAAACAACATTTGTAATATTTTGAATTATATTAACGATGCTAAAATATTGCTGGTAACGAATGCAATTTAAAAGTAGTGGTACAGTGTACGAAAATAATAATAACTCGACACCGAAGTCTTGAACAACTTATACAGTAACTACACGACAACCTGTAAGTCAACTGTCCAGAAAACATTTTCGTCCCTTCTCTGTTCAGTGCCTGAAAGGACAAGTTTAAACGATAAGTTGAGCCATTTTAGAAAATCTACACCAAATGACAACAAAACCCTCTACAATCCCACCATAATACCACTCTAACAGATGCAAACGTAGGGTGCAAATCTGCTGAAGATTTGTGGTGGCTAAATATGACAGCTACAATGTTCACATCGAAAGGAAAAAGGATACAGGCAGAAGAAAAAATACTAACTGCTACGTGAATCTTGTTGACAAACATTAACCCAGTAGACGAGAATCAAATGCATCACAATCTAGCTAATGATAGCTACCTTGATTGGCTGAAGAAGGCTAATATTAGTTTTCGCTGTTGTCATGCAAATTGCTAGCAACATTCTCGATAGCTGTCGGCTGGCTAATACAGTCTAATGACAATACGGAAGAAGACGCCGCCAGTTCATCTTGCTTACACTCTAAAGATTCATTTATCGATGCAGTAAGCCGTTCGAAAAGTTGGGTTGAACGGCAAATGAAAGAAAAACGGTGTCTTTTGTCTGGATACCTTTCAACAGCCAGTGGCCTCTTGTCTATCTGCCCAGACATCGATTGCGGAAGTGGTCTACTGGAAGACGAAGACTACTACTATGGCGATGCAGACGCCCGCCCTATTCGGCATCTGATAGGTCTAATATGACGACGATATCTTTACGCCACTCCTCAGTGTAGGAACTTCAGAGAAGACGTTGCCGCCAAGCCTATCCGAGGCAGAGCAGGGCGGGATTAGTCTTCGCCATAGTATAATTCGTCACATCGCGTTCTGTAGCCTGGGAAATTCCACCTCGCACCGTTTGATGTAAACAGCGATGATTGACAGGTCTGCGGACCAATCAGAACTCCGTTCTCTGTCAGCTGAGCACCATGAGCAGCATCTGTCTGTAATGTAAACAGCGTAGCTCCACATTTTGCGTACGTCTACGTCGGGAAAATAAAGAAATAATGCGATCAAAATAGCTCATGTGATTCTAAACGTGCTCTTGTGATAGCATAGTGAGTAAAACTGATATCGCTTTAAAAAAGCAATTACACCTTTTTTCCGAACCAAAGGGCGTTAACTTTATTTGTATTTAAATCGTATCAAGTTTCTTAGGAAGTCTTGAAGCTCATGCGAGGTTTTCAGAGACAAACCCGTTTGACTGTTTATTCATTGATAATTTTAGAAAAGGGATTGGTGGGGTTTTCTGTAATTGCATCACATACACCACATTTTCTCTGATGTTCCTGTCTCTCAAGTTGTACTGAAAAGCTGTTGTTAATTTCAGTATCCGGTGTAAGTCTTGCTGCAATCTTGAGTTCACATTGTTCTCCAGAAGTTTATGAGGTCTTCATGGATCACTGTGTGGACCACATGGACTGTTCTGCCAAGTCCATTCACCTTGATTTGAAGCCCTTCAAGTTCACTTGCCAGTCAGTTTGTGTGTGTGTGTGGGGGGGGGGGGCACAGCATCTCTTCAGTCCAAGCACTGCAGGTTCTCCATATGTCAGCTTGATAAAATATATAGAGTTTAGGCAGCACCATTCAAGCACTAAGCTACCGCACCTTGGTCGCATGGATGGATGGATGGACAGACAGATCAATTCCAAGGGAAGCTCAAGAGGCAGACGAGAATAGAAAATGACAGACAATCATAGATCTCTATGTTGAATAAAGTCAGCTGGACTTGATTTGCAGAACTACAGAACTGATTTTTCACCTCTTGAATGAGAGGGGAAACATCTTCAAGCTTTTCCTACAAGTCTAGTGGACTCTATTCAATAGAGGGACATACCATAATCTGGATGACTGAGAATCTCAACAGGAATCTGAATGTAGCACAGAAATTTAGTCATCAGACTTGATTAATTAGACTAACTGACTGATCAACATTTTGTTTCAGCTCTGATTGAGAAAATATTTTTTCAATAATACCACAATTGAAAAGGTTTCTTTTAGGAGTATTACACCACCTTAAGTACTGTACTATGAATACTAAAAAAACTTGATATCAGAACTTGATATCTGACCTACTGTACTTTTTTTTTTTTTAATTTAAAAGATAATTGACAGCAACACTGACATCTTGTGGGAATTGACAAAGAGATAATATGTGGTCAAATTCCTTCCACAGGGAGTAACAAGGGCCATTCTTTGGTGAAGTAGTGCAACTCAGCTTGTTACCTAATTCAAATTGATAGAATTTAACATTGGAAATAGTCAGTTAAAAAATTATTGTATATGGTTTACAAAAATAAACTCACTTCACTTTCTTTCGCCATATTTATTATGTAATGTGGACAGTTGCAGTGCTTTGACTGGAGACAAGGCACATCTGCACTATCTACAAAACATTACAATAGTTTATCCTTGTGATGGAAATCAAATGTCACTGACCAACAATTTAATCTTTCAACAGCTACTTATAAAGTTATCAGGTAACCTGCCAAGGCATTGCTAGAAACAACAAGTTTCTTCTATAGACAACTGGGTTACAATATTTACAACTCGTAATATAGAATCGTATATGTGCAAAAGGGAAGAGATTTTGGAATTTAAAAACTTTAAATTACTTCTGTCTCTACTCAAAGAACCTTGGTTCCATAGAATATGATTAGATAGAAAGAAAAAGAATAGAATAGAATAGAATAGGAAAGAAAATATGGATGGATGGACAGCGACAGATGGACAGATAGATAGATAGATAGATAGATAGATAGATAGATAGATAGATAGATAGATAGATAGATAGATAGATAGATAGATGGATAGATAGATAGATAGATAGATGGATGGATGGATGGATGGATGGATGGATGGATGGATGGATGGATGGATGGATGGATGGATGGATGGATGGATGGATGGATGGATGGATGGATGGATGGATAGATAGATAGATAGATAGATAGATAGATAGATAGATAGATAGATAGATAGATAGATAGATAGATAGATAGATAGATAGATAGATAGATAGATAGATAGATAGATAGATAGATAGAAAGAAAAATGGGTTAAAGAATATTAAGCCCATAAATCTGGTAGGTTCTGGTTACGATGTAAGTGTCATGTATGTGGCTGTGTCTTGCTTCATTCAGGTCATTGTCTTGAGAAGGATGGAAAGAGTGCAGCTCAATAGAGTTGGCAACATAACTCTGCTACAGGATGTCAGCTGGTCAAATTAAACTTCACTACAGAATGTTTCTCCACACGACAGATAAATGAATGGAATGAACTTATATCGTCTAACATTATTTTACAATGTGGATTCAAATTTGTGATTACTATTCTACTCATAGCCCTTTTATGTCTTTTGTCTTCATAACAGATAAATCTAAAAACCCAGATAGATAAGTTGTTGCAAAGTGCGTCCATCACTCATTAATGCTGTCTGCCAATTCAGAAAGCTTTGCATGCAAGGCTATTCAGGAATCTGGCATGATAAATATTGAACTTCAATTTTTATCATTAATTCATGGATACTAGGGCTGTCACTTTAACGCGTTAATAAGATTAATTAATTACGATGCAAATTAACGCGCTATAAAAATTAACGCAATCGCGAGTGGCAAGTCGAAGAATTTTAAATTTGGCCCATTGAGGGACCCGTAGGCTGCAGTGACGGCACTTCCTACCTGCGCCACTAGTCAAAAGCAGGGTGACAGATAGCAGAGATGGACGCGACACAGGAGAGCGGGGCAAGCCCACTCGGACCTTTGGGCGGAAAGTTTATTTCTAAAAAGAACAAAGACGGGACTATCAACAAAAACGCAGTGATTCTGCGCTGTAGACGCCTCCGTCAGTCTGCCCCAGGGCAGCTGTGGCTACACACGTAGTTACCAACACCAAGTACGAATGAGGAGTGAATGAATAATGGATCCGCTATAAAGCGTCTCTGAGTGTCCAGAAAAGTGCTATTATTATTAGACATTATTATTATTATAATTATTATTATTATTTGTACCTTTTGTAAAAGATAATTTTCATGTCACCGAAGCAGCTCCAGTCTAACGTATCATTTAAATGTAAAACATGTCACGGACACAGAGTTGAACGTTAGCTTACCCTTTTAAAGGAAATGCCTGCCCTGTTGGCATCTTACTACTGACGTTGCCTTATTCAGAGGCATGTTATACTATTCATTTTGAATTGCTGCGTTGAGTCAGCTTTAGTATTCATTTTGATTGAGTCTGCTTATGTGCCTATTTGAGACTCAGCCTTATTTAATTTCTGAATTTTATTTTATTTATCTGTATTTGTATTGCATTTTTGAGAAATGCACCTGGCCTAATGGGTTTTTCCTGATGTGCGTGGCTTTTTTTCTTTTGAATTTCAGTTATAAAGCACACTTAACCAACAAAAATGTGGATTTCAAATCTTCTCTTCTTGGTGTTATCTATTGATTAGTCATGCACTACAATTTTGTAATGTCCAAGAATTCTAATTCTTTATTTGGGGGCCTTTAGCAGGTATGAGATTAAAATGAGATTATTTAGATTAATTAATTACAAATCCTGTAATTAATTAGATTTTTTTTAAATTGCCTGACAGCACTTTATGCATTCACAGACTCAACAATAGCACAAAGGCATCATTGTCATGCACGACAAATATTTGTGTCCTTACTGGTTTATGAGAAAACTTCTTTGTGGCGGCCCTGCTAAGGCTCAAAAGCAAATTTCGAATCAAGGTCCACAACTAGAGCAAAAAAAAAAATGTTTGCAGTAATTCTACAGCACTGCTGTACAATTGAATATACAGTAGTGCTTATTTTAGAGATTCACATTTTTTTTAAATTCACCTTTATTGGTTTACAGTATAAGAAAAGATGGTCATATATACGGTATAACTTCATGGCTACATGTAATTAAAACAAGAAGACCCTTGCAGTTAAATCTCTTATTCCAGGATACATTAGCATATAGACTGGGGGAACTGGAGCTCAAACCATTGACCTTTTGATGATTGCACAATGGTCTTACCTCCAGAGCCACAGATGGCCCTATTTAATGTATCTGAAAATAGATAGGATGCTCTAAAAACAGGAATTAATTTCCTTTGTTGCGCTTCCTCTCAACAGGATACCTATACTGACCATTATGAGAGGGTGTGATAATAATACTAAAACTGGGTATGAAACTGGTATCGCCATTGTTTGCTGCACACCCACACCTTTTCTAAATTCCAGGTTGTGAACAGCTGCTTATATAGAGAAGGAGCAAGAAAGAATGAGCAGCATTCTGCATACTGGGAGAACAACTGACAAATCTGTTTACCTGCTGGGGAAGACCTTCATCCTCCTAATCCTCTGTCCAACTTCTAAAGGGTAAGATGATTTGTGCACCACTCATGTGTTTCTTCTTCTCTTCACATTTACACAACAGGAATTCAAAAATGAAGGGAAAAATGTTTTAAGAATGGATGATGAAGTAAAGCAAACAAACCGAAATTGATTGGACATCCATAGATACCCAGATTCATTAAAATTACAATAATGCTCCTTTTCCAGTTGCGTCAGTAGGGAGTTGCAGCCTATCCCAGCTGACTGGGCGAGAAGCATGTTTCTTCCCAGTGTAGAAACAGAGAAACATGGAGAAGCAAACACAACATGCAACCCAGATTCCTAGATGAATTTTGACAGTCGCACCTTTAAAGGACTGTGGTGAATACAGGCAAAAGCAGTTTCACTTTGAAACTTGAGGAATTCCCATAACCCTCTGCTCTTCTGTTCATCTTGAACAGAACCTGGTGTGTGTCCAGCTGTGTGGCCTGTCTTTACCGAGCAACAAAAATGCCGAATGAGTTTGTTTCATCATTGTACAGTAGTCTGCAGCAAACACTGCACTGCATTCATGAATGAGCATTAATGAAGCAGAGTGAATAGATGAGGTCGAAAAAATGACACAAAACACAGCAAGAATGGCACCAGATGTAGAATTTAGTCTATATACAGTAGTCTGTATTACGGACAGTTCAGCATGGAACTTCTTGAAATCACAATGCCAACATAATCACAGCTCTAAATAACAAAGTCAAGGCAAAGTGAACGACTTTGTCTCTGGGAGGACGTGATGATTTTGAAATATGTAAGGATCTTCTAATTTAAATTATATCAG
This sequence comes from Antennarius striatus, assembly GCF_040054535.1. NCBI lineage: Eukaryota > Metazoa > Chordata > Actinopteri > Lophiiformes > Antennariidae > Antennarius > Antennarius striatus. The sequence continues at coordinate 15,189,596 of NC_090785.1, read as the reverse complement.
TCTTTCTGAGCAACACACGGTACAACACTGCGTAAACTTCCCCAGCTATCAAAGGGGAATTCAAGAGCATTGTGTATTTTGGCAACTGGTGCGTATTAACGGTGTTTCACTAAAGCAGTGTCTTGATCTTTCATTGATTATCAAATGGGGCGATTTCTGGTCTAGTCTATTAAACAGAAGTGTGACTCGCTGCTGTAGATTTTATTTGTCGCCTGGATTTTGGCTTACTGCACTTTTTTCTTCTTTCATATATTAACATAGATTGCCTAACAACAGCTGCACTGTGTGTGTGTGTGTGTGTGTGTGTGTGCGTTTGTTTTTATATAATCCAACACCTTGGCAAAATACAAACCAGGCCAAACCAACCCAGAACGAGGGACAACTTGGGGTTCATTTTTAAACTGATATTTCTGCATCTATGAAAGGAGAAAGATTAAAGACAACTAATTTGTGTTTATAACAATTTTATTCATATATATATACATATATATATGTGACACCTTAAAGTTGCAGGAATACTGGTAGGCCTGAAGGCACTATGCCACCTTTGTGTTTACAATCACCTGAACACTTTTCCTCACTAGTGACTCATTTTGTTACATATGACTCTGTAAAAAAGAAAAAATGACCGATACGATGCTGATGGACAGGTAACAAATGGCTGGGAGGTGTGGGTCACCGGTTCTATCTGAGCAGAGGCAGCAGTGTAAGGATAGTGACAACAGCTATGGATGATAATCTCCACAGTTCTCATAGACTTTCTTTTGAATGTTGACGGGAGAACCACAGACGTGAGAGTTCAATCTTCCCCTCCACAGAGCACCAGAAGTGTTTTACGGTAGTCTCCTGAGGTATCACCCTGAATAAGGATTGAAAACACACAGAAGGAGCCACAGTTAAAGGAAATTATTCTTTTCTTTGTGTATTTCTACTGATTTTTTTTACTGTTTGGCAAAACTCTGTTTACCCTTTTATGTTGATGCTAATGAATGAATGGAGTTTAAAGTTGAATTGCCATTTACTTTCCCAGTTTCTGTTTCCTTCACTAAAATAGATCTGTACCCTTCAGGAATATTTCTCCTTTTGGGTATTACGAACATTTTTGTTAGATAAAAACATTAAAAATACAAAATGTTCAGAAGAAAAGGTCAATGTGGTTCTGTTCATTTTTAAAAAGAACCACATGACAGCATCTCTACAGTTGGAGCTGGTGGCTTGGCTTACTGTACAGAAATAGGTCTTTGTAAGGATCTCGTTATGTAATTTAGCATAAGGTCAGTAATAACCCACACTGTCAAACATTATTAATACACCTGTTCATATTTTAATGACAGTGAAGCAATTTGTTTTTGTAAATTAGTTCAAATGAAATAAGATAAATAGTGATAGAAACTTGACATTTAACAATAACTGTAGATTGAGTCAAAAACCGTTTTTCAATGGAAAATTACAACTTATGTCATTAATCTTAACAAAATACAAGCTAGACAAATTGACAACGTACCCCTATCCTTCCTATGACAGAATCTGATAATATCTGTGGAAGAGTCAAAGCAGGGCAAGCTACTTGCTTGTCTATATCGGTGTCACAGAAGACTTCCTGTCTTTGCCGCTGTCAGCCAATAACAGCAAACAGAGAGAGGAAGTTAATAAGCATGCAAGGGAAATTCCTAAACAGCTGTCTTTGGCCAAAGACCCAGGCCACCACACAAAGCTGTAGACTACATCCCCTACCACAGCAGCAGAAGAAGGTTGTGTGTTACACACTCACACAGACGGGGACAAGGTCATGAGATTAAAAAAGTCCACAATGATGTCGAGATGAGATGATAACACAGCACACCACCCAAGTGTTAGTAGACATAGACTCTGACTTACAATCATGGTTTCTACCTGGATGAATTCATGGAGGGACACATCCTGTGTCTCCTTGAATTCTTTACGAATGTTGAAAAGGTCAATTTCAGACCGTGACACCATGATGCGGATCAGCGCTCTGTCGTCTGTACCGAGGCCCTGCAGAGAAAATCAGGAGATCTTTTGTTTATTCCGACTCAGTCATAAGAGCTGGGACAGAAAAACACACTTAATAGATTACATGCATCAACAAATGCGACCTTATCACAAACTGCACATGATGTCCAAGGCCCAGTTTTCGTGCTGCATATCTGCACCTGGAATTGTGCAACAACATGAATGCATCTAAGCCACTGTGAATAATTACCTTCATGGCTTTGTACAAGCGTTCTGCAAAATAAGAGGGCTGGTTCTTCACACTTCGAACTACAAAACAAAGGAAGAACAAAGAAGTGTTTATGAGTCAAAGAATAAATGTAAAAAAGTATGATACTTAACATTAGATAGTTGTTACCTATTGCATAAAAGGCATTTTTCACATCTCCGGACATGTGCTTCTTAATAATCTGTTCAATGTCCTTGTTGGTGTATCTGACAAACTCTTGGAACACTGTAATAGCAGGAAGCATGATCAGCTATAAGTGAATCAGTTGGTGTCAATTGATCACTGGGATCTATTTTTACCTTTCCTCAGATGTGGGAAGCTTTTAGTGCACAGAATACTCATGAACTTCATTTCCATGTCATCAGAGTCTGCATTGCATGCATTTGCAAGTTCCTGATAGTTGAGGAGGAAGGAACAATTAACCATTCCTACTTTTCATATTCTCAGAAAGCAAACCAGTGCAGTATGCTAAAGTTACACTACCCACTACATACACCCAAACCCAAATGACCTGAGCATCTGCATTAGCTCTCTCCTCATCTGCAGGTCCCTCCTCTCTTCCACCCTAAGAAGAGCAAGAATTGAAATGACCAGTGATGAAACTATCAGTAGTTCATCAGAAACATTTTACTGTGTCTTGTGAATTTTCTTTGGTCTTTAGTAGCTTAGATAGAAAACAGGGCAGCTGATTAGATAAATATTTTTGGTTCTCAGAGACAATGCTCCCAGTGAATGGGAGTGGAAATTCAACACAGTCTTGGTTCTCACAATGAGTAATCTTACCTGAACAAGAGAAACAAGGATACGGCAAAAGTGGCCTGATGTGTCTGACTGAATGGCTTCCTCCAGAGACTTCTTATAGGCTGTAAAGATTGAGCACATGGCATTACATGTAGAACTTTTACAGATGTATTTTAAAACACTTTCTGGGAGCAAACTCACCAGTCTGATAGGCAGCAGCCATGGCATGCATTTGTTCATTGTTCCTGGTGACCAGGGTCTCAATCAGAGCATGTTCGTCTGTCCCAGCACCCTGTTAGGATGCAGGACCAGAAATATCCAAATCCAAGACAGGATAAATACTAATGAAGCATGAAGCATTATTCCTCATATTGTTTTTCTGTCAAAATCTGTATTTTTTTTTAAAAAAGCCTCCATTTTACTTTTCCATTCATCTTATTGATTTATTTATCAAGTGATATCAATCAACTGTACCTCCATTGCCTTCCTCATCATCTTGGCATCAAACTCTGCAGGGGTTAACATGAGTCCAATGATCAGTCTCTCTAAGTTTTTTGACAATTCAGATTTAAGGTCCTTCATTAGATCCTGAGGACAGATTTAATACAATAAGGGTTCATAAATTCCTGACAGGAACCCCAGGAGACATTGAGTTCAGCATATCCAGTGGTTGACACAAATTTGCCATCAGTAGATATCATAAACTTCTCTCACCCTTCCCAGGAGGGATTTGAAGGTCTGTCTGATCTCTTGCCTCTGAGCGTTGCTTCTCTGTGCAACAATGTCTATGATTGCATCTTCATCTGTTCCTGTAGGTGATAACAGATGATAACGTTGTTTGTGAAATGTGAAGGTTGTTTTCTAGGATTGGATTGGCATAAATGTCCATTAGCTTACCGAATCCCTTCATGGCTTTCCTCAGAGCTTGTGCATCAGCAGCAGGATCAAAGTTGGCTGCAGGACGGACTGTTGGCCTTAGCTGAGGTGGTAGAGTTTATGTAAAGAAGTTGTTAGATTTAAAAGGTTTATATGAACAGAGGACATATTTATACGAGGAGAGGAAAAACAATATAATTAAACTGAAAGTCTGAATTAAATTTCAAATAAAAATGATATAGCATAATAATTAATGGGGCCTCATTTATAAAAAAAATCTTACAAGAAAAAGCAATTGACCAAAGGAGAACGCCGTAGTGACGGTTAGGATACTAAAACCAGGCAACATGCATTATTTGGTGAATTAACTAGTGGGCTGACGCTAAAACGTGGAAATGCAGTGGGTAACTGCTGCAAAGAACAAAGTGGGTCATGAACACAAAATTAGAAAGAATATAAAAAATGTTCTTTAAAAAAATTCCACCAAGAGGGATTAAGACATGATGTTTCTTCTTCTATTCTAGCAAATAATTCCTCACATCTTCATTGATCATTTATATCATTTTCCTCAAGCAAAGCTTCAATAGTCCCCAAAACTCCAACTTCTGTATACAAAACCAGGCAAATAATTTAGATCTAGTCCAGATTTCAGTGAAACTTAAAGTTGTTTTAATCATTAATCCATGGTTTTAAGATCAAAAGCATGTTTTATAAATGAGGCTTTAGATGTTAATGCTTAAAGCTGTGAACATGCAGAAATCTAAAACAGAGTAAAGGAGAGGCGTTTGTCTGATTCCGAAAACAGCCCACAAAGATGTGATAATAATCTTCTGACATTTTAGAGGGGGTGTGCACTCTTGAGGCTAGAGGCCACGACATAACAGTGAAAAGGTGTAGGCTGAAAGATTTTTTTATGGTGTGTTAGTGAGACAAGCTATTGTTGATCAAAATGTGAGACATTCTGACATTCACTCCTGGGACACGCAGTAATTTGGAGAACGTAGTATAACAACTACAATACTTGTATGTGAATGAACAGCATTCTTATCACATCAGCGCAAGGCCTTCATTGTGCGGACACAGCCATGTCATCAAGAAACAGGTCACTGCAGGGCAGCAGATAATCAGAATGCGTTCCACTGCAAAGCTAAACATGCAGGCACATCAAAAGTGGGAGCAGATGGAGGCCAAACCTGGACTTTGGTCATGGCACTTATTTCCCACATCTTGTAGGCTATCTGAGCCGCTTCAGGGAAGAACTCTCCAGCTAAACTGTAATGATCAGTTCAACACAGGACAACACACTCAGCAACACCCAGACATTCAATCAACTGCTTGTTTTCAACCTAAATTTCTCCCCAGATATATCTACTACTCCTGCAAGTCTCTCCTTGTAAGTGTTGAAACATTTTTGGGAGCTTTGTTCCTCACAGGCAGAATAAATGCTATAAAGTGGAGCTCTATCGCCCCCATCTGGTTGATGTCATTGTCAGACACTAAACTGTAACTTACTCATCATCTCCTCCACACAGGTTAAGCAGAGTCCTCTTGTAGTCCCCCGATGTGTCATCCTGATTTAAACAAGTGCATCATCAGATGTACAGTCATGATATTGTTTATTTATAAGTGAGTCATTGAAGTCTTATTAGCGTGTGCTAACCTTAATCATGTTGTAAAGCGACTTCTCGTATTTTAAACGGAAACACTCTCGAATGTCCAGCATGTCTATTTCAGAGCGAGAAATCATGATCCTGATGAGCGTGTTGTCAGCTGTCCCCAGACCCTGGAAATAACAGAGAATACAAAGGGAACTATAAGTATTTCATTCAATGTTAAATTCCACATTAAAAAGTAAGCTACAATCTGCCAGTAAGAATTAAACAAGCCATGATGACTGGTGCTAAATAACAGCAGTATACACAGACAGTTTGGACCCACAATGAAATGTTATTTTTACCTTCATTGACTTGTACAGACGCTTGGCAAAAAACATGGGAATACTCCTTATGCTCTGGACTATGTGAAAAATCAAGGAGAAAGTCCTGAGACAGCCTGAAGTGACATGTCATCCTACAAGGATGAGTCTGCATTCAGTGTTTCTTACCAACTGCAAGCATCAGCCTCTCAAAGTCCCCAGACAGCTCGTTCTTTATGCTGTCCTCAATGGACAGCTCTGCAATCTTCTCGTACGCATCAAAAACTGAAGATAATAGAAGAATTCACAAATCAGTGTTTTTAATGTCACATTATATCTAATGTGCTGTTTGTGGTACAGGAAATCAAAGTCCATTCAAGTTGGTTTTAACTTTTTCACCTCTTGCCATTAAATTTGCACGATACGTTCAAGGCCCTGATAGGATGAATTCTGATAATGACAGTGGTGTCTAACTTTTCATGGAGCCCCTTAATGATTGTGCCAGATCTGAGTCATGCCTTTGCCAAATACACATTATGATTACATGCCGGAAAGTGATAATGATGATGTATTTCTTTTAAAGCAAGAATTTGTTTAGATAAAGAATGCTGCAACAGCAGTTAATGTTGTTCACTAACTAATTCTAATTTTAGCACACACACACAAACACACACACACACACACACACACACACACACACACACACACACACACACACACACACACACACACACACACACACACACACACACAACATTATTACCCCTATTTTATATTCCACTAAGTCCATCAAGAGGAGCCCGTATTCACAAATGATAATAGGTTGTACATGGAATTTAATGTTATAATTTTTACTTACTTAATTATTCTAATAAATACTGGAATAAAGAGAAAAAAACTACCAAGAAATTTACATTCATGGACACAGATTCTCCCACTTTGGAAAACACCATGAACGAGACCAAAATGACTGAAAATCAAAGATCAAATATGCTTAAAAATTTTAAAATAATCAAATTCAAGAAACCAGTTGGAAGCCTGAGGTGAAAGTCTCACTGTTGTGATAATTTCCCTGAGAGCTGTTCTCACCCATGCGGAGGTGTGTCACACTTCGGTTTCCCAGGATCATGATGAATTTGGCCTCATCTGTCCCCCACTGCTCTTCTCCAGCAGCATACAGGTCCTGTGCACAGATACGTCAGCACATAATGACTTAATGAAATTCAAAAACTAAATATTCAGTTATTTAGTTTTAGTCAGTGGTTCTTAACCTGGGTTCGATCGAACTCTAGGGGTTCGGTGTGTCGGGTGTTTTGTCAGCAAAAACACACGATGTGTCAGCAAAAAGACAAAAGTGACACACAAAGTGTCAGGTCTTTTTGCCGAACATGCACGAATCACTGTGTACGTTTGACACATCGTGTCAATTCGTGGTGACACGCCCCCCTTAGCCATCACTGGCTGCAGGTGATCACGCTACATCCATTAGCCTACCTGTGCTACATGGGATTTTGCGCACTCAGTAGTCGATTTATGCCTGTCATGATGGTACATCATCTGATTACTTTGTTAATATTTTAATTCATGGTAACTATGTCCAGAACAAAAAGAAAATGGTCGGACGAATATGTGCAACGTGAATTTATATGTATTGTATAACGGAACGTGATGGGAGTCAGCGTTCTGCACGATTTGCAATGTCAAGTGGAGCAACTCTAGTCTCGCACTGGCAAAAATAAAGGAACACTTCCTTAAGCTGCGTGGAAAACAAAAGAAACAGACTTTGCTGTGAAAATGACATAAGAGTAACACTTGCCAAGGTGAAGCCACGCATATCTGAACTGGTCTCTCAATAACAGCAGCAGAAGTCACACTGATTTGCAGGTAGGTCATTTCATGTGAGTTCATGCATTGTCTTGGTTTTGTTCTTTGAAAAAGGTGACATTAATGCACAATTCATTAAATACACCAGTAAAACATATACAGTGATACCTCTACTTACGAAATTTTCTACTTACAAAATTTCTCAACAGGAAAATATTACCTCTACTTATGAAAGAAATTTCAACTTATGTAATGCAAAAACACAGTATCGGCTGATAGTCAAATCTCCCAAAGGTTACTGAACGCAACATTCTCATAGCTCCTCTGCCATTGGCTATTACCTATTACGTACTTATCTTCCTGGCATCCCATTGGCTAAGAGGAATGCCACTCCACCTCTGTGTGGAGCTAGAACAGTGTTTATAGAGTGTCGCGGCATTCGGCACCCGTGAGGTAGTCTGATAGTTTTGCGCAAATATAATAACTTTTTCAGTACGTATTCGCTATGGACCCCAAGAAAGTGACGGAGAAAAGAGTTTTTTTGTCAATACAAACAAAGCAAGAGATAATAGAAAAGCATGAGAAAGGGATGCGTTTGGTTGATCTCGCCAAAGAATATGGCCAAAAATCTACAATCGACACGTTATTAAAACAAAAGGAAGTTTAAGGAGTTTAAGGCATCCCGTGGGTGGTTGGAGAAGTTCAAAAGGAGGATTGGAATTCACTGTTTTTCGGCATCGTGATAGGAGCACATGAACCAAAAAGGGCAAAAAACAATGGGGACAGCTGTTAAAAGGTAAATGACCGTCATTATTATTCTTTACTCTATTCTTTGTTTTTTACATTATGCATAACTCTCATTTCTTGTGTAATAATCTAATCGTAACATGTATTTGTAACATGTTTTGATGCATTTTAATGCTTTATAAAACGTCTGAATTTTTGTGGGCTTGGAACGGATTAGGGCATTTGCATGGAAAACGCGTCTCTACTTAAGTAATTTTCTACATACGGAATTTCTTCCGGAACCAATTAATTTCATAAGTAGAGGTACCACTGTACAGTATTTTCCGCATTATACGGTACACCCAAAAGCCATTTTCTCAATTTCGTATTATCCAATGTGCTTTATAAATGACTTTTTTTTTTAAATGGACCATTCATTGAAAATGAGTTCTCAGGTGCGTTTTATAATCCAGTGCGCTTTATAATCCAGTGTGCCTTATGTATGAACATTTTTATTAAAAATAGGTCATTCATTAAAGGTGCGCCTTATAATCCAGTGCACCTTATAGTGCAGAAAATACTGTAATTATGTCTTAAATTTGAAAAAAAAATTGAAAACATTTACTGAAGGAGGTTTCGGTGAGTGAGCATATGAAAGCAGAAAGGGTTCAGTACCTCCAACAAGGTTAAGAACCACTGGTTTTAGTGATAGCAGTGTCAGCCAGATGTTTAGTGGCACAACATTCATGTACTGCAGAGGATGAAGTCTTTACTTTGCTAAAACTAAGACCCCATCATCTTCCTATGCTTTACAATAAAATAAGAAGCACTGTGCAGCCCTTTTACTGGACCAATCAATTCTAAAACTAAAACTGTGTCAGGACTGTCCAACCAGACATTAAACTGGTTCAGCAGCTACTTTACAGGTAGAAACCAATGTGTTTAAGCAGATGCTTGTGCCCTGAGGCACATCTTGAGGTGTGCCTCAGGGCTCGGTTTTAATTTAATATCTCTGTTCCAAGGATATTTACTTGCTCTCTGTCCCAAAGGTCAGAACTGGATTGAACTGAAAGAAAGGGTTTAAATTTGCTGCTCATTCTCACTGGCATGAGTTACCAGAAGAGTTAAACTCAGTGAATAAATTCTTTGAACACTTTTTTTAAAAAGTTGAAAGCACTAGAACAAAACACGTCTGGCTGCAGATGCTTTGACTAATTCACCGATATGGTTGATTCTGGGAAATAGTTGCTGCTTATATTGTTATAGACTTTGATGCACATGAACTATATATTTTGTATTATGATATTTGTGTATGAATGTGTTTTGTACATCTGAAACTGTTTGCTGCTGTCTGCTGTCTTTGCCAGGGCACTATTGAGAGGCCTATTTTTTATCTCAATGAGGTTTTCTCCTGGTTTAATAAAGGATAATTATAAAAAATCTTTAAGTTTAGTGTCAATTCGTTTCTGTTAGCACTCTGTTATCCATTAACTCAAACTACCTTTATGTCTAACTGCAGCTACTGGCACGGCTGTAGATGTTCAGCCTTCTTCACATGCTTCTGTTGTTTCAACAATGGACTGTATTATCGTTATTTTAAACTATTACTTAAGCAGAGAAAATAAAACATACAAAGCAAAAAAAAAAAACGGCAAAATTGTAATCCCTCCTTAAATCAAGGTCAGTAAGACAAAGCTTGCTACGCTTCTCTACCAACGGTAAAATGTTCACATTCTCACTTGTGCATCCTGCTGCACCAAGTCAGCATCCACCACTCCTGACTCATCTCTGGTCCCCTAGAACCATCAAGCAAAGCAAAATGAAGGTCATTTAATGGTTGAAGGTATTGTGGCTACAACTTCACAGTAGAGTGGATACCTGTCTAGTGACCAGCCCAAATCCTCAGTAAACTCACCTGAAGTAAAACAATCAGCATCTTTTTGAAGTGACCTGAAGTGTCCTGGATTATATCCTCCTCCATGTCTCTGCCATACGCTGGAGACACAGATATTAATTTAAAAATGCGAAGCTAACTTTTCTTTATATTATAAATATTGATTCATAATTACATTTTGTTTAATGCTTCTTACCGTCCTTGTATGCAGCAACCATCTCATGAGTCTGTCTATTGTTTCTAGATGCCAGGATTTCAATAAGGCATTTCTCATTTGTTCCAACTCCCTTCAAACAAAGAGTTAAATATGAAGTATCTTTAGCCGCATGAGGTCTGAACAAAGTATGTTGAAGACTGAAGCCTTACTTTCACTGCATCGTTGATTTCTTTGGCATCGTGGTAGGCTGGGGTTCTCATCAGACTAACGATGAGACGCTCAAATTTACCCGTCAGTTCATACTTTAAATCATCAATCAGATCCTGTTGAAGCAACATTAACATAATAAATCAGAATCACATCATTATGAGTGATAAATTACTTAAGACACAATATTTAAAGTATTTCTGGAAAACACTTTTCTATTTTTTAAAACAAAAATATGAAATGAAATGGTAACCTTGCCAAAGCTGCGTTTGTACGCTGCAATGATTTCATGTCGTTGTGCATTGCTTCGTGAGGTGACCAAGTCCAATATGGCTTCTTTATCACTACCTGCAGAACACAAACAATGACTGTTGTGGCAGGTTTTGTATGTCTCTGTGACCAAAATTAATGTAGTTGTGAGATACTCACCTATTCCTTTCATAGCATTGTACAGGGTCTCTGCATCAGCGCTGGGATCGAAGTCCACAGCGTCTGCTACTGTACCTCTGAATACCTGAAAGATTGTTAGATGCAATGTCAGAGGTGAGGTTGGTCGAGTCTTTTCAGGTGAGGCTACTTGTCAATGAAGCAATGGCATCTGGCAAATACTCTGTGTGTGCGCAAGTAGCATGGGTCATGTTGCACTGCACAGCTTTCCCCTTTGCAGGGGGGGTCTGTCAGACCACGGTACATACAAACAAATGGAAAAGTAAAGACCCATATAGATTGGTGCATATTATTTAGAATGAAATAATTGCTCACTTTCCTGTCAGTGGTCACAAGGCTTTTCTAAGTTCTCTAACAGCAGCTGCTGCCGTCAGGATCACTGCTGCATTGAGGCATGCAGCCAAAATGTGCTGTCCGCCCTGCTCCACATACTCCAACCCCCGGCTTTACTTCAGCAGCCATCATTCCTCAGGACAGCTGGGGAGCTACACCCACATAGCAACAGGACCACAAACTAAAGCAACTGTGCTTAACTGTAACAGTCACACTATTAGTGATCTGTCTTTTATGGAAACATAATTTAATGTAATTAGCTTAACATCCTCTATTCCCTTCCTCCATCCAGATTACCTTTCTTTTTTCAAGTATAACTGAGCACCAATGTGTTTTAGTAAGTAATATAAGAAGTGACAACAGGGCACTGACTTACAGGCTGGACAATAAAGTTGGACATCTGCTGCAACTCTTAAATAATTCTACAAAGCATTTGTCTTCAGGAAGAAGCTGCCAGGTGTGTCTATTAGACATGCTGGGGTCACCCTACACTGCTGCCTTTATGACGGGGCCGACTCGCATGGTGTGAGTGGTGAAAGAACTACAACTATCCACATTACACAGACAATACTAGTATAATGTGGAATGCACAACACGGTTCGATATTTTTCAAGATGATTCACATTCAGTCTGCTTACCATGTCTTTATGTGGTCTTCAGTGTCAACACTGAGTAGGAATCAATAATTCTGGGCCTGCTGGAGAGAGAAACGCTGATGTGGAGGTATTTCAAAA